>NC_044549.1:18992667-19299056 GCF_007565055.1 Rhinopithecus roxellana | reverse complement strand
CCTCATCCCCATTGTAGGGCCTGCCTTCTAAATTCTCCTGTTCTGTGCCAAGTACAGCCTTTCTACCATGATTGATGGCAAGAATGTCTACTCCTTGTAGGAGAGACCTACTCATAAGGGTGTTAGCGAGACAATCAGATCAGATCACAGTAGGTGAATCCCAGGACTGGAGCTACCTATAAAGTGACACAAGGCCACTTTCTTATAACATCCTCTTAGAATAATTTTTAAAACTTAAAAAAAATTTTTTTTTCTTTTACAGTACATGATGTTCAAAAGGTTTCTTTTTAAAAAATGTTTTCAAGGTCGAGTTCAATTTTTTTTTTTAATTTGACACATTGGTCAGAGAACATCGAGTTCAATTTTAAACACTATCTGATTCATGACTGAGCTTGACCAAGCTAATGGTTTTTAGATACAATCCTTGCTCCAACTCAAGGAGAAAATCCTGCCAGTGCAGTCTTCTGGCTGTCTTGGAGTTTTATCTCCTATAAGCAATTATTTAAAGAACATGTGCATCTCAAAGAGAATAAGCCACAGTGGACCAGGCACAGTGGCTCAAGCCTGTAACCCCAGCACTTTGGGAGGCTGAGGTGGGTGGATCACGAGGTCAGGAGTTCGAGACCAGCCTGACCAACATGGTGAAAACCTGGCTCTACTAAAAATACAAAAAATTAGCCAGGCGTGGTGGCACACGCCTGTAATCCCAGCTACTCAGGAGGCTGAGACAGAAGAAACGCTTGAGCCTGGGAGGCAGAGGCTGCAGTGAGCTGAGATCATGCCCCTGCACTCCAGCCTGGGCTACAAGTGAGATTATGTCTCAAAACAAAAGAATAAGCCACAGTGTCTAAGCAGTCTAAATCCTGACTTAGAACTATGACTGTCCACAGTGTAGAAAATGTATCACATTAGCAGAAAGCAGTTTAGTTGCAATAAGCAGAGTCATACTTCTCCAAAATTTCTATTTCAGACTAGAGTCTCAGCTACATTTTTGCATATGTAAATATCCATAGTGATGATTTTCCCACTATTGTGATTGTACAAAAAAGGAAGTCAAGTCTACCAGGAAGCTTATTTGCAACTTCATAAATGATGATGTCCTTATATTCTGCCAGTTTTGTCAAAGTTTCAGGGGTCTTAGTTGCTCAGTCTCTTTTACCACAGCCTGGAGGGTGAGGTGAGGTGGGATGGTGGAACTGGGGACAGGTTCATCACAGACTCCTGAACATGTAGAGCATCTGTACGGTGGAAACCGTAAATAGGGCAATGGACAGAAAATAAGTGCAACGTATTATTTTTTAAAAGGGAGACTATCCAGAATATGTTACAAAAAATGCCTATGGATCAGTACCCAAAAAAACCTATTTTAAAATAGAACACAAGTCATAAACAAGCAATTCATACAATAAATACAAGGGCCAGGTACGGTGGCTCATGCCTGTAATCCCAGTACTTTGGGAGGCCGAGGTGGGCAGATCACCTGAGGTCAGGAGTTTAAGACCAGCCTGGCCAACATGATGAAACCCCGTCTCTATTAAAAATACAAAAATTAGCCGGGCACGATGGTGGGCACCTGTAATCCCAGTTACTAGGGAGCCTGAGGCAAGAGAATTGTTTGAATCTGGGAGGCAGGGGTTGCAGTGAGCCAAGATCGTGCCACTGTACTCCAGCCTGGTTGACAGTGAGATTCTGCCTCAAAAAAAAAAGAAGAAAAGAAAAATACAAATAGTTTACAAGCATGTGCAAAACTTTGTGTCCTTTTATAATAACACTACTTTTAAAAATAAAAAATATTGAGAAATAAGATTGGCTGAAACGCCAGGCGCGGTGGCTCAAGCCTGTAATCCCAGCACTTTGGGAGGCCGAGACGGGCGGATCACAAGGTCAGGAGATCGAGACCATCCTGGCTAACACAGTGAAACCTCGTCTCTACTAAAAATACAAAAAAAACTAGCCGGGCGAGGTGGCAGGCGCCTGTAGTCCCAGCTACTTGGGAGACTGAGGCAGGAGAATGGCATAAACCCGGGAGGCAGAGATCCGGCCACTGCACTCCAGCCTGGGCGACAGAGCGAGACTCCATCTCAAAAAAAAAAAAAAAAAAAGATTGGCTGAAACTAAAAAATGAATGAGATATAATTTAGTCAAAAGATGTCAGAAAACTTTATGGAATTATAAAGTACTACTTCCTTTTTAGAGGGCAATTTGGTGATTGCTATCAAATTTACAAGGTTCTTTAGGGTTTGAATTTCAAAACCCTGATTAAACTTCCTTAACTTTTCTCCTTAGAAGGCATTTTGGCCTCAAGTCAACAAGCAATGTAGCAATGTAGGGGGTGGAAAAGCTACCTTGGTCAACACAGGAGGAAAGCTTCCAGTTGCTGAGCAGTTGCCAACACAGATTCAGAGATGGTGGGAGCTCTTCCTGGAGTTGTGTGGGGGCAATCTACAAAATAATGGCAACTTAGGGCAAGGCAGCTTCCTCAGAGCTCTTATTCGATTATGGGAAGGACTAGAAGCCTGAACTACTGTATGAGTTGATGGGCCCCCCCTTTCAGGAGAGGAGGGAGGTATCTCACCCTTCCCACATGTCTGTGGAGCTTTTCTCCTCATTTCTGCTTCAGAGTCTCATAACTAGTCATTCTGTCAAAGTATTACAAATAGCTTTACTTTAGGTATACACTTAATTCATTAGTTATGCTTAACCTTTTTAGCTTACACCTTTGTCTCATTTTGGGGGGCTTTACAGAGCTGGACTTAAGGCAACTTCATGTGAATGTTTGTAAAAATATTTCCAAATGCTTGATTTTCACAATAAGCCCCTGTTGACTTCGTAGCTGAAAATTTTGTTTTTTTCAAAACATTTTACACTTAGAAAGTTTTACATGCAATTGCTTAGAGACATCAAATTGACTTTTACTTGTTGAGGAAAGGAGATAAATTACTTTTCTGAGAAGCTGTGACAACAGCTGATATTGTAAAGGGGTGTGTGCACGATTATCATTAGGATCTTGTTAGTTACAGTACTTTGGCTATTTATTTTCATCCTCAGAATTAAAAGAACTCGTCTACCCCCAAACTTAAAGGAAATTCTCTCATCATTGTAGGGATACTTTGAGTGGCTTATCAAGCTGAGACACTAATAGGATACAAATTTAGTGCTGGGGAATACACAAGGAATTGCCACCCATGCACACTGGGGGCCCTCTCTCAGCTTTTGGTCATTACACCTGGAGGTAAATGGAGTGGCAGCAAGAGAATAGGAAGAAAAAAAAAAAAACCTCACATGTGAGTTCATATTTATTATATCCCTCTAGATGCTAGGAGATTTTCTATGTATTGTTTATCACACATATCAACCCTGAGGGCTACCATTATCCCCATTTTCCAGATGAGGAATTGAAGACTCAGAGAAGTTTCATAATTTGTCCAAGGATCTAGAGCTAATATGTGTCAAAACTGGGACACAGTGCTTTTCTGTTCAATAAATGAATGATATGAGAAAAATTAATACCTATTATTCTACAATGTGACATTCCAGGAAAACATTTACAGCCATAATAAATTTAATATGAATCCTGTGAAGCCTTAATTAGCCTTTCGTGAATGGGTATCAAGCTGTCAGCTGAAATGGAATTGCAGTCGTTTCCAGTTTCCATTGTTTCAGTTCTGGTTCTCAAATACCATCGTGTTTTCTTCAGAGGTATGTAGAATGTAGATTACTGAAAACTTTCTTCAGGACCACAGGCATCATTCCTCCTAGCCAAGTCAATGATCTCTTTCACTTACTCTCGGGAATGGATCCAGTTTTTAAGGTGACTGTAGTGGCATCAGGCTCAATATAGAGAAAATATGTTTAGCAGCTCCCTAGGAGCATGCAAAACCAGTGCTTCAGTTCTTCATTTCTGCTGCTTATGGGGCACTGTTTATTATACTACAGAACATTATGAATACAAGAGAAACAGCATTAATAATTAAACAGCCATACATACAGGGAACATCTTGCAATGAACTGAATGTGTGCCCCAAAAATTCATACATTGGAACAGCTTTCCTTCGTCCCCAAAGGAAGTGAGCCCTTTGGGAGGTAATTAGGTCATGAGGGGGGAGCACTCATGATTGAGAATACTGCCCTTATAAAAAGGGCCCCAAAGATCTCTCGCACACTCCTTCTACATGTCAGGATGCGACAAGAGGTTGGCAGTCTGCAGCCTCGACGAGGATCCTCAGCCGAGCTCAACCATGATCTCAGACTTCCAGCCTCTGGAACTAAGAAATAAATATCCACAGTTTCCAAGCCACCCAAAGTCTATGGTACTTAGCTGTGGCGACCCAAACTAAGACTTGTGAACATCTGAAATAGAAGTATAAAGAAAGATTTAAATTGGCTATTTTTTTCCCAGTGATTTTGACTACTAATCTGTTTTACTACAGTTTTTGTTTGTTTTTACTATATCTTCTTGTAAACCTTTTAATTTACTTTTTGTACTCAAAAGTGCCATGTTGGCAAAAGTTTTCTAAATCCTGTTCATTAATGGCAGTGACTTACTTGTGACGAGTATGTTAACCATATAGTGACATACTGACCATCCAAACAGCTATCTGCAATGCTTCAAAAGTGGTAAATACTGATAACTTCAATCATCATTATAATTTTTTTATTATCCCAAAAAGTGAAGGGTCTTATGAATCCTTGCCTAAGGACTAACAAAGAACACATATAATTTGTGCTCTTTGGAGAAAGGGAAGGATATAAGCAGAATTTAATTGTACGTCTGTGCTTATCATGTAATAAATTAATGCATTTTAACCAAATCAAATGGGTCCTGGACTTTGGACCCACAATATTTTGTATAACTGAGAAAAGATTTTACTGGCTGTAGACTACAAAGTTGAATATTTTGAATCTTCCTGGGACCTTTGTAGTGAAGAGTCCTGCTTACTGACAATGTCTCAGATAGATAAAACTCTAATTCACAGGCTGGAAAACAGTAACACACCAGTACTAAAGATTTGGAAGTTGTTCCTAAATTTTACTTAACCCCAGGATTGTTCACAGGTTCATTTGAACATCACTTCAGAAAAGGTGCGTGTCTCTTCCAGTTCAGTACCGCCCACCTCCAACATTTATTCTGTATCTGAGATCTCTCAAGGATTCGTTAATCAACTTCCATTGAGGGACTAGCGAGTCTTCTATTCCTAGCCCTGACTACTTTCTGTTTTGTTTTGTTTTTTGAGATAGAGTCTTGCTTTGTTGCCCAGGCTGGAGTGCAGTGACGCAATCTGGGCTCATTGCAACCTCTGCCTCCTGGGTTCACGCCATTCTGCTGCCTCAGCCTCCCGAGTAGCTGGGACTATAGGCGCTCGCCACCACGCCTGGCTAATTTTTTGTATTCTTTAGCAGAGACGGGGTTTCACTGTGTTAGCCAGGATGATCTCGATCTCCTGACCTCGTAATCCGCCCGCCTCGGGCTCCTGAAGTACTGGGATTACAGGCGTGAGCCACCGCGCCCGGCTGCTCTGACTACTTTCTTAACTCTTAGTCTTGTATCTCCAATTGCCTGCTGAACATTCAATTCAACATGTGTTTATCAGTTCCCAATGTAAAGCTAAACTCTTTAGGCTTCCAGCTCAGCCAGCCATTTAACTTAACATTTTTATTGGTGATAATGCTTTTTCTCCCACTTCCCCACTTATGAAACCTCAGTCCTCCTGACCTCTCCTTTTTCCCATTTTACTTGATCTTTTCTCCTTCATGTCATTAACATACTTCATATTCAATTATTAAATACATCTTTACTTAGTTCCTTTACTTTGCCAGGCACTATAGTTCTAGGTGCTAGGAGCACAGTTTACCAGCAGAAAAATAAAAATAAATTATTACTTGCTGTCTCTCTCTAGAGGCTCTCTCTCTGTCTTTCTCTCTCTCTCCCTCCCCACCCTCAAGAGAGAGCAAATTTTTTATTTTTTATTTTTAAAAATTTTTAGAGACAGGGTCTTGCTCTGTCACCCAGGCTGGAGTATAATGAATAACACAATGATAGCTGACTGCAGCCTCCAATTCCTGGGCTCAGGTGATCCTTCCACCTCAGCCTCCTGAATAGCTGGGACTACAGGTGCCCACCACCACACCGGCTATTTATTTTTTGTAGAGACAAAGTCTCACCATATAGCCCAGGTTTGTCTCCACCTCCTGGCTTCAAGTGATCCTCTGCTTGGCCTCCCAACGTAATGGGATCACAGGTGTGAGCCACCATGCCTGGCCGCTTATAGTCTTTTGATGGTGTCCAGAAAGAGTCTTCAAAGGTCATCTTGTTGATCCCTTTATCTCTGTTTCACTTGTGCTTCCCCTCCCATAGTGTTCATTCCCGTTCCCTGTGTAAGGTCTCCTCACCTAGAGCTGGGCTCTGTGTGATGCTATCCCAGGGATCCACAACTCACCATTCTGCTTCTCGGTTTTGGGCTAGTCGCCCAAACGCTTTCTCTGCTTAGGCTTCTTTTGTTTCTCCCTAGAATAACCTGCCTCTTCCACCTCACCACACTCATTCCCCAAAAACAAAGCACAACAGTGGACTCTGGCTTCTCTGACTCAATCAGAGCAAGATTTTTTTTTTTTTTTTTTTTTTTTTTTTTTTTTTTTTGAGACGGAGTCTCACTGGGTCGTTCAGGCTGGAGTTTAGTGGCGCCATCTTGCCTCACTGCAAGCTCCGCCTCCCGGGTTCCCGCCTTTCTCCTGCCTCAGCCTCCCATGTAGGTGGGACTACAGGCACCCGCCACCTTGCCCGCCTTATTTTTTGTTTTTTTTTTTTTGTTTGTTTTTTTTTTTTAGTAGAGATGGGGTTTCACCGTGTTAGCCAAGATGATCTGGATCTCCTGACCTCGTGATCCGCCCGCCTAGGCCTCCCAGAGTGCTGGGATCATAGGCGTGAGCCACCGCGCCCGGCCTCAGTCTAAGATTTTTAAACAAAAGAAACACGAGTTGTCTTCTGGATATCTGGTGACTTTTAGTTTTTATTCTGTAACCAAAAAATCACTGAGCCAACAGAACACCAAAGCTCTGTTACCTTCTTGAGATGGAGGAGTAATAAATATTTACAGCAGGGATATATATGGGAACATAAAGAGATTTAAGACAAATTCCTGTTTAACAATCATCTATCAACACAAGGCAAAAAATGGCCGCCCCAAGTATATGAAAGTCCTCAACAGTCAGATGAAGCAGAAAAAAAAAAAAAATGTTAAGCACTAAAGAGGGGCTTTGGGCCAGGCACAGTGGTTCACATCTGTTATCCAAGCACTTTGGGATGCAGAAGGATGACTTGAGCCCAAGAATTCTAGACCAGCCTGGGCAACATAGTGAGACTCCTTCTCTAAAATATTAGCTGGGTGTGTTGGTGCATGGCTGTCACCCCATCTACTCACGAGGCTGAGGCAGGAAAATCTATTAGTCCAGGAATTCAAGGCTGTAGTGAGCTGTGATCGCACCACTGCACTTCAGCCTGGGCAACACTGCAACACCCTGTGTCAAAAAAAAAAAAAAAAAAAAAAAGCCAGGCACTGTGGCTCATGCCTGTAATCCCAGCACTTTGGGAGGCTGAGGCAGGCGGATCATGAGGTCAGAAGTTCAAGACTATCCTGACCAACATGGTGAAACCCTGTCTCTACTAAAAATACAAAAATATTATCTGGGCATGGTAGCGCGTGCCTGTAGTCCCAGCTCCTTGGGAGGCTGAGGCAGGAGAATCTCTTGAACCAGGGAGTGGGAGGCTGCAGTGAGCCGAGATTGCACCACAGCACTCCAGCCTGGCGACAGAGCGATTTTGCATTGATTATCATATCTAATAGCAACAAATCTGGCAGTTAGATATTACTGATGTAATATGATGAGAGCAGAAACAGTCAAGGACAGAACCAGAGGCAAACCTAGGTCTCTGTGGGTCCAAAGCAGACACACAAACTCACCTGATGGAAGGGAGGGATCCAGTGCTCTTTTAGGAACCCTCTCAATTGACTCTGACATAAAAAGAAAAATTTTAACTGAGGAGAACAAATATAACTTAACTCCCAACTTTCTGAGGTTTGATGAAATATTGATAACAACTAACTAATTCATGTCTTTACTTTTTCTTTTTACTTTAAGACTAAATTTCACGTTTGTCATTACATTAACATTTACATTTTTTTCCTAGTAAAAGTTGTGCTTTTCTTACTATCCTTAAAAAGAAAGATCTGGGAATGGTCTATTAAGTAAAAAACTGTCTGAGTGCAGCAGCCCGGACCTTACAGTTTCCTTTCTTTGTAAATGTTATTTCGGAAAAGATTAGGTACTTTAGGAATTGAGTCGCCTTTTCCAAATTGTGTCGTGCTGGGAGATGCTAATCTGAGTTCCAAGAACAAAGGATATCTCGCAAACAAGATTGAGTGCCATATTCAGTACATATTAGCATATTAAAGAATCAGGTAAAAACAGCAAAAAGGAAAGGTGTTTTAACTTTCCTTAAATGTTAAACAGATCTAAGCAAGCTTGTTTTTGTGTCAAAGACTTTTTTATTCAGTATTCTATCATAATTTCCTATCTCTATCTCCCAAAGCAAATTAAAACAACAATAAAAAACCAACTGCTGGGTCTGTATATATCCAGTTAGGGAACCAAGGGCTGGGATCTTTGATAAAATCAGCTGTGACTATAAAGGGTTAAAGATGAAAGGCACTTTATTTCATTAGGAATGTATTTGTCAATCTATTAATTTATTTTAGAGACGGGGCTGGAGTCAATGGCACAGTTATTCACTGCGACCTCAACTCCTGGGCTCAAACAATCCTCCTGTCTCAGCCTCCTGACTATCTCAGACTAAGGGATAACACTACCACACACGGCATATCTATCTTTCTATCTATCTATCTATCTATCTATCTATCTATCTATCTATCTATCTATCTATCTATCTTTTATTTAATTATTTATTTTATTTATTTATTTATTTATTATTATTATTTTGTAGCGAGGGAGTCTTGCTGTGTTATGTTGCTTAAGCTGGTCTTAAATATCTGGCCTCAAGCAATCTTCCCGAGCAGGCTTTACAAAGTACTGGGATTATGGGTGTGAACCACCACACCCAGCTCTAGAAATATATTTAGAAGAAAATTGCATGGCAAACTTGCAGTGACAGGTATAATATAAAATCATCTCTGTATTTTCGAAACCATACATCTATCAGCATTTCCTTTTTATTTATTTATTTATTTATTTATTTATTTATTTATTTATTTATTTTGAGACAGAGTCTGTCTCTGTTGCCCAGGTTTGAATGCAGTGGCGTGATCTCAGCTCACTGGAATCTCCACCTCCTAGGTTCTAGACATTCTCCTGCCTCAGCCTCCTGAATTCCTGAATAGCTGGGATTACAGATGCATGCCACCACGCCTGGCTAATTTTTGTTTTTTTAGTAGAGATGGGGTTTCACCATATTGGCCAAGCTGGTCTTGAACTGCTGACTTCAAGTGATCCACCCACCTTGGCCTCCAAAGTGCTGGGATTACAGGCATGAGCCACCGCACCCGGCCAGCATTTTCTAATATTTTATTATATAAGTATTTATGTTTTAGTTCATACATAATAAAATAGATTCTGGTCCAAATTTGGATAAATGTCTGAAATAATTTTCTATTATTTTACCTGCTGGCTTTTCTCATTTCTATAGAAGCAGCTTGTACAATGTAAAGTATCTAGCATTAAATACTTTTACAATCAAAGTCTTAGTGCAACATAAATTCCTTTGGCATCAACCTATGTCTACTTATTTCCAGCACAACTTGATAGCACATCAGAATGTGAACTGAATATTGGAATGATATTTGATATGTGTATCGTGCCTTCATTAATTTATTGCTTTACATGTTTCATGAGAACCTATGTGTCCAGCACAGTGGCATTGTAGGCACTGGACATACAGAGTTCTAGATGGAGTTTCTGCCTTGGGAGGTGTTACGAGAAAAATAGGCACTGAGACTAAAAATACTTACTGAGATTAATACGTGTCATGCATTGAGCTAGGTTCAGAGAATACAGTGGTAAACAGACAGGTTCCCTGTCTTGATGATGCTTGCAGACATTGTTCATTCAAGCTGCTATAACAAAATACCATAAACTGGGTAGCTTGTAAACAAAAAACATTGATTTCTTATAGTTCTGGAAGCCGATAAGTCCAAGATCAGCGTACTGGCAGATTTAGTGTCTAAAGAAGGCTTACTTTCTCATAGATGGCAACTTCTTTGTCCTCACCTGGTGCAAGGGGCCAACCAGCAATCTGAGGCCTCTTTGATAAGGGAATTAATCTCTTATAAGGCTCTTTCTTCATGACCTAATCACCTCCTAACCCCACCTCTTAATACTATTGCATTGAGGACTAGGTACAACATATGTTTGGGGGAAACACAAACATTCAGGCCATAGCAGATATGTAGATTAATACTATTTCAGCATATTGCAACTATTAGACATAAACAGAATTAATAGAAACAGAAGGAAACAACTTCCTAGGTACATCAGGAAAGATGCCACTGGTGATTTACTTTATGCAGAATATCATTGTCTCTCTTAATTTTTCTTTACTAGTACTTCCTTATCTTTGCTTTAAATAAAGCATGCATGTACCCAAGATTTGCCAGAAGAACGATTCTAAGGATTCTCAGCCACTGAGATGTGAAATGGCTTTCCAAAAAAATCTTTAGTGCTTGGACACTCTGATTCATACCACTTAACATAGCTCAAAGCCATAGCATGGATTATTGATGCCTCCCCAGGGTTTCTGATTCTGTAAGATTAGAGTGTGATATCAGACTTCGTACTATTAACAGGCTCCCAGAAGTTGCTCATGTTCCCTGTCCAGGGGCCACACTTTAAAAGGCATGGTTTAGAGGATTAAATATACCAACTTAAAAGTTAAAAAAATTATTGGAAGACTGTAAGGCAGATAATATCTCTGTTTCACAAGATGAGTAACAAACCTAGGTTATTTAGAAAATGCAAAGTTATAAGGAGGTAGACAAAACTCAATACAGTAATAAATATTTCATGTCCTCAGTGTAACAGTCTATTAACTTGAAGCCCAAAACCTCCATCTATCAGTGATTGTCAGAATCCAAAATACTTTGAGGTTGAAATGCTTTGTTATTTGACTTGAAATCACTCTTTTTTTTTTTTAATCTCATAGACAGATGTTTTCAACATTTAGATATTAAAAAGTTATGACCACATATGTGACCAGTAGTATAATGTTGGACTTCATTATGAGGCCTCAAGGCCACTGCTTTAATGTAGGGAGGCAAACTCCTTTTTTCTTTCTGCAGTCTCAACCTCCTAGGCTCAAGTGATCCTCTTGCCTCAGCCACCTGAGTAGCTGGGGCTACAGGTATGCACCACTATGCCCAGCTAATTAAAAAAAAAAAATAGAGAGAGAGAGAGATGAGGTCTCACTATGTTGCCCAGGCTGTTCTTGAATTCCTCAGCTCAAGCAATCATCCTGCCTCAGCCTTCCAAAGTGCTAGGATAATAGACGTGACCCACCGTACCTGACTGCAAACTCCTTTTAAAACAGCCTCAGGCTGGGCGCGGTGGCTCATGCCTGTAATGCCTGCACTTTGGGAGGCCGAGGTGGGTGAATCACCTGAGTTCAGGAGTTGGAGACCAGCCCGGCCAACATAATGAAACCTCGTCTCTACAAAAAATATGAACGATTAGCCAGGCATGGTGGCAGGCGCCTGTAATCCCAGCTACTCAGGAGGCTGAGTTAGTAGAATTGCTTGAACCTGGGAGGCGGAGGTTGCAGTGAGCCGAGATAGTGCCACTATACTACAATCTGGGCAACGACAGTGAAATTCGGTCTAAAAAAAAAAGAATCAATGAGAGCAAACAACAGGGACAATGATGGTGGTAACAGTCCAGAGGAATTTGGCAACATGAGGAGACAGATGCCAACTAAGTGACTTTAAATGAGGAAAGCAAAATGAACATGGAGAGAATTTATATTTTCAGATTAATCTATTTGAGGTCTGAAAATTCAGTGTACCCAGTATCAAGAGGACTATACTGATAAACAGAGTTACAAATAGAAACATCATAACCAGGTCAAAAAAGAAAGTATCTATACTGTATTTTCCTTCTGCTGCTGCTATAACAAAGTATCACAAACTCCGTGGTTTAAAACAACAGAAATTAATTTTTCTTTTAGTCCTGGAGGTCAGACGTCTGAAATCAAGGTGTCAGAAAGGCTATGTTCCCTTCTGGAGGCCCTTGGGGGCAACTTTTTCCCTGCCTTTTTCAGCTTCTAAAGGCTACCTGCATCCCTTGGCTCTTGGCCCCTTTGTCCACTTTCAAGGTCGGCAGCACTGTGTCTTTAGAGAAAGAGTTCTCTGACTGCCTCCCCTGCTTCCCTCATCGGATATCCTTCTTGGCTGTCTGTCCTGCTTCCTTTTTGTCATCAGATCTCCTTCTCTGTCTGTCCTGCTTCCTTTTTGTTATCAGATCTCCTTCTCTGTCCTGCTTCCTTTTTCTCAGGACTTTGTGATTACACTGGGCCCATCCAGATCATCCAGGATCATCTTCCCATCTCAAGATTCTTCACTTAATCACATCTGCAAAATTCCTTTTGCTGTGTAAGGTGACATATTCACAGTTTCTGGGTATTAGGATGTAGATATCTTTGGGGGTGGAAGGAGGAATTATTTTTCTGCATGTGCTGTTTATTTTGTTCTATCAAAAAACTCCTGGGGGTGCCGAGCACGCTGGCCTGTAATCCTAGCACTTAGGAAGGCCGAGGCGGGTGGATCATTTGAAGTCAGTAGTTTGAGACCAGCTTGTCCAACATGGTGAGACCCCAGTCTCGACTAAAAATACAAAAATTAGCAGGGCATGGTGGTGCGTGCCTGCAATCCCAGCTACTCAGGAGGCTGAGATAGGACAATCACTTGAATTCAGGAGGCGGAGGTTGCAGTGAGCCAACATCATGCTACTGCACTCTGGCCTGGGCAACAGAGCGAGACTCCGTCTCAAAAAAAGAAAACAACAACAACAAAAAACTCTTGAGGTAGTATTTTCTGGGCATATTTTCAGGAGGAAATTGATTAATGGTGTTATATGGAAGAGTATAGAGAATAACCATGAATCATTCATTCACTTGCCAAACATTCGTGAAGCATTCCCTATGCACCAGACATAGTGACACACAAAACCAGACTTAGGGCAAGGATAACTCTGGGGAAATGGGTAAGAATGTGCTGAAGCTGTAGAGTGTGGTACTAATGAACCAGGACTCTGGAGTCTAATGATTTGGATTTGAATCTTGGCCCCACCATTTATAAACCTTATGACCTAAGCAAATTACTCATCTGTGTGTGCCTCAGTGTTGTCACTTATGAAGCTGAGAAAATTAATATCTGTACCATAGGGTTCTAGTGAAGACTAAATAAGGTTATTGATAAAGTTTTTAGCACACTGACTGACATAAAGAGTTCGAGAAATGTGGGCATAGAGGAGGAACTAGAGAGGACTATAAACAGAACATGGAGTGCTTACTGCCATAGGGACTTTGGAAAGGCTTTCCAGAGGTAAGCCTTGAAAGTTGAGTTTCATGTCATCAATTGGGAGTTGAAGAGATGAGGGTTATGCCAGGAGCAGACATAGTGATCAATTTGGAGACCATGAGGAAGGGCTGAGGTGACCGGGAGGAAAAGGCCTAGGAGTCCAGGAGGAACAATATTTAAATATTGTGCTTCAGCCAGGCACAGTGGCTCATGCCTGTAATCCCAACACTTTGGGAGGCCTAGACTGGCGGATCTCTTGAGGCCAGGAGTTTGAAACCAGCCTGGCCAACATGGCAAAACCCTGTCTCTACAAAAAATACATAAATTAGGCTGGGCGTGGTGGCTCACACCTGTAATCCCAGCACTTTGGGAGGCCGAGGTGGGCGAATCACAAGGTCAGGAGATCGAGACCATCCTGGCTTAACATGGTGGAACACTGCCTCTACTAAAAATACAAAAAATTAGCCAGGCATGGTGGCAGGTGCCTGTAATTCCAGCTGCTCAGGAGACTGAGGCAGGAGAATGGCGTGAACCCAGGAGGCAGAGGGTGTAGTGAGCCAAGATGGCACCATTGCACTCCAGCCTGGGCGACAGAGACTCTGTCTCAAAAAAAAAAACAAAAACAAAAACAACATAAATTAGCCAGGCGTGGTGGCATGCACCTGTTGTCCCAGCTAACAGGAGGCTCAGGCATGAGAACTGCTTGAACCCTGGAGGTAGAGGTTGCAGTGGGCCAAGATCCCACCACTGCACTCCAGCCTAGGCAACATAGCAAGACCCTATCTCAAAATATCTATATATCTTTAGATAGATATAGATATAGATATATAGTGCTGGGATATTGACACAATAATAAAAAATTAGACTTATTTTACTTCTATCCAGAAAAATACCCAAGCCTAAGTGGAAATGACAGAAATAAGTTTTATCTCCATATTTGAAAGAAATTGTGATTAATAAGGATTTCCTTAATTTTTTGAGGACAATATAAACCCTTCTCTGTGCACCACTCACTGTCAAAACACACTGCCTTCTTTGTGGGGTATCTACTTTACATCCATTTTCCTCTTCACTGTTGTTAATAGGAGCCCAAGTATTTTTCATAATCAGTGGACTGTAAACTTTAAAGTAGGCTGGACTTTTCTCCCGCCCCAAGGGTGTAAATCAGGATTGGTTTGAGCCAATCATGACAACCATTGCCTTTGTCATTGGTTAGGACAATGGACATTGGTTAGGATGGACGTGTGGCACAATTCTTGCTGATGACATAGGGGAGGAAAGGCTTTGGAAAAGCTTTTCTTATCCCTTAAAAAGATACATGAAGCTGGGTGCAGTGGCTCACACCTATAATCCAGCACTTTGGGAGGCCAAGACTGGCAGATCACTTGAGCCCAGGTGTCTGAGACCAGCCTGGGCAACAGGGCGAAACCCCATCTCTACAAAAAATACAAAAATTAGCTAGGCATGTTGACATGCGCCTGTAGTCCCAGCTACTTGGGAGACTGAGATGGGAGGATCACGTGAGCCTGGGAGGTCGAGGCTGCAGGGAGCCGAGATTGCACCACTGCATTCCAGCCTGGGCAACACAGGCCGTGTCTCAAAAAAATAAAAAATAAATATATAAATAAAAAATAATAAAAAGAAAAAAGCTAAATGAGGGATGTGGCTGCACTCTCTTCTCTTCCAGCTGTGAGATATCAGTGGGCAAGGATGTGATGCCTGAAGATGTGGCATCTACCTGGAAACAGCCGAGGACCTGAGAACGAAGCCAGCATCTGAGGAAGACAGACAGAGCCGGGCGCGGGGGCTCAAGCCTGTAATCCCAGCACTTTGGGAGGCCGAGACGGGCGGATCACGAGGTCAGGAGATCGACACCATCCTGGCTAACATAGTGAAACCCCGTCTCTACTAAAAAATACAAAAAACTAGCCGGGCGAGGTGGCGGGCGCCTGTAGTCCCAGCTACTTGGGAGGCTGAGGCAGGAGAATGGCGTAAACCCGGGAGGCAGAGCTTGCAGTGAGCTGAGAACCGGCCACTGCACTCCAGCCCGGGCGACAGAGCGAGACTCCGTCCCAAAAAAAAAGACAGAAAGATCTGGATACATGATGAGGTAAATGAGATGCTAAATTATCCAAACCTGGAATAATAATATGTCATTTAGTATGTTTATATGTAGTATATTCAAGTACATTCAATGTTAAAGTCAATTATGATATTCTTCCCCTTTTTACAGCCTGAAAAGTATCTTGCATACACCACTGGCATCACAGAATCCTGACAAACCGCTCATCACAAATCAACCACAGACTCTCTATGCTCTTACCAAAACGCTGGCTTTGAGAACTATTTTTTTTTTTTTTTTTTTGACAGAGTCTTGCTCTTGAGTAAAACATGGGGAAAAAATCTTTCTCAATTTTATCTTTGAATCAAACTATATCATGAAAGGGCTATGTTTTTATCCATTACAATTAATACCATGAAAGGTCCAGCAATAGAATACATCACCTGTATTAACTATATAACTATCTTTCAGAATTAATTCCTGCAGAGGTAAATGAGTAATTCTCTAATTCCTACAATTCCTACAACTCTAAGATTCTGTGATATCAAAATTTTCAAGTATTATACTAAACTCTCAATATATACTGATAAGCTGGTTCTTTTGCTATTGCAAAAATTCAACCAAGAGATAGGAAAATGGGTCAACAGCAACAACAAATTCATGGAGACTGCAGCAAAAGATTATTTGACAGACTTTCTTCCCTTATATGGAAAAGAGAGCTGTTCTCCTTTTTGAACCATATTCCCCTAAATACCCTCACAATCTTCTTAGGCCTCTCACTCCTTCATTTTCTTTTCTAGCCCCTCCATCTCATCCTTATTTTGAATTCAGATGAGTTAATACAGTTTGATGGCCTAGTTCAGATTCTAGAAAGGGACAGCTATTCAGAGATGATAGTGACGTGCTTTTCTCTTCTCATATTGCTTCTCTTTAAAGAATTTACAGGACCTCTGCCTACATTTACATCTCAAGAGAATAGTTTCATCTGGTGTCACATCCTTGCCAAAATTTATTGAGAATATTGGTAAAGGACAACATATTTACAAGGATTTCTTTATTAAAAACTGGGGAGATTGGCAAGTGACACTGTCACTAAATAAATAAAAATAAAAACTGAGAAGAGCAATAACATTTGATTTGCTATTTCCCAGTCTAGGGAAGAATATCAAGTCAAACTTTATGAAGTCCGAGACAATGGGAAAAGGCGAGGTATTCCTGTCCAGGCCCTCTTCAAGTTAGAAGGTGATGGTTTCTAGAAGTCTGCACCTGTGTTTCAATTATCTTTATGGAGTTTGTAGGACTAAACTATATTCACTATATTTTCTTATTTTTGTGTGTGTGTTGGATGCTCTGGCAACTGGGGCCTTGGTAATTGGGGAGGGATAACTCTTCTCAGGAAGAGCTAATTCTTAGAGATAGAGGGAGCCTGCTTTTCATATGCAAACTACTCAAACTGGAGTCCACACTCCCCCAGCCTCCTCTATAGGACTCTTACTCTCCAGCCCTGCTCTAATCATCTTGGGGCCAGGAACCAGGCAACTCAGGATGGCCTCTACACCCCCAGAGCCCACTGACATTATTCAAACTGGACAATTCTAAGCTGCTTGCCCCACCTTGACCTATTCCTTTCCTTGCAAAGTGCAATAAAAGTTCTTGCCACATTTTCCTTCTGCTTCCTCTGCCTCCTGACTGACCCTGGTGCTTTCCTTTGTGGGCCTTCGTGGCTTACCTCCTGTTTCTAGGAACCTGCAAGTGTAAAAACTTCTTTCTTCATGACAGTCATTTCCATGTCTGCATGTCTTACTATACCCGATTTAAACAAATCCAGAGCACATTTTAAAACATAAATTCAACTGCTGGACCTGCTATGTAGAGCGATTCAGGCAGAGGGAATGGCTCATGCACACTCTCCAGGTACTGTTAGCTATGAGTTCTAAATTTCTCTTCAAAGGATCAATATGCCAGTATGTTCAGTTCTTTGCCTTCTACTTTTAAACTTAACTTCCTCAAAAAGCAACCTTTTTCCATTACCTGCTCCACCCTGACTCATTTTGATTACCTGCTCCACCCTGACTCATTCTGATTACCTGCTCAATCTCCACCCTGACTCATTCTGACTTCCTGCTCTGCCATAACCATTTTTCCTGCCAAACTACTCACCCCATCACTCTCTTTAAATTCGCAAATTGGAATTAGTTTAGCCTGTGCGGTCTAACCCCAGCCAATAGGGGAACAACACAGCAGCAGGGGCCACGGGCGTCAGGGATAAGAACCCCTTTCCCTCCCTTGTCCAAGTGTGTGCTCACCATTGCTCCATCTGTAAGGGCACAC
The DNA here is from genome assembly GCF_007565055.1 of Rhinopithecus roxellana. Taxonomy (NCBI): domain Eukaryota; kingdom Metazoa; phylum Chordata; class Mammalia; order Primates; family Cercopithecidae; genus Rhinopithecus; species Rhinopithecus roxellana. Next base: position 19,281,086 of record NC_044549.1, on the reverse strand, counting down.
CCTTCTATAGAAGCATGTTGCCTTGCTGAGGATTAAAAAGAAAATTTTATATTCGAGTACTATTTCTTTTGCAGCACTGAAACTTTATTTATAATAGTACGAATGAGACTGGTATGAGCAGGGAAGAGCCAGCAGATCGGTCTGGCTGGAGCGTATCATACGAGGGGAGCATAATGGGCAAGGAAGCCAAAGAGGAGGCAGGAGCTCGATCGTTCATCACGCAGTCTTGAAGGCAAGGGTAAGGAATTTGGATTTGATTCTAAATGCGAAAGGAAGTAACTAAAATATTTTAAGCAAGGAGTGATTGAATCTGACATTTTTTTTAAAAAAATCACTCTGGGGTCTACATGGAGAAAGAATTACAATGATGCAAGAGTGGAAGCAGAAAAACCAGTCTGGAGACTACTGCAGGACCTGAGACAAGAGGTTAATTTTGTCCCATCTAAATTTATACTAAAGAATGCAGAAAATCAAAGGCTAGTCTCATATGAGACAAACTCAAGCCCCAGCAGAATAACAAATGGGACCCTAAGAAGCGTAAATAATGCCAGATCATTTCTTTCTTTGATAGAATGATGAGTCACTTTAATCAGGGGAAGAAGAGTTTCTGGTAAAAAATCTTGAGTCAGGCACGTTTTCTTTTACGTCTCAAGATAGAATTGTCTAATGCTTAGGCGGTCCACATCCTACAGGTTATCTAGTTTGGTTCCCATGTTTCATGAGTAAGAAAAATAAAGTGAGCTCATCCTGGTGAGGGTTTTGCCCAAATTAAACCTCTGGAGAGTAGATTCTTTAATGCTCAAGAGGCTTTTTGCAAGGAAAGGACGTCCTCTTTGGGCTGTGTTTAATGCTCAATTTATTAGTCTAATATTCTATTCCCAGTAAAATGGTCAAATTCAGGAAGGATTCTAAAAAAATCAGTTCAATGTTTTTTCTCTTCTTTTTTGTGCTTCTGTTTTTAACCTCTTCAAGATAAGACTGGATAATGATACCCATCCAACTTATTTTCAAAATGTTTTGGAAAACAAAGATATTGATAAGCAGGTACTATGCAGAGTGCCAGATTAAAACCTTTAGAGACTCAAAGTTCAAAAATGTTATAGAGTCCATACCTGATATGTAATTCTATATACAAACAATACTAGTCCATAATGTAAGTGGGAGACCAGCAAGATCCTGATAATTTTCAGATGACTTTTTCCGTAATTTAAAAATAACCACTTTTTAACTTAAAAAAAGTTATTTTGATGCATCTGTTTTTGGTGCCCTAAGAATGTATCTAATCTGCATTTGAGTAATCCAGTTGCTGTTGAGCATCTGCCATGCTAAGCACCGTGCTTCACACTGGATGAGGAAATGGGGTGTGACAGAGAATGACTGGAGGGCTTCTTGATTGTGTTATCAGAAAAGACTTCTCTGAGGAGGGAACTTTCAAGTTGAGGTCTAAATGATGAGGAGAACCCAGCTACGTAAAGATCAATGGAATGAGCAACCCAGGAAACAGAAAGAGAAAGAGAAAGGAAAGGAAAAAGAAAAGAAAAGAAAGAAGAAACAGGATCCTGCACATCAAGTAGCTCCCCATCTAGTCAGGGAGACAGACATAAAAAGCACTCAGTTTGGCAGGGCATGGTGATTCACACCTTTAATCCCAACACTTTAGGAGGCTGAGGTGGGTGGATTGCTTGAGGTCAGGTGTTTGAGACCAGCCTGACCAATATGGTGAAACCCTGTCTCTACTAAAAATACAAAAATTAGCTGGGTGTGGTGGCGGATGCCTGTAGTTCCAGCTTTTTGGGAGGCTGAGGCATGAGAATCACTTGAACCTGGAGACGGGGCTTGCAGTGAGCAGAGATCATTTCACTGCACTCCAGCCTGGGTGACACAGAGAGACTCTGTCTAAAAAAAAAGGGGAGGGGGGGAGCTGATTTTAACACAATGCAGTTCCTGCTGCACTAGGCGTGAGAACAGGAACCCAATAGAAGGAGTGATTAATTAGAACTGAGAACTGAGAAAGGGCTGTGACAAGCAGAATGTACAAAATTATAGAGTAGCATTGTAAAGATTTAAACTCTTGCTTCAACAGAGACATTTGTTAAAAAACAGATTACTGGGCTTCACTCCACATTTACTCAGTCAGAATCTCTGAGTTGGCTGCCTGGAAATCTATGTTTTTGACCAAGCACCTTCTGATGCCAAGACATTTTGTGATCCTCTGATTTATGGAATAGGTTTTGAAGTTAGGTGACTCGGACATAGGACCTACATCTCATTTTTGTCACCTGTGAACTGAGGATAATAATACAATCTTCCTCACTGGGTAACTTTGAGGATTAAATGAGGTTGTATTTATAAAGTGTTATCTATTACGGCTATTATGTGAAAAATAGAGCTTTGATCATAGCTGAGTGAAGAACTGAACAAGCTGTCCCTGAGCTCACTTGACATTTCTCAGAATCTTACATACAGGTGAAATGATAGAGGCAAGGCCACAGCCATTGGGATAAGCTAGGGAGACTAGAAAAGCAACATTCAGGGTTGGGGAGGAAGCCAGTTTCTACTGGAGCAGGAGAAGAGTGCACAGCTGTTGTGTCAAAGATTTGCAGAAAACAGCTGGCTTTTCCTCTTTCTTGTTTTTTTTGGTTTTTTGTTTTTTTAACTTCCTCCTTTAATTAAAGTACAAATTATTTAAAGACTTCCTTCCCCACACCTGAGCCTAGCCCTTGGCTAAATCAAAAGAGAGTTATCTCTTTAAGAAAGGGAAGCCCCCAGGGAAGTGAGGAAGTTAGCTGGGCCAAGTTTGGCTGAGGAGAGTCAGGACTAGGAAGCACTGGATTGATTCAAACCCTTTCTACAGTCCACAGGGCCTGAAAATTGCTTCCAGCAACTGACAAGTTCATCCCCTTCCAACTGGTCTGACAAACCCTGAGGAAAAAAGACAGTGATATCCACCCCCCCACTGCGCCCCCACCTCCTTAACTGTAAAATTGTCCATCTCATCTTGGACTATCCGAAAACCAACATGGGACTACACAAAACCGCTACTTGAAGATCAGCACCAAAAGAGTTGTTTGTGGAAAATGGTTGACCAGGGTCAATGTCATGTGTAGATGTGCAAGAAACTGCCTACCTTCTAGTCTCCGCTTATCTACATGTGTATAGGAGATGTTGGAAATTTCTTTTTGGACTGATTCTTTGAAGCCTTACCTCCTTGCATAGTCCTGATAGAATAACAAATGAGGTTCCCAATGTTGGGTGAGAAGAGTGGGTTTCAAGAGTCATTCACACACTGCATTCTGCCTTCCAGAGGCAGTGAGGGGCAAGAATAAGAGAAGGATCATGGGCTTTGGGGTTAGCCAGGACTACACCCAAATTTCTGCTGGGCTTGGTACTAGTTGGGTCCTGGAGCATGATGCGTTCTTCCCCGTTAAGGTTTTTTTTTTTTTTTTTTTTTTTTTTTGGTCTGATCTGGTAGCCTGCAGTAAATGGTTGCTCCCTTGGCCTTAGGATTTATAGCCTGTGACCAGTTACCAGATTATCTCACCACTGAATGCCTAGATAGTATTGTGTATAATGAAAGCAAGTACGGTTATTAACACTTGAAGCTTTTTAACCATAGTATTTCTTGGTTCAAAGCAAAGAAACCGGATCCACCTATTTAGTTTTGCATGACTGGTACACATATCTATAATATTGAGAGGAGGGGCCAGCTGGGCTTCCTGGGTCAAGTAGGGGCTCAGGAATCTGTGAAACTCACTCATTTCCTGCATCAGGACTGACTTCGGTCCTGGATGAATAATATTGAAGATATATGCTTAAAATATTCCTAACACCAGGATGTGTGTATGTGTTTTCTTCCCCAAGAAAGGTATAAACGACGATAATTTTGCTGTAAGTTTCCCTGTGTCCTCTCTCCCTCTCTCCCTTCCCCCTCCCCTAAAACTAAAAGGAATGTTAAATGCCTGTTTTCTGTGACCAGCGGACCTTATCTATGCTCCTAATTCCATTTCCTTGTAAACATACTTTGTAAAGTCCTGTGAGATCCTGTCTCCTTTGCCATGCCACTACAAGGTCATAAAGTAGATAAAACCTAAGTTGCAATTCTGGTTTTCCTCAAAATCTAAAACATGTCACACAATAAAATAATTTACTGCCTTTGTTTCTAGCTCTGGTAACATCTTCCCTCGGCAGGCACGTATATCCCGCCTTAAAGAGTTTAAAAGGCAACTGCATAATCTAACTCTGGCTACCCGCTGGGGACCCCTTCCACGCTGTGAAAGCTTTGTACTGTCACTCTGCTCAATAAAGCCTACAGCCTTTTTTCTCTTGGTCCGTGTCTCCATCACTCGCCGCAGGCAGCCGCCACACTAATTCTTTGGTGTGGCTAAGGCAAGAACCTTTGGCATTACAATATGTGCTACCATATTTTGTTTGTTTCTTTGTTTAGTAATTTTTTCTTTTTTTACTTTTTATACGATTTTTTTCTTCTTTTAGAGATGGGGTTGTGTTGCCCAGGCTGGTCTTGAATTACTGGACTCAAGGGATCCCTCCCACCTCAGCCACCCAAAGTGCTGAGATTACAGGTATGAGCCACCATGCCTAGCCCCATATGTTTTTTAATGATAAGAAAAATGTAGGTTTTATTATTTAATCAGTGTTTAATGGCTGGTTCTGAAAAGATGATATTACTTATATTTTGCAGGTTGATTCTGTTATACATATACAGAATAACTACAGTAAAAAACAGCAATCAAGTCTGAACAGGAAATCTCTGGACAAAGAGAAAAATACTACCTTTATAGACTGTGACTGTCATTAAAATACAGGACAAGGGATTATGGCAATATTAGTGGCACCGATTAGTGAAATGATTCTAGGGGGAAATGTCAGAAGATTTTCTAAAGAACATATACTGAGCAGATGACCAGTGACTGAATAATTGCCCTTTCTGGGTAGGTGTGTAACACACACACACACACACATTTAGGGGAATTGTGACCATTGGGTTCCATAGTAACAAGATAAGTTATAATAGCCACCTTTCATTGAGCACCTACAATATGTCACAAACTGTGATAGGGACTTTATGTATTTTCAATACACTATCTGTTATCTATTTTCTTTTCTTTTTTTGAGACTGAGCTTCACTCTTGTTGCCCAGGCTGGAGTGTGATGGTGCGATCTCAGCTTATGGCAACCTCTGCCTCCCGGGTTCAAGCGATACTCCTGCCTCAGCCTCCTGAGTATCTGGGATTACAGTCATGCACCACCATGACTAGCTAATTTTGTATTTTTAGTAGAGACGGGGTTTCTCCATGTTGGTCAGGCTGGTCTCGAACTCCCGACCTCAGGTGATCTGCCAGCCTCTGCCTCCCAAAGTCCTGGGATTGTATGATCCATCTCGCCTGGCCTTGTTACCTATTTTCTATTGGTAACTGAGGTAAAACCTACTGGAGGCTTAGCCAGTAGGTTCATGTGATCATACGTTTTGGGGAATGTAAGAGAGAATCAAGGCAATTGATTATTGCCTTTATGGGTTCAAAGCAGAAACACAGGAATAGTTTGCTGATTTGAAGAGTGAGATGACGTGTAGAGTAAGAAGCAATCTAACCATTAACATCAACTCAACTTGGGCAATAACATTTGATATTTTATTTATGGGACAAATATTTATTGAGTGTCCAGTTTGTGCCAGGTACTAAATACGTAAGCTTTACTAATCCTACTTCTACAAGAATGATTTCTTTTTCTTCCTGAAATAACACTTTAGCAGAGCACCAGACTGTTTCAGACTTAAGTTTCCTTTTCCATTTTGTCGACAGCAATAGTGTTCTTATAATATTAATTCACTAACATTTATTCTGTATATATGATTGCCAGGGAAGTGGCAATATGTCCTTGGGAGCTTCAAGTCATTTATATCTGGTCCATCTTTTGGAAAGTTCATGGCATAGATGGGCAAGGATACAATTTATACTCAGGAGATGCAGCCACCCTAACAGGGTTACAAATAAATGTTAAATGGTATAAACTATGCGTAGCACAAGCACAGAAGCGTCCCTTTGGTCTGAGGGATATTTGCAGGGACCATGAATAGGCAGAGAGAGGGGGACATGTGGTCTAAGCCTCTGAGTTGGGAGAGGACAATGATGGGCATGGGGGAGAATGTATATGCTGTTTGACTTGAGAGGATGACATGTAGGCATTCTGGTAGTCTTTTTCTTGACATCTGATACACAATCACTTCTTTCTTTTCTCCATGAAATCTAGCCGCAAAGATGAGTTGCTGCGCCGGGCGCGGTGGCTCACGCCTGTCATCCCAGCACTTTGGGATGCTGAGGCGGGCGGATCATGAGGTCAAGAGATCGAGACCATTCTGGCCAACATGGTGAAATCCCATCTCTACTAAAAGTACAAAAATAAGCTGGGCCTGGTGGCGCGCACCTGTAGTCCCAGCTACTCGGGAGGCTGAGGCAGAAGAATTGCTGAGATTGCATCACTGCACTCCAGCTTGGCCACAGAGTGAGACTCCATCTGGAAAAAAAAAAAAAAAAAAAAAAAAAAGAAAAGAAAAAGAAAAAAAGATGAGTTGCTCGAATGTCAAGGTCTACCCCTCTTTAAAGCCCCCATGATTTGCACTCACTGCAGCCTTGGCCTGGATTGTCCTTATCTTGCCCTTTCACTGGTGGGTTATTTACTATTTATCATTCAAGGGCTGGGTAGAATTTTACCTATTCTGAGACACCTTTTTCAAGAATGAGTCTTTCCTTTGCTGTGCTCCCATGACACAATGCTCACCTTCAATAAATAATTACATTTTTTGGGCCGGGCGTGGTGGCTCACGCCTGTAATCCCAGCACTTTGGGAGGCTGATGTGGGTGGATCATGAGGTCAGGAGTTTGAGACCAGCCTGGCCAAGGTGCTGAAACCCGTCTCTACTAAAAATACAAAAATTAGCTGGACATGGTGGCAGGCACCTGTAATCCCAGCTACTGGGGAGGCTGAGGCAGGAGAATCACTTGAAGTGATTCTTGAGGCGAAAGTTGCAGTGAGCCGAGATGGTGCCACTGCACTCCAGCCTAGGCAACAACAACAACAAAAAATTATATATATTTTTTGTACCTTCAGTGTATCATGTTCATCTTTGCATCCCCAGTTTCCTCAAGAATCCTGGCATGAAAGAATATACTTGTTGAGTGAACAAATTGGCTGATTCTGATGTTTGTAAGGCAAAGTTCACCTCTCCTAATTGCTGATTCAATCCAATTTGACAGTGTCTTTTACAGATTCTGAGTGAGTTGGGATACTTCCCTTTGTCCTAACATTGGAAAACCTTGGAGAAAAGTGCTGTTAGTTTCTACATCAAGTACTTTATCTGAGACATGGGTAGCTAAATAAAAAATTGACACCTATTTCCTGATTTTGCTCATGTTCTTTTAGCTTTCTATGTATATGCCAACACTACCATTTTAGACCCTTGAAAATCATTTTTTTAGCATCACTCTATATATGGTGTGATGTAAGGACAGATAGGGAGGCTGTGACCTCAGTCCTCATCCTATACATTTTTCTGATGTATATTAGTCCATTATTAATGATACATTGTTTAGGTCAGGATTTCTCAACCTTCGCACTATTGACACTTTGGGCTAGATCTTTGTCGTGAAAGGCTGTCCCGTGCATTGTAGGATGTTTAGCAGCATTCTTGCCCTATAGCCACTAGACCCACTAGATGCCAGTAGTGCCCTCCTTCCAGTTGTCACAACCAAAAATATCTCCAGACATTGCTAAATATCCCCTGGAGGATGGAATCATCTCCAACTAAGAATTTCTTTTTTAAAGAAGAGAGTTTCTCCCTTATAGACACACATATACTTAATTTCATTCTCCTTTGAGCCCTTTATCTTCCCTTTCACTTCTTCCTCTTCTTCTACCTCTGTCTTTTCCGTTAAATTTCCCCTGAGATTGTCTCTTTTTCTGAGTACTATATTTGTCTTCTCTTGCAAGCAGGAGAAACAGAAATTCAGACTCTAGAATTAGAATCCCAAGAACCACTTGTGGGCACGTAAAATATATCATAAGTGATTGCTTTTCAACTGAAGATAATATTTCTATGGACATCACTGAAAGTCAAATGCCATAATAGTTTCTTCATCCTCTAAGCCTTTCTTAGGAAAACCAAGAGCTTACTATTCTCCCAGAAAATGTAACACATGGAGCCATTATTAGTCACTAACAAGTTAGCATAAACAACCATCCCAGTTTGATAAAGACTGAAGGAGTTCCTGTATGTGAAAATTTCAGTGCTAACATTGGGGAAGTCCTAGGAAAACTGATACAAGTTGGTCACCCTAAACTTAGTGGGTAACCCTTTTAGCCTCTGACCTATATGGTCTAGTCCATGCATACAGTCTCATCCATAGAAGCTCAGACCAAATATCTGTTTAGTAAGAAAAATAGAATTATGTTCTAATTTTTGTGCTTTTGAAAATGTATTAAAGTCGATTCTTTACCAAACCCCTAGCAACAACCTGTTTACCTTTTTCCCTCTTCCCCAATTATGTTACCTCCATGTTATTCTAGCACCTTTCATTCGCCCTCAATTTCCAAAATCCTCTTATCTGCTTATTTTGAAGGTTAGCTTAACTTCGTTCCCTTCTCCTCCACCTCCCAGGTTTCACCTTCATTGCTAACATTCAACATGAATGTATGAAACTGATTTGACAGGGACAGGAGAAAACACTTCTTGGGTCAATGGATGGACTTTTTTTTTTTTTTGAGACAAAGTCTCATTCTTGTCCCCCAGGCTGGAGTGCAGTGGCACGATCTCAGCTCACTGCAACCTCCACCTCCTGGCTTCAAGCAATTCTTCTGCCTCAGCCTCCAGAGTTGCTGGGATTAGAGGCACCTGCCACCATGCCCGGCTAATTTTTGTATTTTTAGTAAAGATGGGATTTCACCATGTTGGCCAGGCTGGTCTCGAACTCCTGACCTCAGGTGATCCACTGACCTCAGCCTCCCAAAGTCCTAGGATTACAGGGTGAGCCACTGTGCCCAGCCAATGGATGTACATTTTGAGGGGAAAAACAAAGTCATCAGATCATCATTCTCTTCTGCGAGAGAAGGAAAATTCCAGAATCGTAGAATATTACATATGTGATGAGCTCCTTCCCAATAAGAATAGCTGGAAGTGAGGCCGGGCGCGGTGGCTCACACCTGTAGTCCCAGCACTTTGGGAGGCCGAGGCGGGCAGATCACCTGAGGTTGGGAGTTCAAGACCAGTCTGGCCAACATAGTGAAACACAGTCTCTACTGAAAAAAAAAAAAAAAAAAAAGAAAATTAGCTGGGTGTGGTGGCGCTTGTCTGTAATCCCAGCTACTGGGGAAGCTGAGATAGGAGAATCGCTTGAACCCAGGAGGCAGAGATTGCAGTGAGCCGAGATCGTGCCATTGCACTCCAGCCTGGGCAATAAGAGAGAAACTCCGTCTCAAAAACAAACAAACAAACAAAAAAAAAAAAACCGGAAGTGGAAGCAGGGAAATTAGAACATCATAACAGTTGAGATTTGATGAGATGCAAGGACGGGAAATAAGATATCCACAGATAAGGTACCGCTTGGGGTAGTTGTGGAGGATACAAGGCTGGCAGTACTCAGTTCCTGAGTCTTTGGCGAGGGGCAGAGGTAAAGAGTAAGAGCACTAAGGCCGGGTGTGGTGGCTCACGCCTGTAATCCCAGGACTTTGGGAGATGGAGGCAGGCAGATCACGAGATCAGCCTGACCAACATGGTGAAACCCTGTCTCTACTAAAAATCCAAAAATTAGCCATGCATGGTGGTGCGTGCCCATGATCCCAGCTACTCAGGAGGCTGAGGCAGGATAATCGCTTGAACCCGGGAGGCCGCGGAGGTTGCAGTGAAGTGAGATCGCGCCACCGCACTCCAGCCTGGGTGACAGAGTGAGACTTAATCTCAAAAAAAAAAAAAAAAAAAAAAAAAAAAGAAAGAAAGAGAGTAAGAACAGTAAAAGGGAAGAAAATTTGCTGTCTCACAGTCTTGGATTAAGCCAATATTGTGGTCCTTTGGTAACACTCCTTTCTTCAGCTCCTTTCCTCACTCAACATTGAGCCATTTCAAACATAGCTACCATTTTGCCCACTAAATTGCCTTTTCTTCAGTGATTTGAAGTCAGTACATCTCCCACCACAAAATCTTTCCTTTAGCAAACATTTTCTGAAACACAGGGCATAGACACTCTTAAACTTTGAAAGAAAAATATTAAACTATAAAGTCACTACTGTGATATCAAAGGTCCATGGACTTAAAAGAAGATCTAACGAGGCCAGGCGCGGTGGCTCACGCCTTTAATTTCAGCCCTTTGGGAGGCTGAGGCAGGTGGATCACCTGAGGTCAGGAGTTCAAGACCAGCCTGGCCAACATGGTTGAAATCCCGTCTCTACTAAAAATACAAAAAATTAGCCAGGTGTGGTGGTGGGTGCCTGTAATCTCAGCCACTCAGGAGGCTGAAACAGAAGAATTGCTTGAACCCAGGAGGTAGTGGTTGAGTGAGCCAAGATGGTGCCATTGCACTCCAGCCTGGACAACAAGAGTAAAACTCTCTCTTAAAAAAAAAAAAAAGAAGATGTAACGCTTCTCATATGTAGAAGCAGTAGCACTTTTTAAAAAAGACTCAGAAGAAGGAGTCCTGGAATTTTTTTTTTGAGACGGAGTTTCACTCTTGTTGCCCAGGCTGGAGTGCAATGGCGCACTCTTGGCTCACTGCATCCTCTGCCTCCCGGGTTCAAACGATTCTCCTGCCTCAGCCTCCCAAGTAGCTGGGATTACAGGAACCCGCCACCATGCCCAGCTAATTTTTGTATTTTTAGTAGAGATGGGGTTTCACTACGTTGGCCAGGCTGGTCACAAACTCCTGACCCCAGGTAATCCACCCACCTCAGCTTCCTAGAGTGCTGGAATTATAGGTGTGAGCCACTGCGCCTGGCCTGGATTTTTTTAGTCTGTGAACTTCAGTGCTTTGTTCCCCAAATAACCCTCATAATTCATATTTTGAATGTCATGAAATTGAAATTATTTCCTTAACTTACAAAAACCATTTCTTCCATTTGGGACACATGATCAAAGCATCTCGAAGATAGGAAGGAACTCATTGCTGGGAGGGGCATCTATTTCTGTTTATAAGATCCTGAATTCTGCAGAATGAAGGTATGTTCATGCTTCAGGCATAGTGACTCAGCTCTTCCTTTTCCAGTAAATTTAATTGTTAATGAATCTTGCCCTGCCTTTCTCAGAGGCAGATGACACTTTTAATTTCATTAAATCAAATTCAATTAGGAAGAGTGCTTTGAACTCCTGAGTAGGTTGGATATGTTTTTGTGTGTTCCATCTTAACTTTTTTTTTTTTTTTTTCGAGACAACGTCTTGCTCTGTCGCCTAGGCTGGAGTGCAATGGCATAATCTTGGCTCACTGCAACCTCCGCCTCCCAGGTTCAAGTGATTCTTCTTCCTCAGCCTCCCGAGTAGCTGGGATTACAGTCACGCACCACCATGCCCAGCTAATTTTTGTAGTTTTAGTAGAGACATGGTTTTGCCATGTTGGCCAGGCTGGTCCAGAACTCTTGACCTCATGATCCACCCACCTCGGCCTCCCAAAGTGCCAGGATAACAGGTGTGAACCACCACAGCTGGCCCCATCTTAACATGTATTATAAAATATTATTCTATTTTCTTCATAACCATAATTTTCCGGGACATTTCTGTATTGAAGACGTATTATCCCTTTGGGCTCTGTATTACTTTTGTATTGCTGTTGTAATAAATTATCACCAATTTAGTGGTTAGTAACAATGCAAATTTATAATCTTATGGTCGTAAAAGTTAGAAGTCTGGGCTGAAATCAGTGTCAGCAAGTCTGCATTTCTTCCGGAGGCTGTACTGGGGAATCTGTTTCCTTGCCTTCCCCAGTTTCTGAAGGCCACATGCATTCCTTGGCTCATAGTCTTTTCTTCCATCTTCAAAGTCAGCAGTATAGCATTTTCAAATCTCTCTGACTCTTGACCTTCTTCCTCCCTTTTCCACACTTAAAGAGCCCTTGTGCTTACACTGAGTCCACTGGATAATCCAGGATAATCTGTTTATCTTAAAGTCAGCTGATTAGCAACCTTAATTTTATCTGCAAACTTAATTCTCCCTCTTTATGTAACCACATATTTGTAGGTTCTGGGAATTAAGACATGGCCATTTTTGGAGACCATTATTCATCTACCAGCTTTATGCAGAAAGTGGTCCAACTAGACTTCCAATGTTGATGGAAGCTTTATGTCACCAGAACTGGGCTTTATGTCACCAGAATTGAGCATTCATGAAAGCAGAAACTCAGTCATTGGGCGTGGGTGGGGGTTGGAGGAGGTCTGAATGTGTCCTCAGGGAAACACTGGCTTTGTTTTTTGGTTACTTCTTAGATTTCCCACTTTTACTTTGATTATTTTGGCTTTTATGGCTACCTCAGTTTGCTTGCCATGCCAGAGCAACATTAAATATGTGTTATACTTCTTTTTTTAAAGCTTAAGTTATTTTTATTGATTGAAACATTTAAGAGAGTAATGTTCCATTGTGCCAGAGATTTCACAATTGTTCTTAGAGAATACAAGTTCAGTCTTACCTAATATAATTTACCTCTATTCCCTTGCAGTTGTAGTATCAAAACTGAAACTCTTACCCAAGCAGCTACTCATTTTCCCTTCCTCAGTCTGCTTCAGACTTGCAAATTTATAGGGAAGAAAAGGGCACTTTGGCTTTATTTCTTTTCTTTCCCTTCTGCTTCCTCTTGTATTTGCAGCTGTTACTTTGGACTCATCCATTATCCAGTGTAATGGGAAGAGAGAGAGAGAAAGCTATTTTCTCTAGATTATTGTCTACATAGAAAATTTTGGCAGGGGCGTGGTGTCTCATGCCTGTAATCCCAGCACTGTAGGAGGCTGAGGCAGGAAGACCTATTGGGTCCAGGAGACCAGCCTGGGCAACATAGTGAGACCCTGTCTCTACAAAAAGTTAAAAAAAAAAAAAAAAAAGAAAGAAAGAAAGAAAGAAAGAAGGCCAGGCGCAGTGGCTCACGCCTGTAATCCCAGCACTTTGGGAGGCCGAGGCAGGTGGATCATGAGGTCAGGAGGTCGAGACCCTCCTGGCTAACACGGTGAAACCCCGTCTCCACTAAAAATACAAAAAACTAGCCGGGCGAGGTGGCGGGCGCCTGTAGTCCCAGCTACTCGGGAGGCTGAGGCAGGAGAATGGCGTGAACCCGGGAGGCGGAGCTTGCAGTGAGCCGAGATCGCGCCACTGCACTCCAGCCTGGGCGACACAGCGAGACTCCGTCTCAAAAAAAAAAAAAAAAAAAAAAAAAATTCCAGTTCCTCTAAATGTATCAATAGATTTAACACAATTCCAGTGAAAATTTCAACAGGGTACTTTTTGGTTCCATTGTACTTGATAAGCTCGTTCAAAATGTATAGAGCTGAAAGAAAAGCCAAGAATAGCCCCATGACTCTTCTGAAGGAAAAGGTGTGTATGGTGGGGAGGGATTTGCCTCCGCAGATATCAAGCTACATTGAATTTTTGTATCCAACTGGTGTAGATACAGACAAGTAGACAAGCCACCCTCCAGCCAACTCATTTGCCTGGAATAACAGTTATGTTTATTTTATAATTTTTTTTTTTTTTTTTTTTTTTTGAGACGGAGTCTCGCCCTGTCACCCAAGCTGGAGTGCACTGGCCAGATCTCAGCTCACTGCAAGCTCCGCCTCCCGGGTTCACGCCATTCTCCTGCCTCAGCCTCCCAAGTAGCTGGGACTAGAGGCGCCCCCCACCTCGCCCGGCTAGTTTTTTGTATTTTTTAGTAGAGACGAGGTTTCACCGTGTTAGCCAGGATGGTCTCGATCTCCTGACTTTGTGATCCGCCTGCCTCGGCCTCCCAAAGTGCTGGGATTACAGGCTTGAGCCACCGCGCCCGGCCTATTTTATAATTTTTAAGTCAACTATTTTGGCTGGGATCTATTGGATGGTTTTCTCAACTGGCTCATTTAGTTCAGAGTGCCTCTGAGCAGGTAAAACTTGCTCTGACAGCTCTGCTTCTGAGGGTTGATCAGCTGTTGGCTGGGTGACAGGGGTGGCTGGGACACACATCTCTTGTCATCCTGCAGGTACTCCCTATGGGTTTGCAAAGGGGAGGCTGTTATGTTTACAGCCAAAGTGATCTAGGCCTGAAACTATTCCTCTGCAGATGAGATCCTCACACCACAGTCTCATCTAATAATGGCAGTAGGCTAGTTTGGGATCTTGTAATCTAAATCAGATCAGATGAATGTCTTCAGATATTGCTCTTCTAGTTGTAGAATCCAATCAACTAAAAAGACAAATTATCTGCCCCCAACACACGTGATATATAATGATGAAGCAGGGACAGGATTATTTCAATAAACATATTGAAATATCTGCTCAATTCTTCTTGTGTAATTTTTACAAGCATTTCTTTGTCCACCTGGTCAAACTCAGATTCAAGGAATAGAACAGAATTTACCTCTTCATGGGAGTAGTTGCAAAGTCACATTGTGAATGGATAAGCATACAGGGACAGATAGAATTTGTGGCCGCTTTTGCAATTTATCAATAACATGGAACTTTTTTGTGGGGGGCGGGGGATGGAGTCTCACTCTGTTGTCCAGGATGGAGTGCAGTGGCGCCGTCTCAGCTCACTGCAACCTCCGCCTCCCGGGTTCAAGAGATTCTCCTGCCCCAGCCTCCCAAGTAGCTGGGATTACAGGCACCCAGCACCACACCCGGCTAATTTTTGTATTTTTAGTAGAGATGGGGTTTCACCATGTTGATCAGGCTGGTCTTGAACTCTTGATCTCATGATCCTCCCGCCTTGGCCCCCAAAGGCTGGGATTACAGGCCTGAGCCACCACGGCCATTCAATAACATGAAATATTTTAAAGTAGTAATTTTAAAATTCATTTTGTGGCCAGGTGCAGTGGCTCACACATGTAATCCCAGCATTTTGGGAGGCCAAGGCAGGTGGTCACGAGGTCAGGAGTTTGAGACCAGCCTGGTCAACATGGTGAGACCCTGTCTCTACTAGAAATACAAAAATTAGCCAGGCTTGGTGGCAGGTGCCCGTAATCCCAGCTACTCGGGAGTCTGAGGAGAACTGCTTGAACCCAGGAGGTGGATGTTGCAGTGAATTGAGACCATGCCACTGCACTCCAGCCTGGGCAACAGAGTGAGACTCTGTCTCAAAAAAAAAATTATTTTGTATATTAATCACCTATCATAATGGTAATGTATACAAATAGATATTTCAAATAATATTCTTGATAATTTTAGTTTTTCTGGCAACAGCTTGTGGCAGGAATAAAAGTGTCAACACCGCAGTTTTCTAATTGTTCCCTCGTACATGAGTTATTAACACCTTCAATTCTTTGCTGGAATAGATTTTTTAGTCACCTACCCATTTTGTGGGGACTAGTTAGGTTAAAATCAGAGCCAGAATATGTGTATTCACTTAACAAGGCACCTGTGTTCTGCAATACATAGCAAACCAATGATCAATGGTGCTGTTGTCAATCTGTTGTCATTGTGTATCTTCTACTTGTCCCTTAGGCCCTTTTCACTTTGTACATGACAGGTGATTGGCTGACAATCATAACAGAAGTGTCAATGTGATTTTTTAAAATATTTTAAACTAAAACTATTTACAAAGAGAATGCATACATCCTAATACAGCATATTCTACTTGCACCCGAATGGATTGTCTGGGGTACTCTCCAGAGATTGTTTGCACCAGCATTTAGATAATCTCCTCATCATCAAGGCTACTCACAACATTTTGGGGAAAATTGCATCACTTTAACTAAGTCATTTGTACATAATTTTTAAGCAGGGTCGTGGGAGGTCTGGTCATTCTCTTTTTGGAAAGCAAAGAAGCCAGCATGTATTATCCAGTCTGCCCTATTTTCAGTTCTGGCTGAGGTAGAATGTAGACCTACTTCTAAGTCTCAATAGATAGATGAGCCAACAGACAAATAAATAAATTAGATTATTCATAGGCAGAAATGTATCATTTTATTTGATTAATCTGATTTTTGTTTTGTCTGTCCTCAAGCTTTAGGAGAAGGGAATGAATCACAAGAAAAGCTAATAGTCAGAAGTTATTCATGAATCTAAATTCCTGGTTATGTCGGGTGGTCAATACAGAATTTGACCCAATGCTTTCTATGTCCTTAGCCCTTCAACAGTGATTTCAAATGTTCCTATTCATTATTCCTAAGGTACTACAAAAATATCACCTTTCCTTTATGAAAAGTTTATATATAGACAGATTATATATGAGATACGTGTGTGTGTACATATATATACACACACTATATATACACATATGTGTAAATATATATATGATAGTTAATTTTATGTGTTAACTGGATTGGGTTACACTGCTCAGATATGTGATCAAACATTATTCTGGATATTTCTGGGTAGGGGGGTATGGATGAAAATAGCATTTAAATTAGTGGACTTTGAGTGCAACAGCTGGCTCTCCATAATGTGAGTAGACCTTATCCAATTACTTCGACAGAACAAAACAATAGTTTCCCCAGAGAAGTGAGAATTTTCCAGAAGATGGCCTTCAGTAGTGAACTGCACCATTAACTCTCCCCTGGTCTCCAGCCTGCTGGCCCAAGCTGCAGATTTTGGATTTGCCAGCCTCCATATTCTTGTGAGTCATTTCCTCTATCTATCTTTCTATCTACATACATATACATGCACATACACATCGTGTTGCTTCTGTTTATATATAATTTGTATATAAATATACACATGAAATTTATGAGAAAAGGAAGTAGATGAGTTTAAAGAGAGGTTTATAGCAACATATTGTCACAGAAAGGAATTTCTGGCCTAATAGAATATGCCATTCTTTAATTATGCTAAATAAAGATTCTCCTGTGCTTGCTCAGAATTCACCAGTGCTTATGAAATTCTGGTTTGGGGACACTCATTTAGGTTTTGAGTCCTTCTGCCTGTTAGAATCCTGGTTCTGCCATTTTCTGTCACTGTGACCTTGGGTAAATACTTCATCTCTCTCGCCCATTTTTCTCATCTACAAAATGAGGCCATTTATACCTACCCTATGGCTAGGAGAGTTGTGAGGACTGAATGAGTTAATTATGAGATGTTTTGAGCAGTATCTGGCACATAGTAAGCTAAGTACACGAAAGTTCTTTTACTCTCTTCTTTAATTTTGAGTGAGCTTATTTGGTTTCTATCCAGAGGATACTTGTCTTTTTGCCACACTTAGTACTTTGATTCCTGAAAGGAAAAGTATCATAACCCCTTGGGTTGTGGCAAAAGAATTATCCAGAGATATATGGAAAAAATATTTTTTATAGAGATGATAAATAACATCCTGAATTTGTATCAGGCGGCCAAAGAGGAAGATGACTCATGAGTCATATTAAAATTCTTTCAGAAATGCAAATATTTCTCATCAGCTATTTTAAAGGTCTGGTATGTTCTCTTTTTCCCCTCATCGAATTTAAATCTCCTGAGGGTCAAAGGGTTTCAAAGAGGAATTTGCATTAAAAAAATTATTCCTGATATTTGATAGAATTTCTGCTTTTTGGTAAGTGGGAGTAGAAGGGAGCTGGGAAATTCTTATTTCATAAATTTCTGATGGAATCTTATTATTGACTGTATGAGTAATCGGGAAAATTTTTATATAAAATACTTTTATAATCATCATGATTATCATGATAGGCACAAGGTAGGAGCAAAGTGTTATAGATTTATAAGAGGATTGGAAGGAGAGATTAATATAACGTGGATTTTTTTTTTCATTCTGCCATCTAGGCTGGAGTGTAGTGGCGACATCTTGGCTCACTGCAACCGCTGCCTCCGGGTTCAAGTGATTCTCCTACCTCGTCCTTCTGAGTAACTGGGATTACAGAATTACAGGCCTGCACCACCACATCCGGCCAATTTTTGTTTTTTTAGTAGAGATGGGGTTTCGCCATGTTGTCCAGGCTGGTCTTGGACTCCTGACCTCAGGTAGTCCACCCACCGTGTCCTCCCAGAGTTCTGGGATTACAGGCATGAGCCACAGTGCCCGGCCTCTAACATGGATTTTTAGAATATTTTTTTGAGAGAGTTTGGGGATTCGTGGGATTTTGTCACCAAGTATACCTGTCAGTCTATGTTTAATAAGGAAAAATATAAATTAATATGTTCATATAATTACCTCAACCTAAACTTATTTCTCACTTCATAGAATGCCTAGAAGATCCTATAAGAGGAAAGTCTACTTGACAGAAAACTTCAATCTATCTTTTCTTTTCTTATTTAATTTTAGTTAAATAATCTAAATCACACATTACATAATTGATTACTTAATAACCACTCTTGAATTGGTCTCTTACTGTTCCAGTGACTGAGCATTATATCCACAACTAAATTATCAGCTCTTTAAGAGTAGTGATAATGTTTTAATTCTTCAAAGCATTTGTCCACTTTGTGAAAGGAAAATAAATATCTTGGGCCCCCAAAATCTCTAAGGAAAATTCAAGCTGGGAACTGTTTAGGGCAAAGCTGCCTCCCATTCTATTCAAAGTCACTCATTCCTCTGCTCACTGAGATAGATGTATATTTCCTTTGGAGAGGCTAATCTGAAACTGGAAAGAATGTAACCATTTGTCTATCACTTATCTGTGACCTGGAAGCTCCCTCCCCGCTTCCAGTCTTCCTGCCTTTGCTTCAAGTTGCCCCGCCTTTCCAGATGGAACCAATGAACTTCTTACATATATTGATTGATGTTTCCTGTCTCCCTAAATGTATAAAACCAAGCTGTGCCTTGACCACCTTGGGCACATGTCATTAGGACTTCCTGAGGCTGTGTTACGGGCATGTCCTCAACCTTGGCAAAATCAACTTTCTAAATAAACTGAGACCTCTCAGATTTTCTGGGTTCACAACTTGTTAAAAAACAAACGAAAAATGCTATGTTCTTTTGGTCTGATGGGTTAAAGAGAGGGGAAAGGGAATGGATATTTCCACTCAGTCACTCCTTGCCTTTCACCTGATGGACATCCTTTCTCTTAAATCTTAAAACCCTCTTAGGTAGACATCATAACCTTCATTTTGGTGATGAAACAATTGAGTGACATTTAAAGAAGTTGACCAGCTTCTCCAATGTCACTCTGCTAAGACACGTGGGAGCCAGTATGAAAACCAGATCTGTAGGTCTTCAAAATCTGTTCTTTTAAAATAAACTGCGTAATTTTATACACTGTAAGTGTGGGGTTTATTTAAGACAGGAGAAAGATGATGAGTAAATGAAGATGGGGTAAATAAATCTTACATCTTATTAACAAGGTGCTAAGAGTGAGCACATTGGCACTCTAGAATGAAAAGAAGGGTAAAACAACACTTTCTTGTTAGTCACAAAAATCAAACTGAAGTAAATTTATGAATTCCCCTCTCCCTCCTAGAGGGCTGTGTCAGGATGGGACAAAAAAATGAAGCTTAATCCAAAACATTACTTTGGTCTGGCCAGACAGATAGGGGAGAACTTTCTCTTTTTTTTTTTTTTTTGAGAGGGAGTCTCCCTTTGTTGCCCAGGCTGGAGTGCAGTGGCCAGATCTCAGCTCACTGCAAGCTCCGCCTCCCGGGTTCACGCCATTCTCCTGCCTCAGCCTCCCGAGTAGCTGGGACCACAGGCTCCAGCAACCTCGCCTGGTTAGTTTTTTTGTATTTTCTTTTTTTTTTTTTAGTAGAGACGGGGTTTCACCGTGTTAGCCAGGGTGGTCTCGATCCCCTGACCCTCGTGATCCGCCTGTCTCGGCCTCCCAAAGTGCTGGGATTAGAGGCTTGAGCCACCGCTCCAGGCCAGAGAACTTTCTTGTTCACTGACCCTAGGACAGCTTCGAATAGCTATAGCAGAGGGCAAAAAAAAAAAAAAAAAAAAAAGAGAGGCTGAGAAGCTCGCTGAGTGTTTCCTGCTCTCTCAGGGACTCTGATTTCCCATCTGCCAGACTGTCAGCACTTCTCAGTGACTGACCTCACAAGGAAAGCTGCCAACCTCATTTCCTATTTGGCTCTGCTGTGTTGAGTCCAGAGGGAACCTGTTTATGTCACCTTTCTCCCAGAACCACCCACGCCATGGGCAGGAATGACATGGGGAGAAGAGAAAGCCAGAGGTGGGGCTGGTCTTTGACATGAGGGGTATGTTGGTAAAGCCCTTTGAAGCACGTCCTGGAAGTGGGTAGGCAAATAAGTGAGACTGGGCCTAAAGAGCCTGAAACTGTTGGGAGAATTTGAAATCAAATGTCCAAGTCCCTGGGTGGAGAGGAGAGAAAAAAAGTGTCCTCGGAGAAGAGAAACCATAGTGATGCAATCCGTGACAACGTGTAGTGATGCAATCAGTGACAGCAGTTTGGCTTAGTCTCTGCTAGTCCTGTTGGCAGGACAGGAACATTTGCCCTGTGCTGTTTCCCAGTCTGTTCTAGAATGTATTCTGTCACAGCAGAATTGACAATAGTGACAGCACTGTCTGTCCCATTCCCTTGCCCTGTATATACAGTTCTTTCTTCCTTCTTTCACTGCTTCCCTCCTTCTTCTTCTTTTTCCTATTTCATCCATTATTCCATTTAACTGCTAACACTATGACACTGTATAGACTTTGTGTTTGTTTGTTTTGAGACAGAGTCTTGCTCTGTTGCCCAGGCTGGAGTGCAGTGGTGCGATCTCGGCTCACTGTAACCTTTGTCTCCAGGGTTCAAGTGATTCTCCTGTTTCAGCCACCCCTGGTAATGGGGTCTATAGGGATGCACCACCACGTCTAATTTTTGTATTTTTATGGAGACAGGATTTTGCCATGTTGGCCACGGTGGTGTCGAATTCTTGACCTCAAGTGATCCACCCGCCATGGCCTCCCAAAGTGACGGGATTACAGGTGTGAGCCGCCATGCCAGCCTCTGTATAGCCTTCTTGATGCCTTTAGAGCAAAAAAAATGGTTTGATTGTCACCTATTTGAGGATACAGACCAAACCTACCACAAGAAGTACCACAATCACATATATGTGCATTTACATATATTTCATAGAATTTTCTATTGGCTAGTGAAATTTATTGTGCTATAGGAGAGTCAAATCAGGAGCTTTTTAAATGGGTGCCATGAGAAATTGAACTTAATCTAACCTTACTGAGGAATGTTGACAAATGTGACTAATTGTATGTGCTAGATAGTGTTAGACAACTGTAGGAAGTGCTAACAAAGAATTATGAAGAACAAAATGTCAGTCAGCCTGATCAAGAGGTATGGTAAACAGGATGTCAGAGTAAGCTTAACCTATCTACTGATGCAAACTGAGTAATTGCTTACTTTCTACTAAAAGTGCAATAATGAACTGTAGGTCATAAATAGATCTGAATATCCATCATAGCTTTGTAGCCATTTGATGATTTCTTATAAGAATTCAGTTTTTTTGTGGGTTTTTACAATAATAAGCTTAGCTAATTCTATGTTTATGAGTTACAAATTTGCCTGTTCCTTTGGGCTTTGATTTCTCCCTACCCGGCCCACCCATTCCCGGTGTTAAATAAATATCATTATGACTGCTGGTTTGGGAATCAGATATATCTGGGCTCAAATTCCCTGTTCTGCAACTTACTAGCAGAAATATCAGATAAGTTTTAAGCTGAGTTTCAGTTTTCTCATTTGTAAAATCAGAATGATAATAGCTACCTTGCAAGATTGTTTTAAGGATTAGAGGTGCTTGTGTAAAGCCTCTAGCATTTTTTTTTTTTTTTTTTTTTAAGACAGTCTCGCTCTGTTGCCCAGGCTGGAGTGCAGTGGTGCGATCCCGGCTCACTGCAAACTCCGCCCCCCGGGTTCACGCCATTCTCCTGCCTCAGCCTCCCGAGTAGCTAGAACTACATGCGCCCTCCACGAAGCCGGGCTAATTTTTTTTTTTTTTTTTTTTTTTTTGTATTTTTAGTAGAGACGGGGTTTCACCATGTTAGCCAGGATGGTCGCAATCTCCTGACCTCGTGATCAGCCCTCTTCGGCCTCCCAAAGTGCTGGGATTACAGACTTGAGCCACCGCGCCCGGCCACTAGTATATATTTCTTAATACCCAGGTATTCCATAAACGAAAGGAATGCTGTTTATTACAGTAAGTCAATTACAGTTTTTGGTTTTTTAAGACAGAGTCTCACTCTGTTGCCCAGGACGGAGTGCAATGATGTGATCATAGCTCATTGAAACCTCAAAATCCTGGGCTCAAACTATTCTCCTGTGCCTCAGCCTCCCAGATAGCTGGGACTACAGGCATGCGTCACCATGCTAGCCTAATATTATTTTTAGTAGAAACCAGGTCTCTCTATGTTGCTCAAGCTGGTAACTCCTGGACTTAAGTGATCCTCCTGCCTTGACCACCGAAGTGCTGGGATTACGTCGGGCATGAGCCACTGGGCCTGTCCAACTATAGGGTGTGTGGTTTGTTTTTTCTTTCTTTTTCTTTTCCTTTTTTTTTTTTTTTTTTGTTGTTGTTGTTTTGGGTTTTTTGAAATGGATTCTTACTCTGTCGCCCAGGCTGAAATGCAGTGGCATGATACTGGCTTACTGCAACCTCTGCCTCCTGGGTTCAAGCGATTCTCATGCCTCAGCCTCCTAAGTAGCTGGGATTATAGGCACCTGCCATCATGCCCAGCTAATTTTTGTATTTTTTAGTAGAGACGAGGTTTTGCCATGTTGGTCAGGCTGGGCTTCGAATCCTGACCTCAGGTGATCCAACCGCCTCGGACTCCCAAAGTGCTGGGATTACTGGCATGAGCCACCGTGCCCGACCTTTCTTTCTTTCTTTTTTTTTTGGTATGGAATACGTATCACCATTGAAAATGAAGGTTGAGTCCGGGTGCAGCGGCTCATGCCAATAAATAAATAAATAAATAAATACATAAATACATAAATAAATAAATTTTTTAAAAAAAACAGCAACAACCTGGGCATGTGGCACACACTTGTAATCCCAGCTACTCAGAAGGCTGAGGCAGGAGAATCGCTTGAACCTGGGAGGTCGAGGTTGCAGTGAGCCGAGATCATGCCATTGCACTCCAGCCTGGGCGACAAGAGCAAAACTTTGTCTCAAAAATAAATAAATAGCCAGGCGCGGTTGCTCACGCCTGTAATCCCAGCACTTTGGGAGGCTGAGGTGGGCAGATCACGAGGTCAGGAGATTGAGACTATCCTGGCGAACACAGTGAAACCCCGTCTCTAGTAAAAATACAAAAATATTAGCCAGGCGTGATGGCGGGCACCTGTAGTTCCAGCTACCTGGGAGGCCGAGGCAGGAGAATCGCTTGTTCCTGTGAGGTGGAGGTTGCAATGAGCCGAGATCGTGCCCCTGCACTCCAGCCTGGTGACAGAGCAAGACTCCGTCTCAATAAATTAAAAAATAAATAAATAAATAAAATAAAAGTTCAAAAGACTTACTATGGAATAAATGCTTCTGGTACAATATGTATAAATGCAGGTTATAAAATCTGATAGATTTTGGGGGCCCAAATACTGTCATACTTATATGTCTCATCTTGGAGGGGAAAGCCATCTTGCTAGTATGAAGGTACTGAGCCTTCATGTACCAAGGAGGGTGGGAGGAGGGTCCCACCTACTAACGAAATTGCTGAACTGCTCTAATAAACTTGGATATTTTTCTCCATACTTCCTGTTTCCAGACTTCTCCTGTTTTTAAAGCTACTTTTAGCAGTGTATTGTTACTTGAAGCTGAGTTACACTACCTGATGAGAAAAATCAGTCTTTTATAAGACTGAATTTTTTTTAAATTAATTTTTATATTTTTCTTAAGTTTTCCACTACCTATTATAGGAAAAGAAAAAAAACTCTGCTATATATATATGTGCGTGCGTGTACATATATTTCCATATATATAACATATATCTGCTATATATGTATATATGTATTTGTATATATTGTGTGTCTATATACACATATATATGTATATATACACACACACATATACATATAGATATACATATATAGCAGATATATATACATATATATACAGCAGATATATATACATATATATTATACTTTAAGTTCTGGGATACATGTGCAGAATGTGCAGGCTTGTTACATAGGTATACACATGCCATAGTGGTTTGCTGCACCCATCAACCCATCATCTACATTAGGTATTTCTCCTAATGCTATCCCTCCCCTAGACCCCCACTCCCCGACAGGCCCCAGTGTATGATGTTCCCCTCCCTGTGTTCATGTGTTCTCATTGTTCAACTCTTACTTATGAGTGAGAACATGTGGTGTTTGGTTTTCTGTTCCTGTGTTAGTTTGCTGAGAATGATGATTTCCAGCTTCATCCATGTACCCACAAAGGACATGAACTCATCCTTTTTTATGGCTGCATAGTATTCCATGGTGTATATACACAACATTTTCTTTATCCAGTCTATCATCGATGGGCATTTGCGTTAGTTCCAAGTCTTTGCTATTGTGAATAGTGCTGCAGCAAACATACGTGTGCATGTGTCTTTATAGTAGAATGATTTATAAGCCTTTGGATATATACCTAGTAATAGGATTGCTAGATCAAATGGTATTTCTGGTTCTAGATCTTTGAGGAATTGCCACACTGTATTCCACAAAGGTTGAACTAATTTACACTCCCACGAACAGTGTAAAAGCGTTTCTATCTCTCCACATCCTCTCCAACATCTGTGGTTTCCTGACTTTTTCATAATCACCATTCTAACTGGCGTGAGGTGGTATCTCATTGTGGTTTTGATTTGCATTTCTCTAATGACCAGTGATGATGAGCTTTTTTATATGTTTGTTGGCAACATAAATATCTTCTTTTGAGAAGTTTCTGTTCATATCCTTTGCCCACTTTTTGATGGGGTTGTTTGTTTTTTTCTTGTAAATTTGTTTAAGTTCTTTGTAGATTCTGGATATTAGCCCTTTGTCAGATGGATAGATTGCAAAAACTTTTCTCCCATTCTGTAGGTTGCCTCTTCACTCTGATGATAGTTTCTTTTGCTGTGCAGAAGCTCTTTAATTTAATTAGATCTCATTTGTGAATTTTGGCTTTTGTTACCATTGCTTTTGGTGTTTTAGTCATGAAGTCATTGCCCATGCCTATATCCTGAATGGTATTTTCTAGGTTTTCTTGTAGAGTTTTTGTGGTTTTGGGTTTTACATTTAAGTTTTTAATCCATCTTGAGTTAATTTTTGCGTAAGGTGTATGTAAGGGACCCAGTTTCAGTTTTCTGCATATGGCTAGCCAGTTTCTCCAACACCATTTATTAAATAGGGAATCCTTTCCCTGTTGCTTGTTTTTGTCAGGTTTGTCAAAGATCAGATGGTTGTAGATGTGTGGTGTTATTTCTGAGGACTCTATTCTGTTCCTTTAGTCTATATGTCTGTTTTGTTACGAGTACCATGCTTTTTTGGTTAGTGTAACCTTGTAGTGTAGTTTGAAGTCAGGTAGTGTGATGCCTCCGGCTTTGTTCTTTTTGCTTAGGATTGTCTTGGCTATGCCAGCTCTTTTTTGGTTCCATATGAAGTTTAAAGTTTTTTCCAATTCTGTGAAGAAAGTCAATGGTAGCTTGATGGGGATCACACTGAATCTACCAGTTACTTCGGGCAGTATGGCCATTTTCATGATATTGATTCTTCCTATCCATTACCATGGAAAATTTTTTCATTTGTTTCTGTCCTCTCTTATTTCCTTGAGCAGTGGTTTGTAGTTCTCCTTGAAGAGGTCCTTCACACACCTTGTAAGTTGTATTGCTAGGTATTTTATTCTCTTAGTAGCAATTGTGAATGGGAGTTCACTGAAGACTTGGCTCTCTGTCTGTTATTGGTGTGTAGGATTGCTTGTGATTTTTCCACATTGATTTTGTATACTAAGACTTTGCTGAAGTTGCTTATCAGCTTAAGGAGATTTTGGGTGGAGATGATGGGGTTTTCTAAATATAAAATCATGTCATCTGCAAACAGAAAATTTGACTTCCTCTTTTTCTATTTAAATACCCTTCATTTCTTTCTCTTGCCTGAGTGCCCCGGACAGAAGTTTCAATACTATGTTAAATAGGAGTGGTGAGAGAGAAAATCATTGTCTTGTGCCATTTTCAAAGGGAATGCTCCCAGTTTTTGCCTATTCAGTATGATATTGGCTGTGGGTTTGTCATAAATAGCTCTTATTTTGAGATACATTCCATTGATACCTAGTTTATTGAGAGTTTTTAGCATGAAGGGGTGTTGAACTTTGTCAAAGGCCTTTTCTGCATCTATTGAGATAATCCTGTATTTTTTGTCATTGGTTCTGTTTATGTGATGGATTATGTTTACTGATTTGCATATGTTGAATCAGCCTTGCACCCCAGGGATGAAGCCGACTTGATCATGGTGGATAAGCTTTTTGATGTGCTGCTGGATTCGGTTTGCCAGTATTTTATTGAGTATTTTCGCATGAATCAGGGATATTGGCCTGAAATTTTCTTTTTTTGTTGTTTCTTTGCCAGATTTTGGTATCAGGATGATGCTGGCCTCATAAAATGAATTAGGGAGGAATCCCTCTTTTTCTATTGTTTGGAATAGTTTCAGAAGGAATGGTACCAGCTCCTCTTTGTACCTCTGGTAGAATTTGGCTGTGAATCCGTCTGGTCCTGAGCTTTTTTTGGTTGATAGGCTATTAATTACTGCCTCAATTTCAGAGCTTGTTATTGGTCTATTCAAGGATTCGACTTCTTCTTGATTTAGTCTTGGGAAGGTGTATGTGTCCAGGAATTTATCCATTTCTCCTAAATTTTCTAGTTTATTTGCGTCTAGATCTTAGCTTGCTGGGTTCCCAGGGGGTGGGATCTGCTGAGCTAGACCACTTGGCTCCCTAGCTCCAAAAAATTTTCCATGGTAATGGATAGGAAGAATCAATATCATTGCGTAGAGGTGTTTACAGCATTCTCTGATGGTAGTTTGTATATCTGTGGGATCAATGGTGATCTTCCCCTTTATCATTTTTTTATTGTGTCTATTTGACTCTTCACTCTTTTCTTCTTTATTATTCTGGCTAGTGGTCGATTTTGTTAATCTTTTCAAAAAACCAGCTCTTGGATTCATTGATTTTTTGAAAGGTTTTTCGTGTTTCTTATCTCTTTCAGTTCTGCTCTGATCTTAGTCATTTCTTGTCTTCTGCTAGCTTTTGAATTTGTTTGCTCTTGCTTCTCTAGTTCTTTTGTGATGTTAGGGTTTCCATTTTAAATCTTTCCTGCTTTCTCCTGTGGACATTTGGTGTTATAAATTTTCCTCTAAACCCTGCTTTAGCTGTGTCCCAGAGATTGTGGTATGTTGTGTCTTTGTTCTCATTGGTTTCAAATAACTTATTTATTTCTGCTTTAATTTTGTTATTTACCCAGTAGTCATTCAGAAGCAGGTTGTTTAAGTTCCATGTAGTTGTGCAGTTTTGTGTGAGTTTCTTAATCCTGAGTTCTAATTTGACTGGACTGTGATCTGAGGGACTGTTTGTTATGATTTCCGTTCTTTTGCATTTGCTGAGGAGTGTTTTACTTTCAATTATATGGCCAGTTTTACAATAAGTGTGATGTGGTGCTGAGAAGAATGTATATTCTGTTGACTTGGGGTGGAGAGTTCTGTAGATGTCTATTAGGTCCGCTTGATCCAGAGCTGAGTTCAAGTCCTGAATATCCTTGTTAATTTTTTGTCTCATTGATCTGTCTAATATTGACAGTGGGGTGAAAGTCTCCCAGTATTATTGTGTGGAGTCTAAGTCTCTTTGTAGGGCTCTAAGAACTTCCTTTATGAATCTGGGTGCCCCCAGAGCCGCCCCTTCCCCTAGGTGCTCTGTGCCAGGGAGATGGGAGTTTTATCTATAAGCCCCTGACTGGGGCTCCTGCCTTTCTTTCAGAGGTGCCCTGCCCAGAGAAGAGGAATCTGGAGGGGCAGTCTGGCTATAGCAGGTTTGCCAAGCTGTGGTGTGTTCCACCCAGTTCGAACTTCCCACTGGCTTTGTTTACACTGTGAGGGGGAATCCTCCTACTTAAGCCTCAGTAATGGTGGACACCCCTCCCCTCACCAAGCTTGAGCATCCCAGGTCGACTTCAGACTGCTGTGCTGACAGCGAGAATTTCAAGTCAGTAGATCTTAGCTTGCTGGGTTCCCAGGGGGTGGGATCTGCTGAGCTAGACCATTTGGCTCCCTAGCTTCAGCCCACCTTCCGGGTGAGTGAAAGGTTCTATCTTGCTGGCATTCCAGACGCCAGAGGCAACGCCCCACCCTGCTTTGGCTCACCGTCTGCGGGGTGGACCCACAGTCTAACCAGTCCCAGTGAGATGAGCCAGGTACCTCAGTTGGAAATGCAGAAATCACCCACCTTTTGCATTGATCTTGCTGGGAGCTGCAGACTGGAGCTGTTCCTATTCGGCTGTCTTGTCAGCCACAGCAACTCCTCTCTCTCTCTATATATAATATACTGTTGTTTTTTTTTTCTGAGATGGAGTTTCGTTCTTATTGCCCAGGTTGGAGTATAATGGCATGATCTCGGCTCACTGCAACCTTCGCCTCCCAGGTTCAAATGATTCTCCTGCCTCAGCCTCCCGAGTAGCTGGGATTATAGGCGTGCACCACCATGCCCAGCTATGTTTAGTAGAGACGTGGTTTCTCCATGTTGGTCAGGCTGGTCTTGAATTCCCAACCTCAGGTGATTCGTCCACCTCAACCTCCCAAAGTGCTGGGATTACAGGCATTAGTCACCGCCCCCGGCAACTCCACTGTATTTTAAAGAAGAGATTAATCACCTTTTTTATGGCTTACTTGTGATTAATACTTTAGTCGTAATGGGAATTTCTGTAAGATGAATGATACAGTTAGTGATTAATCTGAATACATTACATGCAATTAGACATTAAAAACATCTACTGAACTTATGTGAAGAGTCAATATATAGATATGAGTCAATTTACTACTGTAAGTGAGAAACTGACCTGTTGGTGTTAGTTGTACTGTGAGGATAATGTCAACTAGCTTTTAGCTATGTTTAGATGTTAGTGACATATGGGGTTAATACTTTATATTACTTTAATAAGATCTTTGAAAGACAACAGAGATTTTTTTTTTCTTCCTATAACATGTAGTAGTTTTTAGTTGTAACTCTAGAAACAACTAAATTGCTGGTCGAGTTAAAATTAATGCTCCTTTTACCTAACTTTTGAACAACAGTGAATTATCTCTGGAAGATAATATTATCTAGATTGTTAAAATATGTGTACAATTTATCATACACTCTGTCAAGTTGTCAATAAAAAATTACTAGGCATATCAGGAGATGAGACCACAGAACTGAAAATCAAGAGTACAAATAGGTTATAAAAATATACCCATTGAAGATTCAAATATGGAAATCATTGTACATGGACTTTAAAATAACTGATATTGATATGTTCCAGAAATCAGATGACAAGATGGAAAGTCTCAGCATACAACTAAAAAAATCTAAAAATTCTTCAAATGGTAATTCTAGAACTGAGAAAATGTATAATAACTAAAATCAAAAAGTTAATAAAAAGCAGATTAGAAGCAGTCAATGAAAGCATTAGTAAATTGGAATATAGATGGAAGAAAATATTCAGTACGAAGCACAGAGAGAAAAGAGAAAGACAAATATAAAAAGTGTTTTTAAAAAGATAAAAGATGGGAAATAGTGAAAATATTTAATATATATGCAGTTTAAATCCTAAAATCAGAAGAAAGAGGAGGAGGAGAAGGGGGAGGATGAGGAGAAGAAAGTAATGAACAAGAGATGTATGAAATAGAGACAACATTTGAAGAACAAAATGGCAGAATTTTATAAAACACCAAGGCACAAATTCAGGAAGTCATCAATCCCATGCCAATTCAATACAGAGAAAACAACATATAGGTATATCATACCAAAACTGCTAAAAATCAAAGGCAAAGAGGAGACGTTAATACAAACCGGAGGAAAAAGGAATATAATCTTCAAAATAGCAGCAAGAAGTCTGACACTTCAATTCTCAGCAAAAGAAAGTAAGCCATAAACATCAAAATTACATCTATTAATATAAGGTCAAAGCTAAAAGAAAATAAATGTATCAGGATTCTACACCCGTTAGAAATATTTTTCTAAAGTAAAAGTGAAATGAAGATTTTTGAGATTTAAACAAATATTTAGTAATAGATTCAAACCAAAAAAATACTAACGGGAGTTCTTTAGTCAGAAGGCACGTTTCCACAGAAATATCACAAAGCAACAGGATGAAATAAAGGACAAGAGAAAGGATAAGTACATGAGTAAATCTAAAATATGAAATGTATAAACAATAATGATATGTGGGTTTAAAATATATGCAGGAGCAAAATCCACAACAATAGCACAAAAGTCACAAAAGACAGAAGGGTAAATGGTCTTAATGTGCTTCATGAATGTTGCAGTTTTTGGAAGTAATATAAAAGTACTTCTTTTTGTTAGATTTTAACAAGTTAGAATGCACATAGTAATCTCTAGAGGAACAACTAAGAGAATAGTTTTTAAAAAAAGTGTAACAAGCTAAAAGAGTTGAAAAATAAAATAATAAAGTGTCTAATTCAAAAGGCTGTGAGGGAAGAATGGAAGAAGGAACAAAGGAAGAAAAAGAGAGCAAGAGAAAGACACACAGAGAATCAACACTAAATTTAAACCCCTAAATATCAGAAATTGTGTCAAATATTATCAGAGTAAATATTCCAATTAAAAAACAATCATTGTCAGACCTGACAATAACAGTACTATATGCTACTTATAAGAGACACATTTTAAATATAAGAATGCATGAAAGGCCAGGCTCAGGCCTATAATCCCAGTATTTTGGGACACCGAGACCAGCAGATTGCTTGAGCCCAGGAGTTCAAGAACAGCCTGGACAACGTGGTAAAATTTTGTTTCTACAGAAAATACAAAAAATTAGCAAGGCATGGTAGTGCATGCCTGTAGTCCCATCTACCTGGGAGGCTGAGGTAGGAGAATTAACTCAGCCCAAGAGGTCAAGGCTGCAGTTAGCAGTGATAGCGCCATTGCCTTCCAATTAGGGTGACAGAATGAGATCCTGTCTCAAAAAAAAAAAAAAAAAAAAAAAAGCACAAAGATTAAAAGGATGGAAACATACAACCATGCAGACACTAAATAAAACAGCGGTTGTACATTAATATCAGATAATTATTGGTAAAAACATTTACTTAGAGATAAAGGACATTACAAATGATAAAAAAAAAAAAAAGTTAATCCACCAAAAGATACAATATTCTAAGTGACAGAACATTAACAAAAAAGCCTTCAAAATATTTGAAGCAAAACCATACTAAACTAAAAAATCCAATCAAGCATATCCACAATCATGGTAGAAAATCTTAATACAAATTTCTCAGTAACTGATGAAGAAATAAAAAAAGTAGACATTCAGAACATTTGAACAGCATTGTAACCCATAGCTATGGAACATACATTCTTTTCACATGTACATAGAATATTTATCAAAATTGATAACATGATAGGTCACAAATGAAGTTTTAACAAATTCTAACAAATTGAAATTATACAGAAGATATTCTCTGAACACAAATTAATTCAGGAAAAAAAAAAAACAACAGTAACCAAAAGATAAGCAGGGTTTAAAAAAGCCTCAACCCACACCTCACTTCATAGACAAAGATTAACTCAAAATGGACTATACACCTAAATGTAAAAGGAATATTTAGAAAATTTTAATAAAAAATATAGGACCTTTGTTACCTTTGGTAGGCTAAGTTCCCTTATATGAGACACTAGGTATAAAAAATAAAAATTACAAACTGGACTTCATTAAAATTAAAAACATCTAGTCTTCAAAAGACATCATTAAGAAAATAAAAGAGGATAATATAAAAAGAACATTTGCAACCGAATAATAAGAGGACAAACAACCTGAGTTTAAAATATGTGCACACGATTTGAATAGACATTTCACAAAAAATGATATAGAAAGTACATGCAAAATTCTCATCATCATTAGTCATCACAAGAATTATAAATTAAAAACAATTATATACCACTGTAAAACAATTAGAATGATTAAAATTAAAAGGGTTGACAATACCAAGTATTAGGATGTAAAGCAGCTGGAACTCTTATGTAGTGGGAATAAAAAATGGTACAATCAGTTTGGAAAAGGGTTTCATAATTACTAAGTAATTAGTAAACACCATGTCACCCAGGGATTTCACATTAACCAACAGACATGGAAGCGTATGTGCACAGAAATAAATATACTAATATATCTTCACAAATGCTCATATGAGCTTTATTCAAAAGCCCCCAAACAGAAAAATCCAAATACTTATCAACAGGTGAATGAATTAATAAATTGTGGCATATACATACATGAGAATATTTCTCAGCCATAAATGGTAACAAACTGCTGATACCCACAACAAAAGTAGATGAATCTCATAAACATATGTTGACAAAATAATTCAGACAACAAAACATAACATTCTGTATGATTCCATTTATATAAAATTCTAAAGTAGGCAAATCTTAATCTGTAGTGACAGAAACAACAATAGTGTTTGCCTGAGGTCAGAGGTATGGGAATTGACTGCAAAATGTCATGAGGGAACATTTTAGGGTAGATAGCGAAGTACAATATCTTGGATTTGTTGGTGGCTAGATAGGTACATACATTTGTCTTATATACTTAAAATCAGTACACTTGTTACAGTTAAATTGTGTCTCAATAAAATTGAATTAGAAAAAAGAATTAAGGCCGGGCACGGTGGCTCAGCCTGACCAACATGGTGAAACTCTGACTCTACTAAAAATAAAAACATTAGCTAGGTGTGGTGATGGGCACCTGTAATCCCAGCTACTTGGGAGGCTGAGGCAGGACAACTGCTTGAACCCAGGAGGTGGAGGTTGCTGTGTGCCAAGATCATGCCACTGCACTCCAGCCTGGGTGACAGAGTGAGATTCAGTCTCAAAAAAAAAAAAAAAAGAAAGAAAAAAAGAAAGAAAAAGAAAAAGAAAAAAAAAGCATTATTAGGCATAATTAAAGAAGATATACATAGAAGAAAACCCATGTCCATGGATTAGAAGACTCAACATTTTCAATATGTAAAATACATCCTAAATAGTTCTATACATCTATAGACCTAATACAATTTCAATGAAAGCCCAAGCAGATTTTGTGAAAAAAATTGACAAGCTAATACTAAAATGTGTATAGCAATGCAAGAGACAAGAAGAGTCAAGGTAATCTTGAGGAAAAATAAAAGAGTTGTAGAAGTTGTAGTACCAAATATGAACACTTACCACAGTGTTACAATAGTTAAGAATAAACAACTGCCTACTGGAATGAAGTAGAGAATCTGAACAGACTCATACCTACAGAACTGAATTAGTGAGAAAGGTGGCTCTGCAGAGAAGTGAGGAAACAATATTCTTTACAAGTAGAAGGTGCTACGTCTATTGGATCTCCATGTGGAGAAAGAAAGTGAATCCCGACCCCATTTTAACACCATGCTAAAAAAATCAGTTCCAGGTGGATTTATACCAAATATAAGGGTCAAAAGGCAAAGCTTTTCAAAGAAAGTACATAAGAATATTATCATGATCTTGGGGTAAGAATGATTTCTTAAGCATGTGATTTATTCCAGGCACTCAAAGTAAAGAAAACATAACATTATTTTATTTTCCAAATAAAATCAATCTGACCTCCCTTCCCCAACAACACCCATCAAAGTTGGAAGAAAATCTAATTTTTCCATGGTAGAAAATCTTAATTTTAACCGACAATTCTACAGGAATCCTAGGACTTTTGGTAATTTAAGGATGAATTGCTGATCTTGACTCTATCTTTGTCACAGTGAAAATGTTCATTTTCCAAACTGAACAATGCATTCTACACTAAGCTTTAGATCAGGAATCTCAATGTGCTGCAACTATGCAGGCATCCCCTGTGTGCGAACTGGAAAGCCCCACTGCCTGTTCTCACATAGGGGATGCCCGCATAGCTGCACCACATTGAAGTCATGCAAAAACATTTCCACCACTCCCCTTCCTCAAGTCCAGGCCACTCCTTTCCCTCTCAACCCTGGGAACCCTGACCTTTTCAAACAACTCAGCTCCTAGACTCCATTCTAGTTTTTGTCGTTGTCGTTTATTTTTTTTGTTTATTTATTTATTGAGACAGGGTCTCATTCTGTTTGTTGCCCAGGCTGGAGTGCAGTGGCACGATTTTGGCTCACTGCAACCTTGACCTTCTGAGTTCAGGTTATCCTCCCACCTCAGCCTCCCAAGTAACTGGGACTACAGGCGTGCACCACCACACCCGGTTATTATTATTATTATTATTTGTATTTTTTGAAGAGATGGAGTTTTGCCATGTTTACCAGTCTGGTCTCAAACTCCTGGGCTCAAGCAATTCACCCACATCAGTTTCCAAAGTGCTAGGATTACAGGTGTGAGCCACTGTGCCCGGCCCATTCTAGGTTTTTGAAAACAGAGTCCTCAACTTTTTTCCTTTCCCTTTTTTTTTTTTTTTTTTTTTTTTTTGCCAAAAGTGAAGCTCAGGCTCTCAATGCTCAAAACCTTGCCAAACCTCTTTAGAGCAGAAAAAAAAAAAAAAAAAAAAAGTTTGAGTTCACATCTAAGAAGAAAACACACACACTCACACACATACATATGCACACCTAGTTACAGGAATTCTGTCGAAAGAACCTGAGGGGTTTATTTTTATTTATTTATTTATTTATTTTGAGGCAGAGACTCGCTCTGTCGCCCAGACTGGAGTGCAGTGGCCGGATCTCGGCTCACTGCAAGCTCCGCCTCCCGGGTTCACGCCATTCCCCTGCCTCAGCCTCCGGAGTAGCTGGGACTACAGGCGCCGCCACCTCGCCCTGCTAGTTTTTTTTGTATTTCTTAGTAGAGACGGGGTTTCACCGTGTTAGCCAGGATGGTCTCGATCTCCTGACCTCGTGATCCGCCCGCCTCGGCCTCCCAAAGTGCTGGGATTACAGGCTTGAGCCACCGCGCCCGGCCCGAACCTGAGGGGTTTATAACCAAAATACTTTGGGAAAATCTCAAAAATGTTTGGGGTATAGTTTAAGCAGATATGTATGTGTGCAGGTGTGGAAATGTTCAGCAGGTAGGTTGGTGAGGCTCCTGCCAAGCCAGTAGAGAAGTTTAACTTTATTCTGTAATCACGGCTGGTGTGGCTGGGTTATTCCCCCAAGGAATAAGACCATCTTTTGAAGTTTTCCAAAAGTTATGAATGGGAGAAAGTAGAACCCTATACTTGGGATGAGAATGGCACTTTGGTGAGACAGGTCATCAGTGCTAGAGGAAGATGAGTATTCGTGGCTCTGTTGATGCAGGACAGCTCTGTGGACACGCACAGACAACCAAGGAGGAGGTGTGTGGAGCATCCCCTCTGTTCTGCAATGGTGTTTGCTGCAGTGAGAGTCCCAGGAAAATGGGAGGGGTGCGGAAATAATTCTTTAATTGTAACTCACGCCTCTATTTGGTTTTCTCATGGTTGGTGTGGTCTGGGAAACAAAGCTTCAGTGTGTGTGG
Source organism: Rhinopithecus roxellana (assembly GCF_007565055.1). Lineage (NCBI taxonomy): Eukaryota > Metazoa > Chordata > Mammalia > Primates > Cercopithecidae > Rhinopithecus > Rhinopithecus roxellana. The sequence continues at coordinate 19,245,373 of NC_044549.1, read as the reverse complement.
CTCTGGGCTAATTAATCAGGGATTTATCATCATAGTAGTTACTCTAGGGAATGAGCCTCACCAACATTCCAGCGAATGTGCTAAGTGCTTAATATTTATCAGGTCAATTACCACCCTGCAAATAAGTGACATTAACCCTATTTTATAGTTGAGGTAACTGGGGCAGATAAGCCTCAGAGTACATAACAAATAGCAGAGCTTGAGTTCAAATCCAAGTCTAAATCCAAAGCCTGTGTGTTTATCATCATTTCACATTTTTTCTTAAGATAAAACCAACTATATCATGTTGTTTCCTTCTCCCTACCAAAGCAGAATGTATGAGAGACTGTAGGCTCCAGAAGTGACATTAGATATAGTGGATTTAAACTTGCTGGGACCAGTTGGGAGAGAATACAAACCTTATGTGAGCTGGGAAATGAAGAGGAAATTTACTGCCAGTAATATACTCAGATTAAAAAAAAAAAAAAATCTTGTTGGACTGCCTTGACACTTATTTGGATATTAGGTACAAACATGTTATTTGGAATTATGTTCACTACAAGGATGCAGTAGCAATAATTTTTCAGTAGAGCTTAAACAAATTAAAATATGAGTCCTCCTTGTACCAGGCAATTAGATCTACTGATCTCTTCCTCATCTTGAAAGAAAAGTTGGGGGCCAGGTGCAGTGGCTCTTTCCTGTAATCCCAGCACTTTGAGAGGCTGAGGTGGGCGGATCACGAGGTCAGAAATTCCAGACCAGCCTGAACAACATGGTGAAACTCCGTCTCTACTAAAAAAATAAAAACTTAGCCAGGTGTGGTGGTGCGTGCCTGTAATCCCAGCTATTCGGGGACTGAGGCAGGAGAATTGCTTGAACCCAGGAGGCAGAGGTTGCAGTGAACCGAGATCGCGCCACTGCACTCCAGCATCCACAACAGAGGGAGACTCTGTCTCAAAAAAAAAAAAAAAAAAAAAAAAAAAAAAGAAAAAAAAAAAAGAAAGAAAGAAAAATAGAAAAGTTGGCTGGGCGCAGTGGCTCATGCCTGTAATCCCAGCACTGCAGCACTTTGGGTGGATCATTTGCGGTCAGGGGTTGGAGACCAGCCTGGTCAACATGGTGAAACCCTGTCTCTACTAAAAATATGCAAATTAGCCGGGTTGCAGGGGGACACACCTGTAATCCCAGCTACTCGGGAGGCTGAGTCAGGAGAATTACTTGAGCCTGGGAGGCGGAGGTTGTGATGAGCCAAGATCGCACCAATGCACTCCTGTCTGGGTGAGAGAGTGAGACCCTGTCTCACAAAATAAATAAATAAATAAATAAATAAATAAATAAATAAATAAATAAATATAAAAAAGTTTAAGTCATTTTTAAAAATAAGCATTCCATATATGTACTTAAAACCATTGACTAGCACACTTCAACCAGATGAATTTTATGGCATGTAAATTATATCTCACTAAACTGTTAAAAATAAACAAATGCTTTCATAGTCAAGAATTACTTATAGCTCTACATGCCTTCTTCAGTTGTATACACGCATGCATTGGCTTTGCCTAGTCATAATCACTTTACACTTGTTTGTACTTAAGATAGCTTTGCATTCACTCTTCTACAATCTTGTATTTGTGTTGTTAGTGGTCGCACAAATTTCCTCATGACACCTGTCATTTAATCAGCCATTGTGTAGCTGCTACACAATCAGATTGTTTCAAGGGCTTTGCTCTTACAAATGCCACTCTTTTACAAAGGTATATAAATAAAGTTTTTATTCTTTACATTTCCAATATTGGGATTATAAAGTTGAAGCTATGAACTTTTTTAGGGTTCTTGCTATATATTGCTAGAAACAGTGCATCAATTTTTATGCCAGTAGCAACTCTTGAGTTCACACATATCTTATTGGTCTTTCGAGTTCCAAACTTGATTTAACGTAAGTATTTGAGTGTCTAATATCCATGATATATTCTATAATTTTAGAAAAGCTCAATTTGTATTTCTTATTTCTCCCCTGTGTAATAGGGTGTTTCATAAAAGTTAATATTTTATTATTTTATCTTATTTATTTATTATTGAGACGGAGTCTCATTCCATTGCCAGGCTGGAGTGCGGTGGTGCGATCTCCTCTCACTGCAACCCCTGCCTCCCGGGTTCATGTGATTCTCCTTCCTCAGCCTCCCAAGTAGCTGGGACTACAGGAACACACCACCATGCCTGGCTAAGTTTTGTATTTTTAGTAGAGATGGGTTTTCACCATGTTGGCCAGGATGGTCTCGATCTCTTGACCTCATGATCTGCCCGCCTCAGCCTCCCAAAGTGCTGGGATTACAGGCGTAAGCCACCGCACCTGGCCAAAAGTTAATATTTTCAAGATGAAATATTTCTGGATTGGTCTGGATTGGTTCCATTGGGTCTATGTGTCTGTTTTTATGCCAGCATCATGCTATTTTGATTCTTATACCTTTATAGTAGAGTTTGAAATCACACAGTGTGTTGTTCTGGCCTTGTTCTATTGGCACAAGAATGGTTTGGCTATTTAGAGTCTTTTGTGGTTCCATATGACTTTTAGGATTGTTTTTATATTTCTGTGAAAAATGTCATTGAAATTTTCATAGGGATTGTATTGAATCTCTCTATTACTTTGAGTAGCATGGATATTTTCACATTATTAATTCTTCTAATCCATGGACAAGGGATACCATTTCAATTATTTGTGTCTTTTAAAATTTCGTTCATCAATGTTTTATAGGTTTCAGTCTTTTACCTTCTTGTTAAATTTATTCCTAAGGGCTTTTTTTTTTTTTGGTATTATGAGATTATTCTCTTTTTTCAAATAGTTTGTTAGTATATAGAAATGCTGCTTTTTTATGTTAATCTTTGTATCCTGAAACTGTACTAAACTCCCTTATCAGCTCTAACAGTTTTTTTGGTGGAGATTTAAGGGCTTTCTATACATAAAACCATGTCATCTACAGAGACAATTTAACCTTTTTTAAATGTTTATTTATTTATTTATTTTTGAGATGGAGTCTCACTCTGTCACCCAGGCTGGAGTACAGTGGCATGATCTCAGTTCACTGTAACCTCTGCCTCCCAGATCCAGGCGATTCTCCTGTCTCAGCCTTCCCAGTAGTGGGGACTACAGGTGTACACTACCACACCCAGCTAATTCTTGCATTTTTAGTAGAGATGAGATTTCGCCATGGTGGCCAGGCTGGTCTCAAACTCTTGACTTCAAATGATCCACCTGTCTTGGCCCCCCAAAGTGCTGGGATTATATGTGTGAACCACCTCGCCTGGCTTCCACCATTCCTGGCCTGGATGCCATATATTTCTTTTTCTTACTTAATTGCTCTGCCTAGGATTTCCAGTATTATGTTGAATAAAAGTGGCAGGAGTGGACATCCTTGCTTGTTCCTGATCTTAGAAGAAAAGCTTTCAATTCTTCATTATTGAGTACAGTAGTCCCTCCTTATCTGCTGCAGTTTTGCTTTCCATGGTTTAGTTACCTGCAGTCAATCATAGTCCAAAAATAGGTGAGTACATTTCAACCATATATTTTGAGAGATTGAAAGATAATATATAAGGAACTCAAACAACTCAATAATGAAAAAACAAATAACCTGATTAAAAAATGGGGAAAGGATTTGAATCCACATTTCTCAAAAGAATACATACAAACAACCAATAGGTATATGACAAAATGCTCAACATCACTAATCATCAGGGAAATGCAAACCAAAACTGCAATGAGATATCATCTCATACCTGTTCGCATGTCTATTATCAAAAAGACAAATGATAACAAATGTTGGTGAGGATGTGGAGAAAAGGGAACCCTTCCGCACTGCTGATGGAAATGTTAATTAGTACAGCTATTATGAAAAACAATGTGAAGGTTGCTCAAAAAGTTAAAACTAGAACTACCATATGATCCAGCAATTCCACTAAATGAAATTAGTAGCTGCACTCTCATGTTCACTGTGGCATTATTCACCATAGCCAAGCTAAGGGATCAACTTAAGTATTATAATGTATCTATCAGTGGATGAAAGGACAAAGAAAATGTGGTTTATATACACAATGGGATATTGTTTAGCTTTCAAAAATAGTAAAATCCTGTCATTTGCAACAACAAGGATAAACCTAGAGAACGTTATGTTAAGGGAAATGTCAGACACAGAAAGACAAATACCACATGGTCTCCCTTATATGTAGAATTGTCAGACTCATAGACCAGATACTAGACAGAGACTAGAATGGTGGTTTCAAGGGGCCCTGGAGGGGGGTTAGGGATGGTCAAAGATGTAAAGTTTCAGTTAGACCCAAAGTTTGCTGTAAAACATGATGGCTATAGTTAACAATGTATTGTGTACTTGAAATTGCTAAGAGGGTAGATTTTAAGTATTTTCACCACAAAAAAGTAAAATAATATGTATGTCAACTAGCTTGAATTGGCCATTCCACAATGTATACATATGTCAAAACTTCGTATTATACATTACAAACATACACAACTTTTGTCAAAATATATTAAAAAGATGAAATATTGCTAACTGTCAGTTAAACCAAAATGAAACATGCATTTACAACTTTTCTAAATAAAAACAAGGAGCTGCTTCCCTTACTTTTCTTTCTTACATTTATTTTTTTCCTGTTTGCAGTACAATTTATTCTTTCCTTGTTGTTTTAAAGCTGATTATACTTTCCCCAAGTAATTAAGACAATACTGAAAACTTTAAAAGCATGCTTATCCCCTTCCTAAATGAAGTTACAAATTCTGTAGAATGTTGGTGCAAATGCCCATCTATATTATTTAGCCGTATCTTCATTGTATATATTTAAACAAGAATTCGCTAAAAAAAAGGTGGCGTGAAATTAATATAACTTTTGAATTAGCATTGAGGAGTTTAAATTAAGACTGTAGAGTAAATTGTGGCAATTGGATTATAAGAAATTCAAAGACTAAAATGATGTCTTATTCTTATATCATGTATTTCATAGTATAAAGGAAGTGGTTAATATGTGCTCATTAAATGGAATTAAAAATTTAGTACTGAAAACATTTTCATGATCCCAGATCACTAGGAGGATATTTCAGATGTGGTATCAAGCTGGGTCTATTTATAGTAGAAATAAGAATCTGTCTTTCTAGTGAAAACTAGTAAGAAAAGGTCCTAATGACAGCATTTATCATCCAACAACAATATGTTGGTCATTAAGAAATTACTAGCTTCTTTTGTTTCACTACAATCCCTAGAGGTACAGTGTAATTATCAGTGATTACATATGATAAAGCTGGAACTTCAGAAGTCAGGTGATTTGTGGAAGATCACACAGTGAGTGGCAGAATTAGGACCAAGTCACAGGTCTCTAGATCCAAATCTCAGGTTTTTAGCACTGCACAAGCTTTTCCCAAACTGCTGTCTCAGGACGCTGATCCAGGGAGTACCTGCTGTGTGCTCCATTATCCTATTAGAAAGTCATGGCCTTGGCCGGGCGCAGTGGCTCACGCCTGTAATCCCAGCACTTTGGGAGGCTGAGGCAGGCGGATCACGAGGTCAGGAGATCGAGACCATCCTGGTTAACACAGTGAAACCCCGTCTCTGCTAAAAATACCAAAAAAATTAGCCAGGCGTGGTGGCGGGCGCCTGTAGTCCCAACTACTCGGGAGGCTGAGGCAGGAGAATGGCGGGAACCCGGGAGGCGGAGCTTGCAGTGAGCTGAGATAGTGCCACTGCACTCCAGCCTGGGAGACAGAGTGAGATTCCATCTCAAAAGAAAACAGAAAAAAAGTCACACATATCAGAATGTTGAATATGCCAACGCGTAAAGAAATCTGCTCAATTTAGTTTATCTTGGGGTAGAGAATATTAAAATATCAAAATTCATTTTTTAAAAATTTAAGAATTTATTTACAATAACTTAAAGAGTACAGTTGAATTGTTTGTAACTCAAAGGGTAAACACCTGAGGGGATGGACACCCTATTTTTCATGATGTGCTTATGTCACACTGCATGCACGTATCAAAACACCTCATGTACCCCATAAATATATACACCAACTATGTACCCTGAAAAATTTTAAAAATTAAGAAAAAAATAAGAATTTAGTTAGGCCTATTTTTTTCCTTGTGAAATAAATAGCAATTTTATTTACTTATAAGCTCATAAATGCTTTTTGGAAAGCCATGTCAAACCAAACTGGTCTACATAACCCGTTATACTACTTTACTAGAAGGAAATGAAATTCATTTGCTGTTCTTTTATTTGGCTCTCAGTGAAATATTATATAACCCCTCACATAATGTTAAAACAAAACTGTCAAGAACATAAAAAAAGAAAAAATCTACTTGCTCTTCACTTTATATCTCCGGAAATGTTTTGGGTTTCCTCAGTGAGGGTTTTTTGTTCATAGATATGATCACCTGTTATGTGCTTTACAGGGGAAATGAGGTTTAGAATTGATGAGCCAGCCACCCTCCTCCCAGTCTTAGAGGTGAGCACTCTGATCCTGGAAAGGTGATAGGACTTGCCAAAAGTAGTTGGTGGAACTGAGCTTCTCATCAGGACTTTTGTTCCATGTGATCTGTTATAGTATGAAGTTTTTGCCTGACCCAACCTAGGATATCGTTAACAATGAGTTCAAGTTCTTGTGGGAATTAAGGATATGAGCCTCTTTTAAGAAAATAAAATATGCTGGCCAAGCACACTGACTCATGCCTGTAATCTCAGCACTTGGGGAGGACGAGGTAGGAGAATTGCTTGAGGCCAGGAGTTCAAGACCAGCCTGGGCAACATAGTGAGACCCTATCTCCACACACACACACACGCACACACACAAAATGAAAAAGAAAAAGAAAATTAGCCGGATGTGATAGTACATGCCTGTAGTCCCTGCCACTTGGGAGGCTGAGGCAGGAGGATCACTTGAGCCTGAGAGGTCGAAGATGCAGTGAGCTATGATTGTTCCACTGCACTTCAGCCTAGGTGACAGTGACGAATGAATGAACAAATGAAAGAAAGAAAGAGAGAGAAAGAGAGACAGAGAGAGGAAGGAAGGAGGAAGGAAGGAAGGAGGAAGGAAGGAAGGAAAGAAGGAAGGAGAGAGAGAAACAGAGAAAAGAAGGAAGGAAGGACAGAGAAAGAAAGAAAAAGAAAGAAAGAAAGAAAGAAAGAAAGAAAGAAAGAAAGAAAGAAAGAAAGAAAGAAAGAGAAAGAAAGAAAGAAAGAGAAAGAAAGAAAGAAGGAAAGAAAGAAAGAAGGAAAGAAAGAAAGAAAGAAAGAAAGAAAGAGAAAGAAAGAGAAAGAAAGAAAGAAAGAAGGAAAGAAAGAAAGAAAGAAAGAAAGAAAGAAAGAAAGAAAGAAAGAAAGAAAGAAAGAAAGAAAGAGAAAAGAAAGGCAGGAAGGAAGGAAAAGAAAAGGAAAGGAAAAGAAGGAAAGGAAAGGAAAAAAAGGAGGAAGGGAGGAAGGAAGGAAGGAAAAAAGAAAGAGAGAAAAAGAGGAAAGAGAGAGAGAGAGAGCCAGCAAGCTAGCTGCTGAGAGGCACAGAAAGACAAATTTTATAAGGACCCGCCCTGAAGTGAACATTTCTATTTATTTTTCTCCCCTTTCCAGCCAGAACTACAGGTCACCAGCGAAGGTCAGAGGTAGGCAGACAGGGCAGCTGATGAAAGAATGGAGGAAAATTCTGTCCTTTTGTTTCAGGACTAATTTGGAAGAACACGGTCATATAATAATATCCTGAAATCTTGTACTTTATTTCTGCTGGGTTTCTAATTCAGTTAAGTACTATAGAGATGTATTAAGATTTGGTCTTTTTTCTTGAAACCATTTTGTAAATTTTAAAATAAGACAATTAGAAGTTGAAAATTTCACAAACAAAATTTACTGCAAAAACTATCAGGCTTAGATCTCCTAATAGTTTCCCATTGAAATTGCTCTGTTTATATAAAATGATGAGACAGAGTACTTATCAGTAACTGATACCGTCTCAGGATCTTTGACTAGTCCCACTAGTAAATGCCTTATTAATTTCAACAAAATATGACTTCTAAAGCCAAGAAAAATAATTGAAAATACTACACAATTATGTGATAAAAAAGTTATTTCCAAAAAATATGCAATGTATTTAAACACTGCCAGCATGATATACATGTGTCTATGTCAGTGTAATTTCCCCTGCTTTGGTACTATTATTTGAAAAATTTAGCTATTATAGTTTGTTGTTGTTGTTGTTCTGATCCAAAAGAGAAACAAAAATTCAGGCATGAACTAATTTTATTCCAATATGGAATTGATGAATTATGCTGGTTATGTGAAGTATCTATCTGAAATATTAAGTAAGAAAAAGAAAGGAAGGGATAATCTTTCTCATTTTTGGAACAGAAGACATTACAATTTATTCCAGTTTTCAGTTCTTCCCATTTAGTCAATCTTCTATCCATCCATAAGTACTTTGATTCTACCCAATGTATTGTTTTTATCCTTTTTACTGTTTTGTGATATCTACTTATGTTGTTTGTTGGCGGTTAATCTTTCCTGCAAGCCACAAAGCACCATAAGATGTTATAGAATACCTGCAAAATGGAAGCTTCAGCCCATCTATGCCTTGCAAAGTTGTAAACATAAGAAAAGAACAGCATTGAATTCCAGAGGCTGATACATGTCATTTTTTATATGCTTATTTAATTCAGATAAATAGAACTGTTATGAATTTGAGAGGAATGAAGATGTTCAAACACTAACAGAAAATCATTAGCCTCGTATTAGAGCATTCAAATGCTTATGTAACTCTTCAATCCATCTGGCTTCATAAAACCACAACTTTGAACACAAAAATAGTGGCAGAGTTCACACTACCTTATATATGTTCCTCATATATAAGGCATCCATTTATTATTAATTAAATTGGAAAAAATCACAGATTTAAAAACAGTACAACAGTGCCTGATTCTTTTTAATTCCACAAATACCTAGCATCTCAAAGTAACATGTAAACAAACTCCTATGCTGCTCAATGAATCCTTCCAATTTCCATAATAAACGAAATAGTATCGGATCTAGTATATGACTTTCATGTATAAGTTATGGTTTTATACATTACTTTGACAATATTACTGATACAACAGAGAAAAATTTTCAACTGTTGTATTTATTTAAAACAAACTGACAGGTTCAAGCACCTGTCTTCAGAAAAGCCAGCAGCATTTTTTTTTTTAAACATACTTAAAGTAAGATTTGGTCTAAGCCCTTAATACCTTCCTGAACAGCCATGCAACTAAACACCCTCAGGAGATGTTACATAAGGGAGAGAAGAACATGGAGCGACTTGCACTTTTCCCGCTAGATAATATTAATAAGGTAAAGCAAATCCAGATCTTTATGAATGAACGGCTGTCATGTTTAATGCACTTGGAGCTCTGTAAAACTAGAGCCACTATCATATATGCTTATATAGATATATATGTATTTTTAATAAAGTCTCTCACTTGCTTCAGAATTTGAGGATGATCTTTTTCCTGGTCAGTCATTTCAAGAGAAACAATAAATAAAGTAGAAAAGGATGAAATGTGTTTTGCATATTTCTGTGGAAGAACGGAAAACATACTTTGAGAGGTTCAGAAAATTCACTGTACAGAATGAACAGCTTATATACACTCTCTGTGCAATTTTTCTTGGCTGGGATATTTAAATGCAATAGCTCCTCCAAAACAAGAAGCCACATTCATTCTTGTCCAAATCCCTGTCTCTTCTATTGCAAAAAGAAGAAGTTTTTCCTTTCGTTGTTTGTAATTCTTATATGGTGGTAGATCCAAGTGATTAAAACACATATGGCTTCTTGGCAACCAAGTGTCTCTGCCAACTTTTTCAGTGCAAAACTTTTGAGGCCCATGACTTCCCATGAGCTCAGCAAATCCTCCTAGAGATAAACGGCAGGTTCCAGTGATGAACTGCAATGGTAGCATTCTTACTTCATTGTCTGTCTCTTTCACGAACTGCCAAAACCAAATGATTTGCTTGCTGTTTCTTGTGTAATGTCGATAAACATTATTTCTGTGCCAATCTGCCAAGTCAGCCTCCTGCATGCCACACAACATAACCTCTAATTCTTTTTCATCGAAGTACTGCAGCCACTGATGAGGAAGAACTTCATTAAAACCATCAAGGAAAGTTTGGTCTGTTCTTGTACTCCTCGAGAAAAATGCCATTCTGTCATTAAACTAATATATTCATCTTTGTTCTCCTCAGTCACCAGAATATTGGAAACTCCCAACTTCAGGTCATGTGAAGTAACTTTTCCCCAAATCTCCATGTCAACAGAAAAGTACATTTCTAAGCCACATTCTTCAATGTTGCTATCTCTTATCCAGATAAGGGAGCTATGAAATTCAGTATCAATAGATTCCAAATCCTTAATAGTAAGTTTTTTACTTAACATACGCTTGTAGAATGGTAAAGAGAAACCAGTATCGATAAACTTTCCATGAAATAGTGCCATGGCAATAAAACTACCAATGAAACAGAAGTACGAAAGATGGTCTGGATTAATGGCAGATGCTGGATTTGTCCGCAGACAATAGTTGTTCTTCCCCACATACTCAAATAAGCAATACATTGCGTTCAAAACTTCATGCGAAAGCAAGAAAAGCTGTTCTCTCACTAAGCCACCATAATCAAGTCCTTCTTCTCCTGTAAATATTACATATAAGCGCCTCCTCAAGTCATAGGGTTTTAATGCCATAATCTGCTAGAAGGAATCTTCAAACAATGTCTGCTGGGACAGATTGATCTTTACATGACTGGGTAGTGCATTAGACTGGCATAAATAACAGAAGTGAGCAAGTTTCCATCTAAAGCTGTGTTCATAAGCAATTTGTGGACCACCTTTAGTTACAGATGACTTCCCATTGCGAGGATCTTTGAATGTTGTTGTTCTTGCATTATGATCAACAAAGTACCTCGCACCTTCATGAGTATATCTAATTTCCCAGCCTTCTGGCAGAGGTTCTTCATTCTGTAAGCCTTGAGTTCTTGGATCTTCCCACTGGGTTGTTTTTGTGTTATGATTCACAAAGTAAACCCTGTCTGTTGAATCCACTCTTTTTTCCCAGCCTGGTGGCAAAGGTCCATAAGGGTCATTTTCTGCAGCTAACATTGAAGCTGAATAGAGGTATCGTTGGTTAAACTGTTGCATAGCTCCCTGCAATTGGTTCTGCTGAGATTGCCACTGTTCAAAATTTTGGACTGATTCCATGGTAGCCCGCTGCCACGTTGTTGTTCTGGTGCTATGATCCACATAATAAACTCTTCCACGATCATCAACTCTTCTTTCCCAGCCTGAAGGTAAAGGTTGTGGTCTCTCCCATGTGATAGTTCGAGTATTATGATCCACATAATAGGTTCTACCGTGAGGATCTTTTCTTTGTTTCCACCCTGATGGCAACGTTTCTGTGTTGGCATTCCCAGCTTCCTGCCATACAGGATCTATACACCCATTTGGCTACCTTGATTTGGCTGCTTCAAAAGTAGAACTACTTCCAGAATTAGAGGTGTCAGGGTCTAATATACTTCTAGATTCAGATCCCAATTCTGCACTGGTAGAAGGAATACATTCATTGTTTTCTGAGGAAGTCAGTATTTCTGGAACTGGAGGATCTTCAACGGTAGTACTAGTGCAATTTGGAGACAAGGCATTTTCTTCAGACACTACTGGAATACCCGTGACAGAAGCATTATCCGTTGGTGCAAATGAGGATGATTCTCTATTAACAGTGTCATTGGCAGGCTCAGATGTGAGTGGTTTTGGAGCTGGTGTGTTTTTGGGTGTGGCAGCAACCCGAGATGGAGATGAAGGTATGTTGTCTCCATTAACTACATACGAGCAACATGAGTTTTGCACTAGAGTGCTTGTAGGTACATGATTATCTATTCCATTCGTGCCTTCAACAGCCAACCTGGCAGTTGTCCTTGCTGAAGGCTCTCCATTTTCACGTAAGGCATCACCATTTTGCTGTATTTCTATGGTTGGAGATGAGCTACAGTTTGTTATATTTTCTTGCTCAATCACCAGTCCACCAAGCACAACTGTCAACTCACCAGTTTGTGCTGTGCCATTCTTGTTTTCCAAGGAAAGTTTTAATTATTCTTTGACTCTTTCCAATTTTCCGTTGTGTTTCAAATCTATCGTTGCATTTCCTAATAAAGCATCTGCTTTTAAAGCATGATGACTCCAAACTCGAAATTCCAACGTAGTCTGTGGCGTAACATTTACAATTAGCTGTTCATCCCATTTTGGATTAGAAGAACTACTGGATTTTGCTGTTTTCCTAATTTCTCCATCTACAACTACTTCTGTATATATTGCTGTTTCTAACCAGTTCTTTCTTCTTTCAAGTTTGGCGCTAGAAACAGTTACCTGTAACTGCAACCTTCCAGTGTGATTATTACTAGTATCAGACCTTGGTGAAGCAGTGGCCATGTCCCAAAATTCAGCTAAAACTATGTATCAGGAACTGCTAGACACTGGGGATACAAAGATGAGTAAGACATGATTCCCTGTTTCAAGGAGCTGACAACGCCGGCGCGAAGCTGTGGGCTCCCGGCAGCCCGGCGCCCACGGCAGCGGCAACTCCTCCTGCAGAGGGCGCCCTCGCCCTTCCGCGCCCAACGCGGCGGCGGCAGCCTCTCAGAGCCCGCACGCAGAGCTCGTCGACACCTGACTCTCCCCCGACCCCTACCCCGGCCCTGATTTGCATTTTTCTGATGATTAGCGATGCTGTGTTTGTGGTCCACTTGTATGTCACATTATTCCATCTGTACTTAAATGAGCTCCTGACGCAAGGAATAGGCACAATTCCCCTTTTACCTGCAGAATATCAAAGGCTTTGGGATTCATGATGTTTTCCTATAAATTGTTACAGAAACAAGTCCTGCTCTGGGCAACATGGAAGACTAGTTTGTATATTTTTATACGAGTGAAAATTTATATCAAATCATTATGCATTTAAATTCCATTGGAAGCCAGGCTTGATGGTTCACACCTATAATCCCAGCACTTTAGGTGGCTGAGGCGGGAGGATTATTTGAGCCCAGTAGGTCAAGACCAGCCTCAGCAACATGGCGAAAGCCCATCTCTACAAAAATTAGCCAGGTGTAGGGGTGCAAGTCTATAGTCCCAGCTACTCAGAAGGCAGAGGTGGGAGGATTACTTGAGCCCCGGAGTTTGAGGCTGCGCTGAACCGTAATTGCACCACTGCACTTCCAGCTTGAGTGACAGAGTAAGACCCTGTCTCAAAAATAAATAAATAGGCCGGGTGCAGTGGCTTGCGCCTGTAATCCCAGCACTTTGGGAGGCCAAGGCAGGCGGATCACCCGAGGTCAGGAGTTTGACACAAGCCTAGTTAACATGGCGAAATCCTGTCTCTACTAAAAACACAAAAATTAGCTGGATGAGGTGGCAGGCGCCTGTAATCCCGGCTACCAGGGAGGCTGAGGCAGGAGAATTGCTTGGACCCAGGAGGCAGAGGTTGCAGTGAGCCGAGATCTCGCCATTGCACTCCAGCCTGGGCGACAGAGCGAGACTCTATCTGAAAAATAAATAAATAAATCTCATTGACTATATTTAAAACAATGATTTGACAGTTTTATCTTAAAATGTAAATTTTTACAGTCTACTGATAATTAAGTCCTTTACAACTATAAAGTTACAATAAAAAATTTAGACGTTAACTTTGAAATGTGTGATGGAGGCACATATCGTTACAAAATAGTTTTAGTAAATTTGTGAGCAAAAGTTTGAATACCATTAACCTACATTACATTTAACAAAGTCCTAACCATCAGAATTTGAGATGAAATGGATGAGAGAAAGCAATGTGAGAGAGTGTGAGAGAGAACCAGTATTGACCAAAATTTATTCAAATCATGTGGGAGAATTAAGACAATGGAAATTTAAGTTTATAAAATTATTTTTAAATTTGAAGTATATTACTAGGAATGAAAAGAGAATGGGTTTTGATTTCATTTTCTCTGATGTAAGACGTGACCACTGAACCATTGGCGTTGATCATCATATCCATTGCATAGCAGTTGATAAGTAAGTGGTGTGTGAGTCTAACTCACATTGATAAACACTTGCCTTATAATTTCCAAACAGAGTAGTAGGCCCTAAGAAATGCATTTTCCGTTCTGCTCAGTGTTTTTCATAAAATATTGTAATTAAAGCTTAACTATCAACATAGAGAAGGGGATCTATTGTGGTCACGTAAGAGCAGACGCAGGAAATATTAACTCACGGAGTCAGAAGTTAAGACTGACCTATCTGGAAATGAGACAAGGGCTGGGTGGAGTTAATCAGGCCATTTTATTTGTAGCTGTTGTCATGGTGTAAGTGTACATTTGTGGCCCTATGTGCTACTAACAGTGAGCTATGCTTACAAATAAAAAAAATCAGTAACTTCAAATATGCAGTATACTTTCTATAAATCCTACCAGTGGTGTTCCAAGAAATAACAAGTGTAGCAAGAAAGTAAGTCCTTAGATTGGCATTTTCCATGTGATTCTGTGTAGTGCTATTAATCTTGCTACAAGATTTGAATGTCATGTTGCTTAAATATAAATCATTAATGTTCATTGGTGTTTATCAGAGTCTGAATATTGGCTATAGGATTTATTTATTGGTAAGTGCTTTAAAATGTATTACTTTTTATTTATTAAACCATTTTTAGCTATTCATAGTAGGAAGAACAGAGTATGAATAATGTTGGAAGCATTTTACAAATCATTTGTTGTTTTGAGAAGTTTCAAGAATCTTGAGTTCCAATATCTTCTTCTTCTTCCTTTTTTTTTTTTTTTTTTTTTTTTTTTTTTTAAGATAGACAGGGTCTCACTCTGTCATTCAGGCTGGAGTGCAGTGGCACTATCTCGGCTCACTGCAACCTTTGCCTCCCAGGTTTAAGCGATTCTCCTGCCTCAGCCTCCCAAGTAGCTGGGATTACAGGAACCCATCACTACACCCGGCTACTTTTTGTAATTTTAGTAGAGACAGGGTTTTACCACGTTGGCCAGGCTGATCTTGAACTCCTGACCTCAGGTGATCCTCCTGCCTCGGCCTCCAGAAGTGTTGGGATTACAGGCGTAAGCCACCACACCCAGCCCAATATCTTATTCTTGCATCCAGAAGATTAACATTTTCCAGACATTTGGAAACATGATTCTGAGTGTCTGCTAAACATACAATCTTCTGAATTCTAGTTTATTTTTTTTTTTTATAGGAAAAAGGGAGAACCATGTGACAATATTGTGTAAATTCTGTAATTGGGCTTAGTATTTATTGTAAATGAACACAATGGAATTCCACTTTATAAGTCACTTGCAAAGTCTACTGGATTCTGATTACCTCTTGGTGAACTGATAGAACTGAGTGGCTGTGTAGTGTACAGCATATGAAAATGGTGAGGCACTGCCTCCTGTAAGGTACTGCATGAAGCAGTCCATTTCCTCCACATGTGAACCGAAGTTGTCTTGATTTTTCTACCAGAGGAAAACAAAATATTAAAAAAAAAAGAGAGAGAGAGAGAGACTGAACACAAACTAAAACCACAGGACTGAAAAAGTCTTTAAGAAAGAAAGAAAATGATCTTATACTCAAGGATCGTTGACTTTTACTAAATCACAAGATCCTACTGATGAGGCCTAGAATATGTATTTTGAATCTGTCTTTTCCTACCACTCCACTGCCAGCACTACTTTTCCACTGAACCACTGTAGTTGAACCCTAGTCTCTCTCTCTTTTTTTGGAGGTGGGGTCTTGTTCTGTTGTGCAGTTTGGAGTACAGTGGCACAATCATGGCTCACTGTAACCTCTAAACTCCTGGACTCAAGTGCTCCTCCCTCCTAGGCCTACCAAAATGCTGGGATTACAAGTGTGAGCCACTGAGCCCAGCCCATAGTGTCTATTCTTGACCTCCAACTCCAATCCATCAGCTACAATGCTACAACACACTGTGTCATCTAACAAGTGGAAAATCTGATCAAATAGTGCCTATGTTTAAAATTCCTTGCATTGCTGATCATGTCTATGTTTAAAACTCCTTGCGTTGCTGTCTCTGTATTTTTTTTTTTTTTTTTTGAGACAGGGTCTTTCTCTGTCACCCAGGCTGGAGTGCAGTGGCACGACCTTGGCTCACTGCAACCTCTGCCTCCTGGGCTTAGGTGATCCTCCCAAGTAGCTGGGACTACAGGTGCACGCCACCACACTCAGCAAATTCTTCTACTTTTAGTAGACACTGGGTTTTGCTATGTCGCCTAGGCTGGTCTCGAACTCTAGGCTCAGGTGATCCCATGACCCTCCCAAAGTACTGGGATCACAGGTGTGAGCCACGGTGCCCAGTCTTCTCATTTCTTAAGGAATGAAACTTAAGCATGTTAGGATGGCATGACAGGCACTTCCTGATCTGACTCAACGCCATTGGCTAAGCCTGAAATGCTTGATCCCTCGATCCCATCCAACTGACCTCTGGGTTATTCATTTAATGCTACTCAGGAGCTTTTTTATGCTGTGCATCCCTCACTAGCCGGGCACAATTGGTCACGCTGCTCTGTGTTCCTCTCTGCCTCACATAGGCTTTTACTATTGCATTTACCAAATAGAATTCTAGTTCTTTGCAAATATATGTGTGTTCTCTATTATATTATGTATGTCTTGATGGCAAGGCCTATTCTAACTCTGCATTCCCATCTTCTAGATGAATAGAATCCCATGATGAATAGGAGGTGCTCAATAACTTGTTTAATTGAACTGATTTAGTATGACTGAAGAGGTACAAAATCTAACAATTTTGTTTCTGATGTGTAAGAAGCTGTCTCTCTGCAGTGTTTTAAAGAAATCACTTTCTACTGGTAACATTATATTGCCAGAAGTTAACCAGAGGCACAGATAAATTATTTGCGAAGGCGTAATTGCTCTTGTTTCTCTTAGGATTAAAATGAACACCATGATAATGATAATAAAAATATCTGCAAACACAAGCAAACCTCCAAGCTGCGGCCCAGTAATCTTTTGATAAAAAGCAGTATGCTGGAGGGTCTTCAGTGTTTCATGTTGCTCTTCCAAGAGATTGCAGTGTGATTATTTTCTTCATAATCAGACTCAGTTCGGTTCTCACAGCATATATGCCTACATAATCTTTCTTTTCCTTTCCTTTCCTTTTTCCTTCCTTCCTTCTTTCTCTCTCTCTCTTTCTTTCTTTCCTCTTTTTTTCTCTTTCTTCTTCTTTTTTTTTTAATAGGGTCCCACTCTGTCACCCAGGCTGACATGCTCATGGCTTACTGCAACCTTGACCTCCTAGTCTCAAGCAGTCTTCCCACCTCAGCCTCCCTAGTAGCTGGGACTACAGATGCCTGCCACCATACCCAGATAATTTTTGTATTTTTTGTAGAAGCAGGGTTTCACCATGTTGCCCAGACTGATCCTGGACTCCTGAACTCAAGCAATCCACCTGCCTTGACCTCCCAAAGGCCTGAGATTACAGGTGTGAGCCAACATGCTTAGCCTTGCCTATATAATTTTCTAACAGTTTTAAATACTTTCTTTTCACAGTCATAGGGAAATGGAAATTAAACTACAATGGGATACTACACACTCACCAAATGGCTAAAGTTAAAATATTGGTTTATAGTTTTCATCTGTTCCATGTTAAATTATTGCTTGTATGTTAATAAACTGTGCTTAATTTGTCTCCCTTTTTCTTAAATACTACCTATATAGATGTCATGCCATTTCTCCTCCTCCTCTTCCTTCTACTCCTCCTCTTCTCTTCTTCTTTTCCACCTTCTCATCCTTTTCTTCCTCCTTCTTCTTCTCTTCCTTCTCTTCTTCTTTTCCTCTTCCTCTTCCTTCTCCTTCTGTCTTTGTTTGAGTCAGAGATTTCTGGATCATCTATTCGCAAGAATTTCTTGTAGGGGTCAGAATAACAATCTATGCTGAGAGATTTTTGTTTTTCTAATGCTTTATCTTTCTTTTCCACAGTCAGAAAATCAACTGGCCTTCTTCAATTTTATTTTCATGATTCTTTACGAGCCTTGTCTCTTTGCATTTATGTACTTAACTGGTTCCAGAGGGACCTTCTGTCACATCCAGTCCTGTTCATGGGCCCTCTGTTGGACAAAGGGTGTGGATTTTACCCTCAAGAGGAATTGCTCACATGTAGAAAGTATATGTTTTAGTGTTTGTGTCTTATGATTAATGTTTTAGTGTTTGTGTTTTATGACTCTTCTGACCCTCCCTTCCTTTGTGTATCCCAGGTGATAACCGTTTTTGACATCTGAATTTAGCAGTTTGGGTATAAAAAGCCACAAGAGCGTTGCAGGTGTGTTTAAGAACAGGATGTACCAAAAAGTTTTACAAGTGGAAGTTCTGAGAAATCAACAGTAACTATACACTCCCAAAAGAATGTGGCCTCATCCTCACTGAGACTGCTATAATTGAAGACAGCAGGTGCAAGGGGAGAGTTGAAGATAGAAGGGTTAGAATGTGTTTGGGTGAGGAGGCAACCAGAAGTGACAGATTCAAGAAAAGAGCACTTATAAGTTAGTGGAAGTTGGGAACAGGATCCGTTGATGAAAGTTTCTTCTTCACTGGAGGTGGTGAAGGAACTGTGGAAGTGTGGAACTAATCACAGGAGCTTTTGTGAGGAAGTTAAGATCTGAAATTCAGGTGAGGCCTGTTACCTGAAGTGAGCTCTTGAGCTGAGAAACTGGAAAAGTTACTCCTTCCCTCACTTCAAGAGATCCTTCTTTTAGCTGAAAAAATGTCAGCTCCTTCAAATATGATTGACAAAGTAATTGTGTAACTAGAACATCCAAAGAAAGATATTCTAGGAAATTAAAAGGACAAAAAAGGAACTAAAAATAGACACAGAACTTCCCTAAGGACTAAGAATACTTGCTAATAAAATATTGCTCCAAAGCAGAGAAAAGTTGTAACATAATATTTCAACATGCATAAAGAAGAAAATATGATGTAATTGCAGTAAAGGAGGAAAACAAACACAAAAGATCTCAGGGAAAACATGTCCAAAAAAAAAAAAAAAAAAACAAAAACAAAACAAAAAAAGAAAGGTGATGGCCAGTCAACAGAAGGTAATGGTCAGTCAATACAACGATATGAAATGGTAATTGGTAAAATTCAGGAAAGAAATTGGAGAAATAGACAGAATCATTTCATAAGGAAAGACTAAATTACAAGGGGCATATAGGAAAACACACTACAGAAAGCAAGCAAGACAGAGTATGCACGTGGGAAAAGTGAAGGAAATGAAAGAGAAGCAAAAGTAATTTTTAAAGAGAGAAAGTGAAAGTTATAAAAGACAACAAATGATCTAAAATATTATTGATTGTAGTTTCTCCAGAGAAAAGCCAAAAGAATAGAAAACAAACATTAGAAAGTATTCTTGAAGTAAGATTTGAATTTTTATATTAGATGCTATATCCAAGATCTGACAAGTCTGTCCCAGAATTATGAATATCAAAGCTAGTAACATTGGTTAGTAGATATATCCTACTAATATATATCTTATGAACGCTAGACATGTCCTATTAATATTAGTAACAAACTTTGGGCATCTGGGCAAAAAACATTGTGTCTTTTTTAAAGGAAAGAAGCCAGGATGGCACAGCTATAGTCAATGCTAATGGAAATGGAAAATTTGAGACAAGGATTTAAAATCCAACCAAGCTGTTCTTCAAGTGTCAAGGCTACAGGCAAACATTTTTTTCTTTTCTTTTTTTGAGACAGTGTCTTGCACTGTCTCCCAGGCTGGTGTGCAATGGCACGATCTTGGTTCACTGCAACCTCCACCTCCCTGTTTCAAGCAATTCTCCTACCTCAGCCTCCAGAGTAGCTGGGATTACAGGCATCCGCCATCATGTACAGTTAATCTTTTTTTTTTTTTTTTTTTTTTTTTTTTTTTTTAGTAGAGACAGAGTTTTACTATGTTGGCTAGGCTGATCTCGAACTCTTGACCTCGTGATCTGCCCACCTCGCCCTCGCAACGTGCTGGGATTACAGGCAGGAGCCACCACACCCAGCCACACAGAAACATTTCTACAAATTCAAGGACTCAGGAAATGTAGTTCACATTAGATCTTACTGAATCATCTCCCAGAGTGTAAGATTCACCCAACAATAAGATGATCAGAGTAACCTCAGCAAAAGGACTGAGATAAACATTGAATATATGAGGGGTCTTCAAAAAATTTATGGAAAATGCATATTACAAAAAGCTATCCATGGATTTCAATATGATTTTGCACCGAAATAAACTTGCATTAACATCTCTGAACAGGATCTTAGTTTGAGGCACTAAAACATCAGTTTAAAAAGAACCCCTACCAGAGTAACATGGATTCTGTTACACTTGAAGCAAGAAAAAACATCAAATTTATGACCAGATTTGGTAAATAATGGTGACATGATTCTTGCTTTACAAAAAGTTTATGCCTGGCACGGTGGCTCACGCCTGTAATCCCAGCACTTTGGGAGGCTGAGGTGGGAGGATCACAAGGTCAGGAGTTCGAGACCATCCTGGCCAACATAGTGAAACCCCGTCTCTACTAAAAATACAAAAAAATTAGCCGGGCGAGGTGGCGGGCGCCTGTAGTCCCAGCTACTCGGGAGGCTGAGGCAGGAGAATGGCAGGAACCCGGAAGGTGGAGCTTTCAGTGAGCAGAGATTGTGCCACTGCACTCCAGCCTGGGTGACAAAGCAAGACTCCATCTCAAAAAATAAATAAATAAAAAGTTTATGAGGACAATGACCCAAATAAATTTGCAGTTTATGAATAGATAACATGATATAAGAAGGGATGAGATGAAATTGAGGATGAGGCCCATAGTGGCAGAACATCCACACCAATGTTCAAGGAGAAAGTTTGTGTTCTAATTAAAGAGGACAAATGATTAACTGCGGAAAGAACTGCCAACACCACGGACATCTCAACTGGCTTATCTTACACAATTGATTGAAAAATTAAACAGACTTTCCACCCAATGGATGCCAAAACCCTTGCACCCAGATCAGCCGCAGACAGGCCTTTCAATGGAAATTTTGAACAAGTAAGGTCAAGATCCTGAAGTGTTTCTTTGCAGAATTGTAACATGACATAAAATTTGACTCTACCAATATGATCCTGAAGACAAAGCAATATTAAAGCAATGGCTACCAAGAAGTAGATGTGGTCCAGTCACACAAAAACAGACTGGTCAAGCGTAAAGGTCATGGCAAACATTTTTTTGGGATGCTCAAGGCATTTCACTTGTGAATCTTCTGGAGAGCCAAAGAAAGATAACATCTGCTTATTATGACAGTGTTTTAAGATTGATAGCCAAAGCTTTAGCAGAAAGATGCCCGGGAAAGCTTCATCTGAGAGTCCTTCTCCACCACAACAATATTCCTGCTCATTCCTGTCATCAAACAAGGGCAATTTTGTGAGACTCTTGATGAGAAATTATTAGGTAAATACACCTTACTATCCTTTATTTGGCTCTGACTACTTTTTGTTTTGTAATCTTAAGAAGTCTTTAGGGCCGGGTACAGTGCCTCACGCCTGTAATCTCAGCACTTTGGGAGGCCGAGATGGGCGGATCACCAGGTCAGGAGTTCGAGACCAGCCTGGCCAACATGGTGAAACCCTGTTTCTACTAAAAATGCAAAAATTAACTAGGCGTGGTAGCAGGTGCCTGTAATCTCACCTACTCGGGAGGCTGAGGCAGGAGAATCATTTGAACTTGGGAGGCGGAGATTGCAGTAAGCCAAGATCACGCTGCTGCACTCCAGCCTGGGTGACATGAGCGAAACTCCATCTCAACAACAACAACAAGCAACAACAAAAACAAAAGAAATCTTTAAAGGGCACCCATTCTTCTTCAGTTAATAATGTAAAACAAACAAACAAACAAAAAAACACCAAACACTGCGTGGTTAAATTCCCAGGGCTGTCAGTTCTTTGGGGACAGATTAGATGGCTGGTATCATTGCTTGTGATTTGAGTGTCTTGGATTTGATGGGGCTTATGTTGAGAAATAGAAAATAAAGTTTATAGTTTGTATTTTTATTTCCATTTTTCATGAACTTTCTGAAGTCCCCTTATACCTATAAATAGAACTAGGACTAAAACAAGGTCTAATGTAAAGTTTGGAAAATACAATGTAAATATGATCATTGTATTATATAAACTTTCAGACTATAGAGTCTTTTTTAAATTGTAGTTTTTATGATTTTTAAGCTAGTGTCTGTCTTTATAATGAGAAATTTATATAGTACCCTTAACCCCTTTTGTTTCAGACAGTATCCATTGATTTCTACTAGCATCACATGAATTACCTTGTAACTTCTTCCTCCTCACCTTTCTCCCTAGCTTTCACTACTCAGTTTTAGTCATCAAAATTATTATTTGTTATTGGCTGAATTGTATTCTCACAAAATCCATATATTGAAGTCCAGTACCTCAGAATGTAACAGTATTTGGAGATAGGGCCTTTCAAGCGGTAGTTAAGTTAAAAGGAGCTCTTTAGAGTGAGCCCTAAACCAACCTGACTGGAGTCCTTATAAGAGGAGGAAATCTGGACACAAGGAGGGACACCAGGAATGCGTGCACACACAAAGCAAAGGCCGTGTGAGGACACAGCCCTCTGCAAGCCAAGGAGATGCGGCAGGAAATACCAAACCTGCTGACACCTGACTTCTAGCTTCCAGAAGTGTGAGAAAGCCACCCAAACTGCGGTATTTTGTTACAGCAGTCCCAGAAGACTAATACATTTGGTCTTAGTGTTTACCTGTATGTTCTGTACTCTTTTTTTTTTTTTGAGACGGAGTCTGGCTCTGTCGCCCGGGCTGGAGTGCAGTGGCCGGATCTCAGCTCACTGCAAGCTCCGCCTCCCGGGTACACGCCATTCTCCTGCCTCAGCCTCCCGAGTAGCTGGGACTAGAAGCGCCCGCCACCTCGTCCGGCTAGTTTTTTGTATTTTTTAGTAGAGACGGGGTTTCACCGTGTTAGCCAGGATGGTCTTGATCTCCTGACCTCGTGATCCGCCCGTCTTGGCCTCCCAAAGTGCTGGGATTACAGGCTTGAGCCATAGCGCCTGGCCTGTTCTGTACTCTTAATACTGTGCATACATAATAAAAATAATGTAGAGTAATGTAACAAAATACACCTGAATATCTGTCATACTGGCAAGTACAAATATGCTTCATTTACCATTTATAAAATTACACCAAAAGTAAAATACCATTCTGACTAAAAGTGTAAAAAGATGAATGAATGAAAGGTTAGGATTTCTATACCAAAGAAAGCACTATACTAGACAAAGAAGAGTTCACATTGGGAAGGGAAAGAGGAAAGACTATAATAAATCTACAATCAAATATAATAGTCATAGATATCTGTTTAATTGACAGTGACTATTTCCACATATTCCAATATTGACAGATGACCTCCCTGTTCTTCACCACATCCATCCTACTCCTGTGGTTTTCTGTCCCAGTTCTGCTGGTAGCAGTTGCTTTCAGTGCATCTGTAATGTGAGTTTGCAGGATTTTTTTCTGTCTCTTAGTTTCATAAAAGTTATGTTTTGTGAGTATTTTTCTTCAGTGTTGTCTCTTTTAAAAGTTGAATTATTTTGGGAGGAATAGAAATATTCAGCACCAAGCAGATGACACAAGCCTACCAGAAGCTTTTTTTATATTTAGTTTTGTTGTATTGGCAAGATTTCCAGGATAAAATTAAACAAAGTAGTTATAACAGGAACCTTTGCCTTGTTCCAGACTTCAATTACAATACCTTTAAAATTTCACCACATGTGGTGTAGGTTCTCGATAAGGATTCTTTATTAGGCTCAAGTCTCCATCTATTTCTAGCTTGCTAAACTTTAAAAATCATAGATGAAGCTGGGTGCGGTGGCTTATGCCTGTAATCCCAGCACTTTGGGAGGCTGAGGCGGGCAGATCACTTGAGGTTAGGAATTCGAGGCCAGCCTGGCCAACATGGTGAAACCCTGTCTCTACTAAAAATACAATTAGCCGGGCGTGCTGGTGGGCGCCTGTAATCCCAGCTACTTAGTAGGCTGAGGCAAGAGAATCACTTTAACCCAGGAGGCAGAGGTTGCAGTGAGCCGAGGTCATGCCATTCTACTCCAACCTGGGTGACAGAGCATGACTCTGTCTTAAAATAAATAAATAAATAAATAAGATTGTGATTATTAAATGACTACATATAAGACTCTCTCCAATAATCTCACAATGTTGTGAATTGCTGAAACTTCTATTCTTTTTTTTTTTTTTTTTTTTTTTTTTTGAGACGGAGTCTTGCTCTGCCTCCCAGGCTGGAGTGCAGTGGCCAGCTCTCAGCTCACTGCAAGCTCCGCCTCCCGGGTTCACGCCATTCTCCTGTCTCAGCCTCCCGAGTAGCTGGGACTACAGGCGCCCGCCTCGTCGCCCGGCTAGTTTTTTGTATTTTTTAGTAGAGACGGGGTTTCACCGTATTAGCCAGGATGGTCTCGATCTCCTGACCTCGTGATCCGCCCGTCTCGGCCTCCCAAAGTGCTGGGATTACAGGCTTGAGCCACCGCGCCCGGCTACTTCTATTCTTAAGTTATATTTTATTTATCAAAATGGACTGATCTTTATACACTGCTACATTTCTCTTTGTATTTAATTTGATTTTTGCATTGTAGTATTTGTATTTGATAGTTTTACTTCTGTCCTTTTTGGGTTTTTATTTCAATCAATAATAACCTTATAGGAAAAGTGTGTGACTTGGCAGACAAGGAAGACAGTGGTAGGAGACAGGGCTGATGTGCAGCTTCCACTTGGATGGACAGAACAGTGTGTGGACACTCACACCATGGACATTTGCTCCAGGAACCATTTCAGGAGTGTACTAGGGAAACCAAAGTAATTCACAGGATCCTTTGAAAGAAGCTGCAGGCTGGGCTGCTGCAAATTCTTCAAGACAGGTGAAAAACTGAGTTGCCAAAGTGTGAGGTGGGGGAAAACCTGCCTCCAAACACATGTCCCCACTGGGGAACTCGTAAATCCAGATTACAGGAGAAGAATTTAACTTCACCTAGAGCTGAAACGGATTTAGAATGAAATATAAAAGTAGAAGCACAGTGGGAAGAGCCTTGTAGGCACTCCCTGTCTCCAGCTCGAACCCAGGGGAACCAGCCCTGGCTGCTGGGGAAGGCAGCCAGCAGAATTTGGGGGCGGTCACAGGGTGAAAGAAGCTTCCAACTGAAATTTGTAATACTTTTGACTGGGTGCAAACTCTCTTGAGCAGAATCTGGGGTGAACAGGAACTGATGCAGAAAGGAGAGCAGGAGTCATCACTGACAGGGTGGGCAAATGAGGAGGGGTGTGGCCTGAAAGCTCTGCTTGCTTTCTCAGTGGGGAAACTTACAGCCTGGGGCTAGGTCTGAGTCCCACGTGCAGGCTTCCTGGAGATACACTTGGCACTGTTAGCGGGACACTGCAGGAGTGAAACCGGCCTCACCAACTGTGTGGGAAGTGGGTATGGCCTGTTGTTACTGGCTTTCCCCCACTTCCCTGGTGACAGAGGCAGCTATAATCCCCTCTGGAACATAACCCCATTGGCCCAAGAACCATTCCCTAACCTCCAAAGTGGCATGGCAAGCCCTTCCCGAGGAGAGTCTGAGCTCAGACCAGTCCACCCCTGCCCCAACTTTATGGTATTTCTCTATCCACCCTGGTAGCCAATCACAAGAGACATAAACTCTTGAGAGCTTTACGACCCACCCATCACCTGAGAAACCCAAATACTTATCCTGGTCAACTTAGGGCAAGCTTATATCCCCTTTCTACTATCAAGAGCTGGTGCGCTCTCAAAAGTGCCATCTCCTGGCTGGAGGCCAACCAACTCAGGACATTACAGCAACTCATGACAGAATAACCCTGCTCCAAATAAGGATTAAACAACAGATAATTCTTTATTTGCATTTAAGATTATTGATATGTGAGGACTTATTCCTGTCATTTTGCTAATTGTTGACTGGTTTTGCATATCATTTGTTCCTTTCTTTCTCTTATTGACTATCCTTGCAGTTTGATGATTTTCTAAAGAGGTAACATTTGAGTCCTTTCCCTCATTTGTGTGTTTGCTCTACCAGTGAGTTTCTTATAGGGCTGGTATAATGGTGATGAATTCTGTTTTTGCTTCCTCAGAAAGATTTCTCCTTCGTTTATGAAGAATACCTTTGCTGGATACAGTGTTTTTGGCTATTTCTTTCAGCACTTTGAATATATAACCCAACTTTCTCCTGGCCTTTAAGGTTTCTGCTGAGAGAGGAATCCAGGTCAAATTCATCTCCTTGTTCTGGTTTTTAGGCAGTAATTTTATTAGAAAAGGCTTAGGAGGTAGATTCTGGGATTAGTAGGTGACTGATGGATGAAAAGGCAAGGTATAGAAAGTCCTAAGGCATGCACAGTTATCTCCTCATGCTACCTCATGGATTGCATGTGCAAATTCAGGTGTAGTTAGTATGAAGCACACAGTGGATTGCTTCTCGGCCTTTTGGCTAAGATCAAGTGAAACACATAGTGGAAATTCAGGAGGTGAGGTCAGCAAGCTCATTCTGCACAAACTCCAGTTGACCATATTGGTTCCAACCAATTTCAGCCAGTTTTTGAAATCTCACAAGTGGAGGGAGTTTCAGTGTTTCAGTAAGTTCTTTCTTATCTGCTCTCCTGCAAACTCAAGTATTTGCTAGCTATTTGCTTCTTACTCTTCGAGGTACAGATTCAATTTCAACTATTCAGCAAGTTGTTTTATATCTGCTATCCCATAAGCCCAAGAATTTAATCATTGAAACAAAAGTGTTGGGGGAACAGTTTCAAGGTCTGACCAGTTTATACAACTTAATCATGTCAAGATATAGAACATTACCATCACTCATCACTCATGAGGTCACTCATACCCCTTCTTAGTCAATCCTTGCCTCCCCAAGATAGCCATTGTTCTGACATTATCCTTTACAGAGTTATTTTATATGTTCTAGAATTTCATGTAAATGGAACTCTAAAGTATGTACTTGTTAGTATAAAATTCTTTCAGCATGTTTTTGATGTTCTCCCATGTTTTATCTGTAGTTTGCTCCTTTGTATTACTGAGTAGTGTCCTATTTGTATGGTTTGACTATGTGTCCACCCAAATCTCAGCTTGAATTGTAGCACCCATGGTCCCCTATGTGTCATGGGAGGGACCTGGTGGGAGGTAATTAAATCATGGGGGGGCAGGTTTTTCTTGCACTTTTCTTGTGATGGTGAATCAGTTTCATGAGATTTGATGGTTTTTACAACCTAACACATGCTCTCTTGCCTGCCGCCATGTAAGACATGCCTTTGTTCCTCCTTTGCCTTCTACCATGATTGGGAGGCCTCTCTAGCCATGTGGAAATGTGAGTCCTTTAAACCTCTTTTTGTTTATAAATTACCACTCTTTTTTTTTTTTTTTTTTTTTAGACAGAGTCTTGCTGTGTCACTTAGGCTGGAATGCAGTGGCATGATCTCAGCTCACTGCAACCTCCACCTCCTGGCTTCAAGCAATTCTTGTGCCTTAGCCTCCTGAGTAGTTGGGATTACAAGTGCCCACCACCACACCCGGCTAATTTTTGAATTTTTCGTAGAGATGGGGTTTCACCACGTTGGCCAGGCTGGTCTCAAACTCTTGGCCTCTGGTGATCTGGCCACCTTGGCCTCCCAAAGTGCTGGGATTACAGGCATGAGCCACCGTGCCCACCCCTTCAGGTATTTTTTTTTTTTTTTGTAGCTGTATGAATATGGACTAATACACTTATTATACAAATATACTACAATTTGTTTATCTATTCTCCTATTGATAGGCTATTTCCATTTTTTAGTTATTATAAAGCTACTGAACACTCTGTACAAATCATTTTGTGAACACATACTTCCATTTTTCTTGTATGATATACAGGAGAGGGCTCCTGGTTTGTGAAGTATCAATAGGTATATGCTTAGTTTTACAAGAAAGTGTCATAACTTTTCCCAAAGTGGTTGTATAATTTTATACTCTCACCAACAATGTGTGAAAGCTTCAGGTGCTTTATCAAGTTGCCAGCATATGGTGTTGGCAGTCATTTTAAATGTAGTCATTCTGATGAATATGTAGAGGTATCTCATTGTGGTTTGGTTTGCATTTTCCCATAACTAATCATGTTAAGTTTTCTGTGTGTCTCTATGTTTTCCCCCATGATTGAGGTTATTAATTCTTTAACATTAATTTGTCTAGGCCCTCAAAATTCTTATACAGGTTCCCAACTGGATTTGTTAGGCTTATTCATATGTATTCTTATTTGTGAGTATTATAAGATTTTTTAAAAACCGTTTTCTCCATTTATTGTTGTTACATATGGAAGGTTTGTTTGTAGCTGTTTATCCTATATCCAGCAACTTTATTAAACTTTCCTGCAAGTTGTAATAGTTTCTCAGTTCTAGTTAAGTTAAATAAATCAGTCTTTTTGCAAACAAATATATCTTCTTTAGC
Organism: Rhinopithecus roxellana; assembly: GCF_007565055.1. Classification (NCBI taxonomy): domain Eukaryota; kingdom Metazoa; phylum Chordata; class Mammalia; order Primates; family Cercopithecidae; genus Rhinopithecus; species Rhinopithecus roxellana. Next base: position 19,216,811 of record NC_044549.1, on the reverse strand, counting down.
TTTTCTACTGCATTATCTAGAATAACGGTTCTCAAGAGTAGTTCTCAAAAGTGGATTTTACCTTTCAAGAGACATTTGGCAACATCTGGAGACTTTTTTTGGTTGTCACACTGGGGGAAGTACTATCTGGTAGGTAAAAGCCAGGGATACTAGTGAACATCTTACGATATACAGGACATCCTCCCACAACAAAGAGTCAACTGGCTCAAATTGTCAGTAGTGCTGAGGTTGAGAAACTCTGCTTGAGAACTTCCAGAAAACATCCAATGGAATTAGAATAAAGCAATCTTGTTTGACCCCTGATTTTAATGTGAATGTCTAATATTCATTAATAAGTATAAAATTAGATATAAATTAGTGTGGTAGTAATAAGTATAAAAATGAGATATTTATTCAAGAGTACTTTGTAAACTAGTAATTATTCAATGGTGACAGAAACTCACCATGGCACTAATTCTCAGGAAAGGTAAGTGCAGAAAGGTGTGAAGAGGGAGGTGAAAATGTTAATTACATGGCTGACTTTCACCTAGAGACACGCCCGTTGCCATTAGATTTACCAAGGCATAAGAATTATACGAGGTTAGTTAATATCAGCCAGGCTAATTTGGGCCTGCAGGTAGAGGAAACCCATGATGTTGATAGTGAATGTCTGCCATAGGTTGCAAGCTTCTATAAGCTTTTTTAATTGTTGTGTATCTAAATAGTCCTATTCTTCCCATAATTGTTATGATTCACCCAACTTACCAGCGTGTAAAGATGTTTTCCATTTGCTTTTTGCTGCTAATATTAAGAAACCTCCTATTAATTCGTCAGATTTACATTATTTGTAAGTAATGTCTTTTATGGAGAACTTTCTCATTGTTGATGCTCTAAAATTATACTACAGTGAGTTTAATATTTTGTCAATTTCTCTTTCTTGCTGAAGCTTCAATTAGATGTTTTTGTTGGAATTCCATTTTATAACATTTTAAATACCATTTTTAAATTCTTTTGGCTGACAATTTCTGAGATTACTTCTAGGTCACTTGTTTGATTAGCTGTGTTTATTTGAATATTCAGTCCATTTGTTAACTTGATTTTTTCCAAGATATCTAATAGGTCTATTCTTAGAACCACTTGTTTCTATTTCAAACAAGATACTCCTTTCTGTCTAAATATATTCAATCTTTTAAGATTCTGCCTCTGTAATCCCAGCACTTTGGATGGCCAAGGAGGCGGATCACCTGAAGTCGGGATTTTGAGACCAGACTGGCTAACATGGTGAAACCCTGTCTCTATTAAAAATACAAAATTAGCTGGGCGTGGTGGTACACACCTCTAATCCCAGCTACGGAGGAGGCTGAGGCAGGAGAATTGCTTGAACCCGGGTGGCAGAGGTTGCAGTTAGTCAAGATCACGCCATTGTACTCCAGCATGGGCGACGGAGTAAGCCTTCGTCTCCCGCAGAAAAACATTCTGCCTCAATTCTAGTGATGTGTTTTCTTATTGGAAATGCTTCTGTTATGTATTGGCTTTCCTCAAGTTTAAGTAGAAGCACTATTTATTACTAACAAAATACAAAATTTGAGCATGTGCTATTCTGGACACTTCATATTCATTAATATACTCATCATTTTGTTAACTTTATAAAGTACCATTAACCCCATGTAATGGTTAATACTGAGTGTCAACTTGATTGGATTGAAGGATACAAAGTATTGATCCTGGGTGTGTCTGTGAGGGTGTTGCCAAAGGTAATTAACATTTGAGTCAGTGGGCTGGGAAAGACAGACCTACCCGTAATCTGGGTGGGAACAATCGAATCAGTTGCCAGCTCAGCTAGAGTATAAGCAGGGAGAAAAATGTGAAAAGAGACTGGCCTAGCCTCCCAGCCTACATCTTTCTCCCGTGCTGCATGTTTCCTGCTCTTGAACATCAGACTCCAAGTTCTTCAGTTTTGGAATTTGTACTGGCTCTTCCTGCTCCTCAGCCTGCAGACGGCCTATCATGGGACTCTGTGATTGTGTGAGTTGGTACTTAATAAACTCCCCTTTATATATATGTCTATTCCATTAGTTCTGTACCTTTAGAGAACACTGACTAATACAGATTTTGGTACCAAGATTGGGGTAGTTCTAGAGGAACAGAATATTAAGGATGAAGTTCTTTCATTGGCTTTGGGGTTTCTGGAGTTGGCTGATTAGACCCCAGAATGCTAAGGACTCTACTTCTAATAGTATGGAGAACACTGATAGTCCTTGGCAGGAACTGTTTAGAGAGTTATACAAAATAAATGCGTTTGACACTCCTGATTCACTGCTCGTCTGAGGCATGGAGTTTAGTGACTCTATACATAATACCTTTGACCATATGTGGAGAACCAAGGAACATAATGAAGCTGGTTGGTTGCTCCTAAGTTCAGTGGACAAAGTGATGAAAGAAAATGAACTCAGGAATTCTATATCCCAGCTTCAGAAGCAGATACTGAGCCTCAACTCTGCTAAGATTGCCTGAGTGAGAGTCTTATCTCCTATAGAGAAAGAGCTAAAATTCTAGACAGAGAGACACAAGCTCTTATGTGAATGGCTGACCTGCAATGAAAGGTACGTGCATAGCCTCACCAGGTGCCTACTGTTAAAGTGAGGGTATTTATGGGAAAAGAATGGGATCCTACAATTTGGAATGGGGATGTGTGGGAGGACCCTGATGAAGCTGGGGATACTGAGCTTGTAAGCTCGAGTGAAACTTTTTTGCCAGAAGAAACAGCTTCCCCATTCCCAGTAGCGGCAACACCCCCTCCCCCACCCATGCTGCCATCAGCCTTTCCACTTTTGCCTGAGGAGATAAACCCTGCGATGCCTGAGGCAACAGTGGTGGCCTCCGCTGAGGCAGTTGCCAGGCAAGATAATGTTGATTCTCCTCAGGAGCCATTCCCAACACCCATGTTTGATTCTAGACCTATAACTAAAGTCCTGGCGGGCCCCTAGAGGTGAGGTTGAGAGTGTGACCCATGAGGAGGTGTACTACACTCAAAAAGAACTGCTTGAATTTTCCAATTTATATAAACAAATCTGCAGAACAGGCATGGGAATGGATACTAAAGTTATGGCATAATGCTGGAAGGAACATAGAGTTGGATCAGGCTAAATTTATTTATTTGGGCCCACTAAGTAGGGACTTTGTGCTTAATGTTGCAGCTCATGGAGTTAAAAGAGGTTCTAATAGCTTATTTGCTTGGTTAGCTGAAGTGTGGATTAAAAGATGGCCCACTGTGAGTGAGCTGGAAGTGCCTGATCCCCTTTGGGTTAATGTACAGGAAGGGATCAAAAGGCTTAGGGAGATTAGGATGGTAGAGTGGATTAGTCACTTTAGACCTACTCATCGCAACTGGGAGGGTCCAGCAGATATACCCTTGACCAATGCCTTGCAAAATAGATTTACGAGGGCAGCACCTGCATCTTTGAAAAGCCCTGTAAATGCTCTTTTCTTTATGTCAGATCTAACAGTGGGAACCACAGTCCCTCAACTACAAAATTTAAATACAATGAGAATAATTGGATCCTGAGGTGGCAGGGGGCAGGTGGTGGCACTAAACCGTCAAAGGCAAGGTGGGCGTAGCTACTGTAATGCACAACACAGGCAAAGCGGCAATCAGAATAGTCTGATTGTACAGAGCTCAAGCATTGGCTAATTAATCATGCTGTTCCTAAAAGTGAAACTCATAGGAAGATTACTGCATTCCTATTTAATTTATGCAAGCAAAAATCTTCTAGGTTGAATGGACAAAAGACTAATTTGAATTATGAAAACAGAATCACAACCCCTCAATCAATTTCCAGACATGAGCCAGTTTATGGACCTGGAATCCCTTAAATGAAAGGGAGGCCGGATGCCCTTGAGGAAGGACTCCACTACATTACTGACAATTTATGGAGTGAATCTTTCTCCTTTCCCTCCCAAGGAGACTTACAGCCTTTTACGAGGGTAACTGTGCATTGGGAAAAGGGAAATGATCAGACATTTTGGAGACTACTGGACACTGGCTCTGAGCTGACGTTGATTCCGGTGGACCCAAAACGTCATTGTGGTCCTCCAGTAAAAGTAAGTCAGGTAATTAAATGGAGTTTTAGCTCAGGTCTGACTTACAGTGGGTCCAGTGGGTCCCCAGACTCATCCTGTGGTCATTTCCCCAGTGCCAGAGTGTATAATTGGCATAGACATAGTTAGTAGCTGGCAGAACTCCCACATTGGCTCCTTGAATGGTAGGATGAGAGCTATTGTGGTGGGAAAGGCCAAATGGAAGCCATTAGAACTCCCTCTACCTAGAAAAACAGTAAATCAAAAATAATATCACATTCCTAGAGGGATTGCAGAGATTAGTGCCACCATGAAGGACTTGAAAGACTTAGGGGTGGTGATTCCCATCACATCTCCATTCAACTCTCCCATTTGGCCTGTGCAGAAGACAGACAGACCTTGGAGAATGACAGTGGATTATCGTAAGCTTAATCATGGGGTGACTCCAATTGTAGCTGCTATACCAGATGTTGACTCCAATTTCTTCAGTTTTGGAATTTGGACTGGTTCTCCTTGTTCCTTAGCCTGCAGGCAGCCTATTGTGGGACCTTGTGATTGTGTGGGTTAATACTTAATAAACTCCCCTTTATATATACCTATTCCATTAGTTCTGTCCTCTAGAGAACCCTGACTAATACACCCCACTTTACAGATGACCAAACTGAGGCAATAAAGAGGTATAAACTCAAGGCCAAGGAGTTAGTAAGTTTTGGACCAGTGCACAATCCTATAGAGCCCCTATTTCTTCCTGGAGGGTACTAGTCACACGAGGCCCTGAGAAGCCTGACTCAAGCTTGCATGCTCATTCTTTGCTCCTGAAAGTAATTACCCTAGTAGCTACTAATTGGCTTCCAGTGGAATGGATAGGGGCATCCGCACCCTTGGCTGCAATGCATTAACTGTTACCCTCTGTGTACCCTCCTGTTGCCTACACCTACCCTTGGCTATGAAATGGCACTGCACCATCCTTTGGGTGAAAGTCACCCTTTCTAGACCAAGAATTGTTTTCAATCTTAACTCTACATTTAATATGAAGGAACCCCTATTATATTGTATACTTAAAGTACATATACAAATAAGAGGAGAACATTGAGACTTAAGGTTTCACCACTTAATTTCTAGTATATCCACTTGTACTGCTTGCATTTACCAAATCCTGACTCTAGGTGCTAAGGTAGGGTGGGGGCATCATAGAGGGAAGTTTTGTTTTTTTTAGCCTAACACACCCACTGTCTCAGGAAGCTTTTTATACCAATTCCACTTTGCTACTGGAGCACTAGAAGGATTAGTTCTACAATATTTTTACACATAGTTATAATGCAAAGCAGATTTATTGGCATGCACAGCAAAGAGGATTAGGAAACTAGATAAAAAGGAAAGCAGTCTTCAGGCAACTGGAACTGATCAAGACTCTTAAGTAGCTGATTCTGAGATCACTACAATGGGAAGACTTGCTGTGCTTCTGCCTTCAGAAGTTAAGTCTCTTCAACTGATGTCTCAGCAGACTCAGCAGACTTAGCAGACTTAGCAGACAGGACTTTCTGCTGGAGGGACTCTTCTAATAGCTTCTGATGGTATTCCAGAAAAGCTATGCTTCCTGTCTGTTTATGTATGAACTCCTTTACGAAGTCTACGAGCTATAGAAATAAAACAGGGAAGCACCCACATTGAGGACCATGTCTGCAACAAGAATCTACCTATTTTGTAGCCCAGAGACCAGCAGTCCTGGGAGCATGTCAGGAATTCAAAATCTCAGGCTCCACTCCAGATCTACTAAACCAGCCTCTGCATTTTCAGAAAGACTAGTTGATTCAGATGCCTATTGAAGATCCAACAGCACTGATCTAAGATATTAAAGACCTTTAGGTGAATACAAGCACCTACTTTCAATGGGTTTGAGTATTAGGTTGTCTTACCAAAAGTACAAGTTACTTTAAGTAATAGGCTACTACTGCAATGGTTTTCAATCCTGATTATTTGAATCACATAGAGATTTCGAGTAGCTGCCCAGACCTCATTCCTAAAGCTTAAAATTTAAGTGATCTGGCATAAGGTTCCAGCATTTGTACCATTTCAGAGCTCCTCATTGAGTCCAATATGTATCTAGAGTTGAGAACTATTGTAACTAGGCCCATTTTATTCACTTTGACTTCCTGAGAAGCTAGGGAGTTAGAAAGAAGTTATCACTTTGAGGTAGAGTGCTTACCAATAACGAGGAAGACTTCATAGAAGTCTGTATTATAATAGGTCACCATTAACATCTACTTTTGCAGTAACAGTCTAGAACAGTGATTCTCAGACTGTGGCCATCAGCCAGCAGTATCACCACCTAGATTTGTTAGAAATACATTCTTGAGACCTACACAAAACCAACTCAATAAACAACTTTTGGGAGTGAACCCTAGAAGTGTGTTGTAGTAAGCACTCCAAGTGATTCTTGTGCTCAGTAAAACTTAAGCATTTCTGGTTTAGGATATTTACAAAGCAATAGCAACAGAACCATGGTTTGATTTAATTTTACAGAGTGCATTACTCCTGGGAAGATGTTTTTACCATACACTAAGTTTCACTTTTCTTCACCAGGACAACTATCTCCCCACTCCCAAACTACTCCGAGAAAGAAGTTCCCAGACTTCCTTCAAGGGAAACAAACACACGTTGGGTGATCTATGCCTTGATCCCCTTTCCCAGAAGCAAATCATAATCCAGAAGTGAAAGATGACACTGTTTATCAGAACCAGTTAACTACTTACGCCAGTTTCATTATCCTTAGTAGCTGTGATTTTCAGGTCTTGTAGGACATTGGTTAATGTGTTCTCCAACTGCACAGCAGACTTCAGGGCTTGTAAGCCACTTCCCCAGTTATCTATGTCGGGCCTCTGTTGAAGAGGAACAGGAGAGTTGCTTTTCTACTCCAGGCACAGTTTTGTCGCATTCTGCTTCCTGTGTAGGACCATGACTAGGTTTGCATAGTGTAATGGTCTCCAAACTTCGAGGTGCAATGGAATCAGCAGAGAATCTTAAATGTTAATACTTGGTTTTCAATCGCAGACACTCTGAATTAATTGGTATGGGATGCAACATGGGCATCATGAGTTTTAAAAGATTCCCAGGTGATGTTAATGTGCTACAGAGCAAGGGCACTACTAGCACAGGTACACATACAATTTCATTAGCTTTGGAATTCTATGGTGGTGGTCCGGCTGTTATTAGCACACATTTACACCTCTTTATAAAGCAGGAGTTAAAAAAACAACCAAAACAACCACCTTAGGGAACTTAGGGATGCTCCTGGATGTAACAGTCCCAACTAAGGCTCAGGTTGTTTCTTTGGAGTGTGTGCCCTTTTTTGTAAAGCAAAAAAAGTTTGTTTTACTCCTTTAAAGAGACAGCCATATTAAATACCTGAACATGTACCTGAATGAGATTAACAATCTGAAATAGGATGCTAACACCTCTGGGAAGAAGGCATTAGAGTAGTGCTTCTCAAACTACACATACTATTAGGAACATCTGGAGAGCTTGTTAAGCTATAGCTCTTAGGGCCTATGTCTGGGGTGAGACCCAGGAGTTTGCATTTCTGGTGAGTCCCCAGGTGATGCTGACAACCCAGAGATCACATTTTGTGATGCTCATTAAGACAAGCCAAACAAGCATTTAGTGGCTAAAATTTACCCCAAATGATGTTGACATATACTTGCTCTCAGAGTCAGTTAGTTGCTAAGAAGCCCATGTAGGAACATGAGTAACCTAACATTTCAGGTAGCAACTAATCAGTTTAATTCTCTAGACCTGGCCAAGGCCCCACAGAAGTCAAAACAAACTTTGACATTCACCTTAATAACTGGAAGGCAGATAACACCCTCACGTTTTCTTAGATATCTTAGGAACTGCTTTGCATGCTCCCTTTTCAGCTCAGCCTGCTCCGCGAAGAACTTGGCAAAAGGAGGCATTCCCACATCTTCACTGTAATAACAGGCCTGGTCAAATGTAAGAAAAGGGGGAGGCTGAGGATGAGGTAAAATAATTTTAGGACCTGAATCTCACACAAACTCACTTTGTTGTCTCAGTGGTTGTCCAGGAAGAGGCCTTCTTTGGTCAGTCTTGGGTCCTGTTTGTTCTTTGACTTCTAGAAGGCTCTGGCTGTTCCCCAGAACCTAGTCTACCTCAAAGATCAGCCACCCAGATCCTAATATGCTGGTGCCTAATGTCTTGCTCTTATGGCTTCTTTAAGTGTAATATTTTTGAACTTAGATGCTAGCCCTTACATCCTTTAATTGTGTAGATATGACAGAAATGTAGCATACATTTACATTTTAAAAGTCTATTTAATCAATCCTAACACAGCTATGTACATTTTGAAATAGCATATAGGTATGAAATTGTTTGTTCAGTCTGTCACCAGTGTTTGATGCCTATGTAGTTTTGGGAACACACTGGGAAGAACTGTAACTTTCCCTCTCAAAGCCCGTAAATTGTAATCATAGGGCCACAGAGCAGCAATACCCCAACCACTGAGTTGCTGTTTCATCTGGTATCCAACTACCAGTATGGCCATAAGCACTATTATTAAGAAGATAGAAGATATATTATCACTCAGAGCAGAGCTGAAACCTCCCTCTCAGTTGTTCAAGAACCCATACTAACCATGGATAAGTAAGCATCACTGATATGCAGCTCATAAGATGCTACTCGGTTAATAGCAAGTCTACACTCTTCAGAGAAGGGACCGCGGGTTTCGTATTCCATCTCAGCTTTAGGGAAATCCAGCCATAAAAAGTACCACCCACTAAGGTAAGGGACTTCTTAAATACTAACAGGAATATAGCCAGCCCACTTCTTATAAGATGAAATTCCATTCAGCTGAGATTAACAGCTACTAACCTACCAATGAGGACATTGTTTCTAGAGGAAAGAACCAATCAAACCAGAGAAAACAGTGAAGGAAAAGGGGGTTAGTGCTCTTACTATCCCAGTCAGTGTTCAGTGTTTTCGCTCTTCTTGTCTCTGATTGTGGTTTGGGAAGGCTGATATATTTCCTGAGTAGTGAGGCATTAACAGAAAGGATGCATTACCTTTAATTTTTTTTCTTTCTTCAAAAACTATTATGGCACCATGTTCTGGATCCCATGGCGAATCTAAGAAGACTGGCTAAAATGCATTTTGTCTATGAGGTAGCATACATCTCCCTCCTTTCTCCATAAGACCCAACACACATAATTGATCTTAAGGTGGGATATGATGGGAGTTCTGAGATGTCAATGCCATTATAACCTGAGGGGAATAGGGCAGATTTTATTAATAAATTGGCATTTTAAATTGGCCTTGGAAAGTGAATAAGAATGTACAGAAGTGGAAATGGAAGATGGGCATTCCACCTGGAAAACAAGCCTACATAGGCTGTAAATATGAGAGGTGTTAGTGGTTTCTCCAAACTATAGAAGTCTGTTCCACCTGGGAACATTTTGGCCCCTCCTTTTACTATATTCCCAAAGTCCCCACCTGCCCCAACATACATCTTAATTTGCATCCTTTGAGGGCAAAGACTGTTTCACTTGTTCTGGTATATGTACAACCCATAATGGAGTATTTTGTAAATAACACACGCTGAAACAATGTTGATTAAATAAAAATATATTTCATATGTAAGTAAAGTGCAAGATGTTTCATGTATCTGGTGGATTCCTAGTTTGAGCCTAAGCTGAGTCTGCTTGAACCTAAGTAGAAGTGGCAGGTCACCAAAGTGAGGAGTGAGGCAGCCTCCTGAGAACTTTTGTTTTCTGACCCAGCACTGCTCTTGTCCCTAATTGAATTTAATACCTTAGTCCCAAAAAGAGAGAGGTGCTTTGAGTCAGTGCTTCTCAAAGAGTAACTTGCATATGAATCAGCTGGGGCTGTTGTTAAAATGCAGATTCTGATTGTGCAGGCTTGAGATTCTGCATTTCTAACAATGCTGCCAAATGCTGTTGGTCCATGGACTACACTTTGAGTAGTAAGGGTTTAAGTACGTTCCTAAAAAGCTGTTTCAGTAAAAACTCAGTAAGACAGAAATGGCACTAACGGTGGACCCTCTCATAGGAGAGGAAAAGAGAACAGTCTATGCTTCTTCTCCACAGATCCCTGTACTTGGTATGTGAGAGCTCACAGGACTTTCGTGGCAGCATCTCTGGGGAGGTGGCAGCTCCAGGACACTCTGCAGTATCCAGCCTATGAGGTTACAGCAGATGAAGAGGAAAGAAAGTGGTGACTCATCAGATAATTAACTTTTGTTTTTCATAGTATATGTGAAACATTACCTGAACTTCCTCCAAAATTTGGGGAAATTTTAAGGAGATTAGGATCCTATGTGAACAGATTAACAAGTGTCAATGAAATCTGAGTTATTACTGTTACTATTAAATCTACAAGACAGTAAATCTGAAAGATACAGATTTTTCTTACTGGGAGATGTTATGAGAGTTTGGCTATTTCTGGGTGATCTATTATATTCTTCCATGTAAACATTCCAGGATTCTATCTGCCACCTGGGCCAAAACACAGTGCTGCACACATATGAATAAACTACCCCAGTTTGATATGGTTTGGATATTTGTTCCCTTCAAATCTCATATTGAAATTTGATCTCCAGGCTGGGAGCGGTGGCTCACGCCTGTAATCCCAGCACTTTGGGAGGCCGAGGCGGGCAGATCACGAGGTCAAGAGATCGAGACCATCCTGGCCAACATGGTGAAACCCCGTCTCTATTAAAAATATAAAAATTAGCTGAGCTTGGTGGCAGGCACCTGTAGTCCCAGCTACTCAGGAGGTTGAGGCAGGAGAATCGCTTGAACCAGGGAGGCGGAGGTTGCAGTGAGCAGAGATCACACCATTGCACTCCAGCCTGGGCAAAAGAGGGAGACGCTGGGAGCTGTTTGGGTCAGGGGGTGGATCCCTCATGAATGGCTTGTTGCCCTACCCATGGTAATGACTCCGTGGAAGATCTGATTGTTAAAAATACTCTGGGACCTCCTTCTCCTCTTAATCTTGCTCCCCCTCTTGCCATGTGACGTGCTGGCTCCTCTTGCCTTCCACGATGAGTAAAAGCTTCTTGAGAGGCCCTCACCAGAAGCAGAGGCTGGTACCATGCTTCTTGTACAGCCTGCAGAACTATCAGCCAAAGAAACCTCTTTTCTTTATAAATTACACAGTCTCAGGTATTGCTGTGTGGCAGTACAAAGGAACAATCACACTGTTCTTGTGGTTAGACTTTATTAAGAAATATTGCTATCTAAACACTTAAAACCAACCTTAGCAATTTGTAGAAGAAAAGAATGAGGCTGGGCGCAGTGGCTCACACCTTTAATCCCTGCACTTTGCGAGGCTAAGGTGGGTGGATCACCTGAGGTCAGGAGTTTGAGATCAACCTGACCAACATGATGAAACCCCATCTCTACTAAAAATACAAAAAATTAGCCAGGTGTGGTGGTGGGCATCTGTAATCCCAGTTACTCAGGAGCCCTGAGGCAGGAAAATCACTTGAACCCGGAAGGCAGAGGTTGCAGTGAGCTGAGATCAAGCTGCTGCACTCCAACTTGGGCAACAACAGCAAAACTATCTCAGGAAAAAAAAAAGAATGGAAAAAAACACATCATCAACATCAGTAACAGTGTGCTATTATGGTAGATTTACAGGTGACTTTTTTCTTTTTATATTTTCCATATTTTTTTAACTTTTATAATTATATATATTTTTTTCATTTTGAAAGGGGAACCTAACAAATGTCTTTTCTAGAGAATTAGCACCATGCCTTTCCCTAATAGAAGCTCCACATAGGCCAGGTGCGGCAGCTCACGCCTGTATTCCCAGCTCTTTGGGAAGCCTACGTGGTCAGATCACTTGAGGCCAGGACTTCCAGACCAGCCTGGCCAACATGGCGAAACACCATCTCTACTAAAAATACAAAAAACTGGCTGGGACTGGTGGGGCACACCTGTAGTCCTAGCTACTTGGGAGGCTGAGGCAGGAGAATTGCTTGAGCCTGGGAGGTGGAAGTTGCAGTGAGCTGAGATGGTGCCACTGCACTCTGGCCTGGGTGACAAGAGCGATACTCTGTCTCAAAAAAAAAAAAAAAAAAAAAAGAATATCAGAAAATATAAACTTTCATGTGTGTTCAGGTAATATATATGTATTTTTAAAGCTAAGACCAACAAAGAGAGTTTTGAAGAGAGAAGTATATGGTAGGGCTAGAAGAGGGAAAAGTTTTTGACCAAGAACAAGGTAGGGAGGGAGACAGATACTAATATGACAAAAAGTGCAACATTTACCAAGAAGGGAGAGAAAGCAGAGCAACTGAAGTTGTATAACAGAGAGAATCATATGTAAACAAAGCTCCCTCAAATATTAACAGAGAAACGTAAGTACAGTAATAGGGAAGTCCAAGTAGGGTAGTACCAAACAAAAGAGTGCCTAGATGATGTAGATCAGGATACATGTCCAGGTCTAAGTGAGCTTTATTCTTTCGTTAAAATAATGACTTCCAGAAGTGATTTGGGAAGCACTATTGGTAATGTTTAAAGAATACTGGAGGGAAATGCCAAAATACAGCTAAAGACTTTTGTGGTATCTTCGTGGCAAGATGAAGACATTTGCACTGGATGATAACATAGGCCAATTGGCATCTGAAAATCAAAGAGGGCTATTTATTGGATCGGGAATAATTAAGCAAAAGTTTTTGGTGATACGATATAAGGCATTGCATTCAGCCATGTGCTCTTTTCCTTTCTTCTAAGCCAAAAATTTAGCTGCATTGAGTTTTAACATTTAACTAGATGTAAACATTTCACAAATCTGAAAGGACTAATTAGCATGCTGAGTGATAGAAACAATGTCAACAGAACTTGACAGGTTAACCCAAATAGGCTAAAGTTAATATCATTAAACACAAGTAAAAATAAACATAAAATCCTATATTTGAGCCAGGCGTGGTGGCTCACACCTGTAATCTCAGCACTTTAGGAGGCTGAGGTGGGCTGATTACGAGGTCAGGAGGTCAAGACCATGCTGGCTAACGCGGTAAAACCCCGTCTCTACTAAAAATACAAAAAAAAAAAAAAAAAAAAAAAAAAAAATTAGCCAGGCATGGTGGTGGGCGCCTGTAGTCCCAGCTACTTGGGAAGCTGAGGCAAGGAGAATGGTGTGAACCCAGGAGGCAGAGCTTACAGTGAGCCGAGATTGCGCCACTGCACTCCAGCCTGGGTGACAGGGCGAGACTCTGTCCCCTGCCCCCCCCAAAAAATCCTATATGTCAGATCGGTAAATCAATATCTTATCAATAGAAAGAAGAAATCTTATTAAACAGTAGTTCATATGAAAATGACCTAGATTTTTACTTGATTGACTGATCGGTATGACCAGAGGGTTGACAGAAAAGCAAATGCAATTCATTTTTTTCCTTCTCAGGTAGATAGGCTTGTTTTATTGAATGATTGATTTATATAATGGATGAAGTCACTATGTACCGACAAGAGAGGGGATTATTTATTTGTTATTTATTTCTTGGTTTAGCCTTGATGATCTCCTCCTTCTTGGTCTGGAGATGCTCCTTGTGGTACTTACCTGCTCCTTTGAACTTAGACCTGAGAGCCTCAGCCTAGTCAGCTAGAAGCCCTTATAGGCCTTCAGCATGTAGACATGTTCGATGAGAATCCTCTCGTTTTTGAACACATTTCCCTTTGTGTTCAAGTATGGGCTCTGAAACACGTGGGGTTAAACTAGATCCACAGCATTTTCTGAGCAGCAGGTGCAGAAATCTCATCCTTCACATTCAAGTTAACTTCTTGGACAGTCAAGCATTGGCAGTCCCCTTTTGCTTACCTACACTCATATGGCTGCCCTTTCAGGGGGCCAAGGTGTTTTTCTGGCATCAATCCTAGAATGAATAGTCACAGGCTTGCTGGTGTTCAGGCCATCTTTGGTCAGCTTCTGGATCTGCTGATAGACATTGGTTTCAGTGATTACATTGGTCATGCCCAGGTCTAACCAGTCCTCCTTTTAGCAGCAGAGGACTCTGGAGGTGAGCCTCTTCTGAAGCTTCATGGCTGTTGTTCATTTTTCAAGAAGCAGTTTAGTGACCATATTCCAAGAGATGCTCATCCTGTTGTAACCATGCAGTGACTCACATTCTAAGGGTCCAGCCATCTAACACACACTTATACCTAGGGCCTCCCAGAAGTAGGCGACCAGTGCTACATGGTAATAAGAGATAAATAAGTACTTTAAAAGGTTTTGTCCACTATTTTGTCACATTTGTATTTTATTTCAGGTGTCACATTTTTGTTATGTTTATATTTTAATTTTGGCACTACATTTTTGAGACATTGATAACTGTAGGATAAGTGGGTGAAGGAGAGGTTTATTTATTTCAATGCTTGTGTTATAGAGTTGTAAGATTTAGAAATGCTTAAGTGTTGAAAAAATTGATGCAGAAAATCCTTTTCAACAACCTTGCTAGGCAGCTGTTATTACTCCTTTTGTGAGGTTGAAAAACAAAATCTAAGAGAGGTCAAGTTACTCACCTAGAGTTGCAGGGCTGGTTAGTGGCAGAGTCAATATTTGAATTCATCCAGCTTTGACTCTAAAAATCCACGTTCTTTCTAATATATCATTCATCTCATTGTATTCAAATAAATGCTTTCTTTTTCTGATTTGTTAATGTTAAAATATGAAAAGAACTATTAGGATACAAAAATTTTAAATGCATTTAGTGATTCTTACGAACTCATCTGTATTAAAAAATGAAAATATAGTAAACAAAATATTCAATTTGATAAATAGCAAATATTCCTATGTACAATATTGAAATTTATTTCTTAGTCCTCTAAATATGACTATGTTTCTTCTACATTATTCTCTACAGCCTGGAACTTTATTACATATAGTCCTAATAAAAGCATGTGAAATTAGAGCTTTCAAAATGAATATAGTTTTGTGACTGAATGAAAGATTACTGTATATAAGCTTAATGCATGCTAAGAAAACTGTACATAATTCACTTTCAATAGGCTCAAGGAAATAGCAATAAACAAACATATTAATTTCATATGATGATGGATATATATACATACAAGTATATTTCATAGAAAATAAAATGAACAGGAAATTGAAAATCGTTAGTATTTTAGACTGTGTGGTGTCTCTGGAGATATAATCACAAGTACCAAAAACTTGTATCTAAAGTCACTGTAATAGCCACTTCAATTGACAAATATTGGTTTGTGATCCATTTAAATGCACATTTTAATGAAAAATTATGAATAATAATTTGAATATTTCCCTCACCTACCAAAATACAACATGGCCATCTCCCTAGAGAAGGGAAATTGTGATCTCTCAAAAGAGGCTTTAGTGTCTGTATTCTATAAACTGATACTGGTAATCACCCTTAAAGCGGGGGTACACTATTGCATGAACTTTTCTACATCTGTTTCAAACACCTCCCCACTGCCACCACCACCAACGTCAACAAGACACTTCTACAATGATCGATAGTTTGGACACTCATTTCTTGGTCAGCATCCTTGGACTCCAGGAGTTCCTGGACTGCTGAGGAAAAAATGCTCAGTATTCAGTGTGAAAACCCTGGCTGTCTGCATCTTAGAGGAATCTGTATTTGGTCTTTGTTTCAGCTTAATACAGTCCAATGGCTGCTGAACTAACAGCCAACACCAACATGTCCTTCACCTGGAAAAGGGTCATGCGGGTATTAGGTTAAGGTGTTGGGAGAAGAGTGATGAAGGTAGGTTTCTGTAATCTGTGAAGTTCATTGGCAAGGGCTAAAATGCTGGCTGGAAGCAACAGGAATATGATCTTAAATAAACCTAGTGGGGTAAGAGAAGTATTTTAAAACATTCTTCAGGTCTTTGATTTCTCTCACCCTCCTTTCCTCTAAGAAATCTAGATTAATGGATGAAATTTTGTGATTATTTTTTGTTTTCCTATACTTTTACTATCTTCATTCTTATAGCTTGGATCTGAAGAGGAGATTTTAAATGAATGAATGATGTTATGAGCTATGTAATGCCATAGTTAAGAATGTAGGCTTTACCAGAGACAGTCTGGGTTTGAATTCTTTCTTTGTATTCTATTCAAGGCAATTTTCTGGGCACTAGGAATGCAGCAGCAAATGAAACAGACAAAAATCCCTGCTTTCACAAACCATACTTACTAGCTTTAGGACACTAACTGGTCTGTAACTCAGCTTCCTCTGCAGTAGGAATCATAAGTGTCCCTACTTCTTCGGCCTGATTGAAGTGTTAAGAGAATCGATGCACAAAATAATGCTTAGAACTAAGCTTTGCACATAGAAAGCATTTAGTAAATGTTAACTATTACATGTAAGACTGTATTTTCCCATTTGTTTTCTGTTAATTTGAATTGTGAAGTATAAGCATAGCAGAATCTCTGGAAGCTTCTGCACACAGCCCTTTTCTCAGCCCCTGCTTTCAGATGATCCCAAACTTAGACACAGTCCTTCATTGATGATATTTGCTCCACATGCCTTCTCTCATTCTGTGGCTTTCATTTCACTTTTTAGTAGGATCTTTTAATAAAAAGAAGTTCTTAATTTTAATCTAGGTCAATTTCTCAATCTTAAGGGTTTTTTTTTTTTTGTATTCTGGCTATGAAATTCTTCACTGCCCCAATATCATGAAGACATCCTTCTATATCTTCTAAACCTTTATTTTTCACTCTCACATTGAGAGTTACAGTCGACCTGTAACTGATTTTTGTGTGTGGTGAGAGATAGAGAAATGTTTCCTATTTTTTACATAGGAATGTATAATTGACTGTGCTAGGCAGAATGATGGCCCCACAAAGATGTCCATGTCCTGATCACTGGAGACTGTGAATATGTTACCTTTCACGGCAAAGAAGACGTGGCAGATGTGATCTCGAGATAAGGAGATGATCTTATATCATGTCAATGGACCCAACCCAATTAAAGGGTTCTTAAAATGGAAGAACAATTTCACACTGTAGTAAGAGGGGACTGTGACTAGGGAATGACAGAGAGATGTAACTTTGCTCACTGTGAAGATGGAGAAGGGGGTCATGATCCAGTGTGGCACATGGTGGGAACGTGAGTGGTCTTTGTAAGTTGGAAACAGCAAGGAAATAATTCACTCCTAAAACCTCCAGAAAACAACAGAGCTCTACAAACACTTTGATATTAGCCCTGTGAGACCTGTGCTATACTTCTGACCTAACACTAAAATAGTAAACTGATACTGTTTTAAACCACTAAGTTTGTGGTTATTTGTTACAACAGCCATAGAAAATTTATACATTGGCCTGGCATTATTTATTAAAGAAACCATCTTTATCCATCGTTCTTCAGTTACTTTTGTCACAATTGCATAGTCTGTTTCTGCATTTTTTAGTCTGTTTCAATAGCCTGACTGTGTTTTTGTGCCAGTACTACACTCTTAATTTCTGTAGCTTTACAATAGGACTTGGTACTCAGTAGAGCAGATTCTCTTCTGGTGTTCTCCTTTAACAGTGACTTGACTATACTTGCCTTGATATAAATGATGTCATCAGCTTGTCTATTTCTTAATAACAACAAAAATAACTTATTGGGATTTTGGCTAGGATTATATTGGCTCCATGGGTCAATTCCAGAAATTGACATTTTTATAATACTGATTTAACAAATCTATTTGTGTTATATTCTTTAATTTACTTGATTGTCCTTAATTTTTCATAATAATGCTTATAGTTTTTTATGTAGAGGCCTTGTACATACATTTTGTGTTATATATCTCTAAGTATTTAACATTATTTGATTATGTTGTAAATGACATATTTATTTTTTTCTCCTTTGGCTAGTGTATAGAATTGATTTTTGTATACTGGCTTCATATCTAGTATCTTTGCTAATACACTTACAAATTCTAAAACTAACTGTAATTCTTTTGCAGTGTTTACACATACAACCATATGACTTTAAATAATTTTTTTTGAAAAAATAATAAAGATAACTTCTTATTACTGTATTTTTATGTCTCAAGGTATTAGGATTACTGTTGGTAATGTGGAACTAGTCACAGTTTTTTTAAAATCGAGTCCATCAATAAACAAAAGTTATTGCCATGCTTTCAGTCAATACATATAAAACTCGTGCTATTTCAGTTGTAGCATTGCTTCCATTATAAATACGTCTGCAATTTGTTAGTTAGTAGGTTGGCAATTCGAAATTAATTTTCATCAATTCAGAAAAGGATAAGGCTAAATTTATCTTTCTTCTCACAGTTAAAAGGCAGACAGTTAAATAGTATTAGAAAGGTTAAGAGCAGGCTGGGCATGGTGGCTCCCATCTGTAATCCCAGCACTTTGGGAGGCCAAGATGGGCGGATCACTTGAAGTCAGGAGTTCAATACTAGCCTTACCAACATGACAAAACCCTGTCTCTACTAAAAATACAAAAATTAGCCAGGCATGGTGGCACACGCCAGTAATCCCAGCTGCTCAGGAGACTGAGGCAGAATTACTTGAACCCGAGAGCTGGAGGTTGCCATGAGCCAAGATTGCGCCATTGTGCTCCAGCTTGGGTGACAGTGCAAGACTCCATCTCAAAAAAAAAAAAAAAGGTTAAGAGGTATAGTCACCAACTTCTTGTGGCTTATCTCAACTAAAACCCTTATTACTTCATTGAATTAACCTTTTAACCAGCCTCCCTTTTTCTAAGGCTTTATGGTGTTTCTTCATAATGTTAGAAAGGTACTATTTTCCTTTTTAAATAGACTTTATTTTTTACAGAAGTGTTTAGGTTCACAGAAACACTGAACAGAAAGTACAGTTCCCCCATTGTCTCTCTTCTACCTGCCCCACAGACAGCCAGGAAGAGCTCATGTTGCAGCTGAAGTCTGAAGACCACCTACTGACAGAATTCCCTTTTGTTTGGGGGAAGTCAGTTGTTTTTTCTATTAAGGCCTTCAACTAATTGTACGAACCCAATCCACACTATGGAAGACAATCTGCTTTATTCAAAATCCACCAATTTAAATGTTGATCTCATCCACAAACACCCTTGTGGAAATATCCAGAATAACGTTTGACCAACTATCCAGACACTGTGGCCCAGAAGGGTTGATACAGAAAATTAACCATCACAAGCTCACTCTTTGTCACCGTGGCACTCATACCCATCTCCTCAACCATACTTAATCTTCAAATAAGGACAATAACAAAGTTATACCTCTACCTAACATGAGGCATGGAATTATGTGGATACAACTGAAAATGCACCAATCCTTTCCCCAGAAGAAGATGCAAAGTCTTTGGCTGATGTTTACTCTTCTTGATGTACTGTAACTTAAACACTATGATGCAACATTAATAATACTTAAATACTATGATATAAAGTCAATATATCTTATGCTACATGATAAGGTGATAAGAAAGGAAAAATATTTGCTTTGTACACACACATACAAATGTATTTACAATAAAAATGAGGAAATATGACAATTATAGGTCTGGTTTTGGTAACTGGTCATGTGGTCATAGCTTGTATTTGTAACTACCTTCTTCCACTCTACCTCCAATATTCCCTTTGCCTCAGCAAGTCCCTCAGTTGGCTGTGATTCTTTACCTAGTGAGGTGACATAAACCTTTGAAGGATTTAATGTTATTTGATTAGATTGAAAATGACATATTCATTTTTTTCTAGCATATGGAATTTATTTTTATGTATTGGTTCTGCATCCAATGTCTTAGTAAATGCATCTATTAATTAAAATATTATCTCTCTTTTTTTGGAAGTTTTACATGTATAGCCATGTTATCTGTGAATACTGAGTTTTAATTCTTCTTTTCCTGACTTTATTATTATTATGTCATTATCTTGCTTTATTGCACTAGCTAGAACTTCTAATAGAGTGCTGAATAAAAGTAGTGAGAACAGGTACTTGTCTTGTTCATGATATTGAAGAAAAACTTTTAATATTTTCACTTGAATTATGATGTTTGTTGTATGTATTTTAGAACTATTGTTTTAAATCAAATTTGGAAGTTCTCATCTATCCGTAGTTTGCTAGGAGTTTGTTTTTTAAATTGTATTTTATTTTTACATAATTGTGATTAACATGTAGTTGTAAGAAATAATGCAGAGAAATCCTATGTTTTCGGATGGACAGAACAGCATGTGGAGACTCACATTGTGAACTTTTGCTCTAAGAATTATCACAGCAATATATCAGGAGTGCCAAGAGAATCCACAGACCCTGTAAAGGAAGTGGATTGGCGCTGCAGGTTCTGTGAGACGGCTGGAAAAATGTGAGTGCCCTAAGTGTGAAAGTGTGAAAGGGGGATGGTCTGCCCCCAAACACACATCCTCACTGGGGGACCTGAAGGTCCAAATCATGGGAGAAGTATTTGACCTTACCTGGAGACAAACGTACAGAGCCCAGTGAAATACAGGGGGCCCTACTTCTAAGCAGCGGCAAGAGCCCCGTGGGCACTCTTGGTCCCCAGGAAAGCCATTTCTGACTTTGCTCACAGGGGTCCTTAGGGTGGGCTGCTGTGAAATTGGGGAAAGACCACAGGGAGAAGGAAATTTCCAGCTGAACTTTGTAACAATTTTAACCCAATGTGAGGTTTTTGGGACAGAACCTGGAGAAAGGGGTGAACCGAGGGTGCAGACCCAGCACAGAAGCTGTGGCCGGTCAGGAGGCAAGAAACCTGAAAGCCCTGCTTGCACTCTCAGTGGAGGGGCTTGTAGCCTGGTTTACCATGTTGGCCAGGCTGATCTCAAACTCCTGACCTCAGGTGATCTGCCTGCCTTGGCTTCCCAAAGTGCTGGGATTACAGGCATGAGCCACCATACCTGGCCCAGAAGTTCGATTATTAAGCTACTCAAGGAGACACCAGAGAAAGATGAATATCGACTTGAAGAAATCTTAAAAATGTTACAGGACATGGATGGAAAAATTTCCAGATAAGTAGATGGCATAAACAAAAAAAAAAAATCACAACTTCTGGAAATGAAGAACACACTTAGAAAGATGCGGCCGGGCGTGGTGGCTCATGCCTGTAATCCCAGCACTTTGGGAGGCCGAGGCAGGCGGATCACAAGGTCAGGAGATGGAGGCCACAGTGAAACCCCGTCTCTACTAAAAATACAAAAAAATTAGCCGGGTGTGGTGGCGGGTGCCTGTAGTCCCAGCTACTCGGGAGGCTGAGGCAGGAGAATGGCGTGAACCTGGGAGGCGGAGCTTGCAGTGAGCCGAGATCGCGCCACTGCACTCCAGCCTGGGTGACAGAGCGAGACTCTGTCTCAGAAAAAAAAAAAAAGAAAAATGCAAAATACACTGGAAATTCTCAGCAATAAAATTGAAAAAGTAGAAGAAAATCGTTCAGAGCTGGAAGACAAGGCTTTTGAATCAACCCACTCCAACAAAGACAAAGAAAAAAGAATTTAAAAAATGAACAAAGCCTCCAAGAAGTTTGAGATTACGTTAAATGACCAAACCTAAGAATAATTGGTGTTCCCAAAAAAGAAGAGAAATCTAAAAGTTTGGAAAACTTATTTTAGGGAATATTTGAGGAAAACTTCCTTGACCTTGCTAGAGATCTAGACATCCAAATACAAGAAGCTCAAAGAACACCTGGGAAATTCATTGCAAAAAGATCATAACCTAGACACATAGTCATCAGGTTATCTAAAGTCAAGACAAAGAAAATAATCTTAAGAGCTGTCAGGCAAAAGCAGCAGGTAGCCTATAAAGGAAAATCTGTCAGATTAACAGCGAATTTCTTCACAGAAACCCTACAAATTAGAAGGGATTGGGGTCCTATTTTTAGCCTCCTTAAATAAAACAATTATCAGCCAAGAATTTTGTATCCAGCAAAACTAATCTTTATAAATGAAGGAAAGATACAGTGTTTTTCAGGCAAACAAATGCTGAGAGAATTCATCACTACCAAGCCAGCGCTACAAGAACTGCTAAAAGGAGCTCTAAATTTTGAAACAAATCCTTGAAATACACCAAAATAGAACCTCCTTAAAGCATAAATCTCACAGGACCTATAAAACAAAAACACAGTGAAACAACAACAACAGCAACGTATTCAGGCAGCAAATAACACAATGAATAGAATAGTACCTCACATCTCAATACTAACGTTGAATGTATTAATAAATGGCCTAAATGCTCCACTTGAAAGATACAGAATGGCAGAATGGATAAGAATTCACCAACCAAGTATCTGCCATCTTCAAGAGGCTCACTTAACACATAAGAACTCAAATAAACTTAAGGTAAAGGGGTGGAAAAAGCTATTCCATGCAAATGGGCACCAAAAGCAAGCAGGAGTCGCCATTCTTACATCAGACAAAACAAACTTTAAAGCAACAGCCATCAAAAAAGACAAGGACATTATATAATGATAAAAGGACTAGTCCAACAGGAAAATATCACAATCCTAAATATATATGCACCAAACTGGAGCTCCCAAATTTATAAAACAATTACTACTAGACCTAAGAAATGAGGTAGCAAAACAATAATAGTGGGGGACTTCAATACTCCACTGACAGCACTAGACAGGTCATCAAGACGGAAAGCTTTAAGGAGGATCAATTCATTCTAAAAATGTTTATGTAGTCCGTAGCGAATTCATTTCTTTTGATTTTTAAAATATGTTGTGAAAATTGAGGGACTAAAAAAGAACTTCTACCAATAAAACATTTAATAGATCTATACCTACGTTATCGAGGCTACAGATAAAAACATTACTTTTTCCAAAGTGTTTATTTTACAGACTACTTCTCTAGGGAGCACTTACTAGAACAATCAATAGTAATAATAGAATTCACTTACTCTTGGACCAAAATTAGCAAGTTTTATCTCATCATTTGAAGAATGATTATGGATACTGTAATACTGATAAACTTTTGAAGAAGACTGTTTTTAGGAACTTCCATGTTAATTCAAGTAAATACTATTATCCTGAGTATAATCATCTGTTTCCTGATTCCCAGATTTGAACACATCTGATAACTAGGCACATACTTATAGGATTGTTCTGGAATTTTGGTCACAGTAAACATTAGCGTCATCACACCTGAAATTGAGAACATCTTTCTTGGTGTTTGTTGAGCTTCTTATATTTGTAAACTGATGTTTTCCACCAAATTTGGAGGGATTGGAGCCATTATTTCTTCAAATATTTTCTCTGCCCCATTTCTCCATTTCTCTCTCTCTCTCTTTGTGACAACAAGGATATATAGATCCCTTGATATTGTTCCACATGTTGCTGAGGCTCTGTCCATTCTTATCTCAATCTTTTTTTCTTCTCTATTATAGTGATTAGATAATTTCTATTGATTTGTCCTCAATCCCGAGAACCTCAATCTCCAGATTTCTTCTGAAATCTTGAATCTGTTGTTAAGTGCATCTTCAAACTTTTCATTTCAGCTATTGAATTTTTCAGTTCTAGAATTTCCACTTGAATAACATGAGTAAATTTTAGCTCATCTGGATTGACCATAAGTTTATCTTCAGAGATACTTACCCCTGGTCAAAGCTATAGAATTTATTAACTAACGATAAAAGATGTTTTCTAACCATCTAAAGATGAAAGAAGCATTAGAAATGTGAATGTTGGCTGGGCACGATGCTCATGCCTGCAATCCCAGCACTTTGGGAGGACAAGGCTAGTGAACTCCTAAGGTTAGGAGTTCAAGACCACCCTGGTCAACATGGAGAGAAACACCATCTCTACTAAAAAATACGCTGGGTGTGGTGGTGGGCGCCTATAATCTCACTTACTTGGGAGGTTGAGGCAGGAGAATTGATTGAACCTGGGAGGCGGAGGTTGCAGTAAGCCAAGATCACACCATTGCACTCCAGCCTGTGTGACACAGTAACACCCTGTCTCAAAAAAAAAAAAAAAAAAAAAAAAAAAAAAAAAAAAAAAAAGAAAGAAAGAAAAGAAATGTGAATGTTTTAGGAAAAGAAATTCTAAAAACTTTGCAATTAAAGGTAAACTACAGTGTTGAATATGGGTATCAACTTCAGTCTCCACTTTCTTTATATCATCAGTTAACGTTGTTATTATTCTAGAATAAAAGAGAAAAAGGGAGTAATGGATGAAACAAAAAGTAACAGGGCCTAGAAATCAGAGTGGACTCTGAAAGAAAAGATGGGAAGATAAAGAGAAATTTGATCTTTTTCAAATTATTTGCAGATCCATAGTTTAGAGAGCAGCATGGCGATTTTCTGATGACTCATGGGAAGAACATTACCCATTTCCAAACTTTTTCCAAAATTTGACTGAGTCAAATTAGTAAGTCTATCAGAGATTCCCGTCAGAGGATAAACTAAAAGCTTTTTTTTTTTTTCTTTTTTGAAACGGAGTCTCGCTCTGTCGCCCAGGCTGGAGTGCAGTGGCGTGATCTCGGCTCACTGCAAGCTCCGCCTCCCGAGCAGCTGGGACTACAGGTGCCGCCACCACACCCGGTTAATTTTTTGTATTTTTAGTAGAGACGGGGTTTCACCCTGTTAGCCAGGATGGTCTTGATCTCCTGACCTTGTGATCTGTCCGCCTTGGCCTCCGAAAGTGCTGGGATTACAGGCGTGAGCCACCATGCCCGGCCGAGAAACTAAAAGTTTTTAGATAATTGCTAAGTGTCAGGCACTGTGCTAAACAGCTAAGATAGCTTGTTTCCTTTTTCTCATACAAAAACAGTGAGAAATTTTCTTATTCCTGTCTTACAGGTGAGGAACAGAGGTTCAACAAAGTAAATTAAGAATAAAAGTTGCTACAATGGCAAGTAGAGTCACGTGGGTACACATTTCCTGGACCAAGTACGTTTTGAGTTTAATTTTCAACACAGAGGGGAAAGTGAAAAAGTTTGGAACTGGATAATGTTCCTCCCATAAGTCATCAGAAAATTACCATGTTGTTGTCTGTCTAAACTATGGATGTGCAAAGCCTGCGTCCAGAAGGAAAAGCGCCTTTGTGTCTAACTTGTAAAGACCTTTAATGGATGTTTGACAATGACAAAGATGATGGTGACTAACAGCTGGTTGACAGTCTTCACCTGAATATAAAGCTGTAATTAAAACTAGTTTTCATTCTCTCTAGACAGATAAGCAGCTTTGCTACATTGAACAGATTCCAGGCCAGAGACTTCCAAGTTCCAAAGTTTTGTATCCATTTCTATTGGAAATCCTTCTCTGGATCTAAATTAAACCTTCTTCTTGGCTGGGCACGGTGGCTCACGCCTGTAATCCCAACACTTTGGGAGGCCGAGGCGGGCAGATCACCTGAGGTTGGGAGTTCGACCCCAGCCTAACCAACATGGAGAAACCCCATCCCTACTAAAAATACAAAATTAGCCGTGCTTGGTGGTGCATGCCGATAATCCCAGCTACTTGGGAGGCTGAGGCAGGAGAATGGCTTGAACCTGGGAGGCAGAGGATATGGTGAGCCTGGATCCTAAATATCTCTAATCTCTATTCTCTACCATTAATTTGAACAAGTGACCTTCAGCTTATTTCTATGCACCCTCCCTAAGGATCTTTCACTCTACTTCACTCTACTAAATTAATTGTTAACCCTCTGGGACTCATTTTTGTTCTCTGTAAAATAGAGGAATTCATTTAATCATGACGTTCAGACTTAGCTCTTCTTGGTCCTAGGGATTCAAAGAAGTGATTCACGTAATCCTGTGTTAGAGGCTGACAAACAGGAGAATCATTGCCCAGCCAGGACACCCCTGCACCAAAAGCACCTCTGCTTTCTGTTCACATAGGAATTGGACTTTTTCATAAGATTTTATCTAAAGAGATCTCATACTAAATCAAGTCTGAGAACCACTGGAGTAGGTTCCTTTTAGCTCTAAACAGTCTAAGACAATATCCCATGATTCTGCAATCTCAAAAACTCTAACAGAAAGAAGAGCTGTTTCACTGTTTACATTTTGTATGTTTTCAGTTGAAAGATTAGAAATGTGATACATAAGACTTGGCTGAGTACATAAGTAGGAACTGCTCCTGGCAGAGGAACCCCCAGGAATGAATTCCTTTCTTATGAAATCATTCATACGCACTCCTCAGGTATTGGAGAAAATATTCATATAGCTATTTTTCCCTGGCACTGATAATTTAATGGTATCAGAAAGGCATCAGAATTCTAGGCAGAGTCAAGGAGAACAGCACCCTAGATCACCTGTCCTCCTCTGGCCCCTCCCACCCCTGTGGCAGCTCCTCCCATTCTAGTTACTGCCATGATAAGCAGAACTGAAGTTTATTTCAGTATTTCTTAGGTCAAATGCTTCAAAGCTGCCACAGTTCCTGAAAATCCACCCCAACATCTACAGGATCACCAGGTGAGATGCTGGATATACCCCCTTCTCAGCTTCTGGTGCTACAGAGACAGTCTAGTTTTTATCTGGTGACTGATAGTCCACAGGAGTTCTCTTTGCAGGGTCTGCTGCTCAAAACCTAGGGAGGATGACTGCCAGGTACTCTATACTATATGTGTGTATAAATCAGGGGGTGCTGTTGAGGCAGAGTATTTTATTACAAGCTTGAACTCTAGTTTGAGTTCCAAAGGAGGAACGATTTGTAACGTTCAAATTATTGTGAGTCACTGATGTGGATAATCCCAAAGTTTTCTGGAAACCCTTTCTTGGTTGGAAAAGGAGCAGCATTACATCTACCTGAGCTCCCCGATACACTGCCTCCAGCCTCTTCCCTTGCCTCCCATCCCCCGTTTCACTTCCAGAATAATCTGTCTCAGATATAAACCTCATTATGCCATCTTCTACCTTAATACCTTTTGATGGATTTCTATGGACTTATGAATAATGCACAAGCTCTTTAACAGAGCATAAAAAGACCAGCCTCATTTCCCTCCATTTTCCATTCTGCAATTTTTGTTCCTGCCATTCCATTATCACTCTAGCTAAGAGTCAGAACATGAGGTTTTGGCCTGACTGGGTACTCACTATTAAGAAGATCCTTCTTTATTTATTGAAGGATTGATTGAGGCAGAGTCTCACTCTGTCACTCAGGCTGGAGTGCAGTGGAGCAATCACAGCTCAATGCAGCCTTGAACTCCTGGACATGAGCGATCCTCCTGTTTCAGCCTCCCGAAGCTGGGACTACAGGCATACACCAGTACTTCTGACTAATTTATTTATTTAATTTTTCGTAGATTTGAGGTCTTTCTGTGTTGCTCACAGGGGTCTTGAACTCTAGGCCTCAAGCAAACCTCCTACCTTGGCCTCCCAAAGTGCTAGGATTACCGGGTGAGCCACTGTGCCTGGCCCCTTTTTACATTTCTAAAATAGCTGTGTGTTTCTCAAGAGTGGCTCTCCGGTCCCCTGCTATACAATCAATAAATATGATTATTAAAAATAATACTTATAATAATAGAGCTAATATATATTTCTAGGCACTAGGTTGTGTTCTAAGTTAACTTATCTCATCATCACAACTACCCTGAGAGAGAGGTGTTATTTCTAACTTCATCCAACGGATGAGGCAATCCAGGCACAGGGAGGTTACCTAATTGCCTAAATTCACAAATGGCAAAGCCAGTTTTCAAACCCTGGCCATCAGACTCCATGAGCCATTCCCTTAACTATGCTCTTAGAGAGTATCCCATTAAAAAGCAGGTTCATGGGCTCCTCTACAACCTCGAAACTTACATTTTTAACAAGATCCCAAGGTAATTCTTCTGGATGCTGGTTTGCCAATTAGTAGGTGAGTGCCCTCTAGTGTACACACATGAGTATCACACATTTGTTAACATACGTTTTCTAATGTGCTCTGTAAAAAAGAGCCAAATTTCATGATGCACATATTTCAATGGTTGTAGTTGGATAAATTACATTCATGTCGATGACTCAACTGGTTTGTACCACCTTAAATTTATTTTTGGCACAAATTCTATAAACACAGTATTGCCATAAACACTGTCTTTCTCGTTAGACCCCAGCAGTTCCTAGAAATTCAATTTAAATATTGGAGGGCCCCCTTCCCAATACAGCTGGTGGTTAAGAATGGAGGTTAATAGCCTTAGTGCACAGTAAATGCTAAGTAGAAAACATTACATCCACTCTGCAAGAGGCAGGTTTTATTCATCCTGTCTGTTGGTCTCCCAACACTAGACCATTAATTGTCTTCAGAAGGCCCTGCTCAGTTTATTCCCTCATAAGGGGATATCATTACACTGGAGGCCCTCAGCCTTTCTTCCTGTCATCTTTAAGTGAAAGTTAGAATAGAGATAATCCATTCACTGTGTAGTGTGATGTGCATAAACTCCCTATGTTGCTACACTAGGCTATTGGTTATTCCCCAAAAATATGCCATTCATGTATTTATTAGGTTATATTTAAGTGTTTATAACAAAAGACTCCAAAATTCAGTGGCCGAAACAAGAGTGAAGTTCATTCTCTCTGATCGAACCTTCCAGAGTCATAGTCCAAGATGCCTGTGCTGCTCTGTCATCCTCACTCAACACACAGATTTTATTTCTGGGTTCAAAGTGGCTGTTCCACTTCCTGCCTTCACTGCTGTATCCCAGCCAGTAGCGAAAAGGCCAGAGGAAGCACATTTATTCCTTTTAAGAATAAACTCAGAAGTGACACACAATAGTTTTGTTCACATCCTACTGGCCAGGATTTGATCATAAGCTTCAAGAGAAGATACGAGTGTAGTGGAAGCATTCCGCTCTACTGTAGCTGCTAGCTGAAGCTACTACATGCTCCACTGAAACATGGAGAATGATTATTAAAGTAAGAAGAGAAAAATGGACTTTTGTTTGACAACTAGCTGTCTCTGCTACAAACAATTTCTTCTGTTTGTATATTTTTATGTGATTCTACAAATGTCAACTATTCACAGAAAATAGGCAGAAAAATAAGTCTCTAGTATTTTAAGAATTCAAGTTAAGAAAATAATAGAATTTTTATAGAGATGCCACTGATTCTGTTGATAACCTTGTTTTCTTTGCTTGGTGGTCTTTCATGGTAGGTAGAGGCTTCTTTATTATGAACCTAGGCAATCAGTTCAAAAGTAGGTGTAGGCAGTCATGGCATTGCATGGTTCCAAGAGGCACAAATTTCATTTCGTTATCATGATTTGGTTAATCACCAGCTCCCCAACAACAGAGTTCAAATTTTAGTTACCACATTAGATAACTGTGGGTAATTGTGTAAAACATGAATCTAGTGCTAGCTCTTCAGTCCACAAATCACTGCATAAATAATATATATGCATCATGTTCACGACCAATCATGCTACTTTTTTCAAAGTCTGTTGGTGATTGGTCAGTGCTTATCTGTTATTCAGCTTATGCACAATTTATGCAAAGTGTGTAGCTATGTTGTTTCTTTCTTGCCCCATGATAAACGCATGTGACATTTTACAAAAATGGATCATCGAAAGAGGGAATTGGTCAACAAAGATGAAAGTGCAGCAAAGAAACAGAAAGCAACAAAACTGGAAGTGAAATTCTAGCTGAACATAAATAGAATTACTGAAAAAATAGCTACCCAGGGGAATGTTGACATTGTTGCCTTTTGAGGCACTTAGATATCCACCCAAAAGAACTGGATTAGTCAAGGTTCTCCAGAGAAACATAATCAATGGAATGTATATGTGTTTACATATATGGAGACAGAGAGGAATTGGTTGATTGATTTTAAGGATTATGGAGGTGGGAAAGTCCAAAATCTGCCGGGTGGGCCGAAGAAATCCAGGGAATAACTGATGTAGCAGTTCAAGTCCGAAGGCTGTCTGATGGCAGAATTTGCAAAATTCCTTCTTGCTCAGGGGAAGTCAGTCTATTGTTGTAGTCAGACCTTCAACTGATGTTGAATGTAGTGGGATGAGGCCCACTTACATTTTGGAGGACAATCTGCTTCACTTCAAGTCTACTAACTTAAATGTTAATTTCATCTAAAAACCACCCTCACAAAAACATCTGGAATAATGTTTGACCCAATATCTGGGCACCGTAGCCCAGCACATTTGATCCATTAAATTAACCATCACAGGAACTTAGTGAAGGCAAACTTACTGACATACCTGAAGAACGTGTTTGTGTTGGATGAAGAGATTTCAGAGGAAATGATGCTGAAAAAAAAAAAAAAAAAAAAAGAAAAAACCCATTTCACATTAAAGAAACTATTGGAATATTTCACAACACTGAAGGCACAAAGGATCAAATGTTGAAAGCTGATCCAGACTTAGAAAGTCTGACAATTCACTGAGGCGTAGAAAAGATACTTAATTCACATCTTCAGTTATACAATAAGAAAAATAAGGAAAGCCCTGTTCAAACTACTATATAAAAGTATGAGGAAATAAAACACATTAATTCTCAATGTTTCTAATGTTTTAAATGACAATGCACCAACAAAATTAGTTTTACTGTTTTTCATCTACAATCTACAGTAACTGAGTTTTTAATGTTTCTATTAAAAATTAAATTAAAGATCACAGCTGGGTGTGGTGGCTCATGCCTGTAATCCTAGCACTTTGGGAGGCCGAGGTGGGTGGATTGCCTGAACTCAGGAGTTCGAGACCAGCCTGTGCAACGCGGTGAAACCCCGTCTCTACTAAAATACCAAAAATTAGCTAGGCATGGCAGTGTGTGCCTGTAATCCCAGCTACTTGGTAAGCTGAGACAGGAGAATCGCTTGAACCCAGGAGGCGGAGGTTGTAGTGAGCTGAGATAGTGCCATTGCACTCCAGCCTGGGCAACAGAGCAAGACTCCGTCTCAAAAAGTATGTATATATTAAAGATCACGTAACAATCCTAATTTCTTCCTATTGATTATTAAGAATGATACGTCTGGCTTCTGCTTGCAAGGTCACTGTCATGGTCCCACAAGACCATGCGAAGTGAGTACTGCCTATGTAATAGTTCATTTGAAGAGATTATTTGGTGACTCAAATGGAATCCCTTTTTCTTAGGAGGATGGGAAAGGCTGGCAGCTCCTCTGTGTGTCCTGAATTTGCTAGTAAGGTGCGAGTATTTAGTAAATGTTAGTGACATTGTATTAGCCTACAATGACTCTGGGTCAGATGAAGAGCAGTGTTGTAACGTTAATAGAGCCTTAGAGACAGGTCTAGACTTGGTCTATCACTAAACCCATCTAAGCTTCAGTTTTCTAATCTATCATGTAAGTAGTGACAATAGTGGTCCTGTCTACCTTATGGGGTTTATTTGAACCTAGCACATAGAAGATGCTAAGTAAATGTCTATAGAAAGAATAAATGATTCAGGACTCAGTTTGCCCAAGGGTAGTTACCTTACAAAGTTCTCATAACACTTCAATTATAGTTGAGTTCCTGTTTTACACAGGAAGACTGCCTGAGTGCCGGTTAGAATGAAGGTGAGGACAAATATTTGGAGAAAGCAAGCCAGATCCTTTGAAGTCACGTATATTAGAACCCCAAATGGCTATTCCTTTGCTCAATCCTCCTTCTCATTCCCCTTGACCTTTATACTCCTGGAATGCAGCCTGCATGGTGCAATTTGGGAAGAGAAGAAAATAAAACAAACCTTGAATCTGACCATGAGGTCTCTGAATGGCATATATTCTTGTAGTTTTAGTTCTCTCTGTTGCCTCATTTCCTTAAGCAAAAACAAACAGAACCATGCTCTAGTCCTCCACTCCAAATAAAAGATCGACATCACAACTTCCCACCCTGAGCTACTGTTGTTCTATACGTTCTTTAATTTCAGCTGCCACCCCAACAGGTTTTCTAAAGCTCTTGTTTCAAAGGCAGCCAGTGACTTCATAATTTCCCATAGCCTCTACTGGGTACTTCTGTTCTTTGGCTGATCAGAGAGTAAAGCTTTCTGCCTGCTGACCACACTCTCCTCTTTGGTGCTATCTCCCTCCGTGTTTCTGTGACATCACACTCAAGGCCCCAAGACTTCTTGCTTTTTGTCCCTAAAATGTGTCTGTTGTCCCATGTTCTGACATTGAGCCCTTTATCTTTTAGCTGCAAGAGTTCTGAATGAGCTCATCATCCCAGCATCGTGGGTATCTCAAAAATCTCTCTCTGGCCCTCATCCCTTTCTGGCGTCATGTTTTGATTTATACGGCTACTAATGTCTCAAGTTCAACATGTCTGCAGTAAGAGAATATTTCAAATGCACTTTTTCCTCCTCCTGCATTCATTCAACCTCACTAATTCTAGAAACAGGTCCTGGCCCAGGCTAAAGAGTTAGACATGGGGGAAAAGATCACTCTAGATAGATGCAGAGAAGAAAGGGAATTGATTTTTGACACCCAGGTTTACATGGATGTTGATATGGGTCTAAAGTAAAAGGTCTTAAATGTGTATTTTTCAAGAGAGTATTCCAGTCCACCAGAGGAGATGAACTCTCAATGACATGAGTGGAAGTAGCTTTATGTTTCTTGAGCAAGTACTTCTGGTTGCAAGTGTCCTGAAAGCATCATGGAGGCAGGTACAGGAACAATATTAAATATCTTTCTTATCGCTGCCTGATGAGGACCATTCAGCAGGTACCCAATACCCATTGTTCTTTAATTGCCTCACAGGAGGAACACCTATATATACCCCAACACTTTGTCCTCAGCATCTTCTCAAATGACCCACTCTTCTGGTTGGCCCATAACATTTTTAAGACTCTGAGAATGGATGGTAAGAGCATTTTATAATGAAGAGATGGAGTGTCCAGGAAGCTCCTGTACCTGGGTAAATGCAACAGTCAGAGAGCTTTAGCTAAACTGGTGGGAATACTTCTATTAATAATTGTCTCTATCAGACTGATTATCTCCTGTCCTCCCTGTAAACTCCTGCTCTGTACCTGCTAGTTCTTCTTTCTAAATTCCCTATTTTTGTTAATCTTAGATATGCAGGCTCAAAACCCTAGAATCATATTCAAAAATTTCTCCCTCTGATGGGCATTTATGGTACTTTCTACTCGTCATATTTCCCTTTTTCCAGAAATGATATCCCATATACTCGCATCTTCCCTACCCCAAAACACTAACAGGAGAGTCCATGTTCTTACATGATTCCATTTTTTCACTCATGGCTATTTTTTATTGGTTGGTCCTAGGGTAGGTATTTGAACCAAGGTGGGAAAGAGTCTATATCAGAAAGACTTAAGCTGCAACAAAACACCTGGCAAACAGTTCCTTAAACTATTTTTCTCATATAACAAGAAGTTCAAAGGTTAGTGGCCCAGTGCTGGTTTATCTGCTCAAGGATGTCATCAGGACCCAGGCTCCTTCTTTGTAACTGCTCTGCAAACTTTCACATGGGACTTTCAGAATCTTAGTCACAAAATGGTTGCTACAACTCCAGGCATTACATCAATATTACTATAGGGAAGAATTAGGGAGAGGCCACAGGGACTGAAAGGATAGATACCATGAGTTGGTCCCTTTCATAAAACCTCCCTGAAATGGTATCTATACCTTTGTGAAAAAATAATTTTAAAATTATACCAGTTAAAGGAAAAGCAAATCGACAACACTAAATTGCATTGAATATTTAGACTATACACAGCTTTGAGAACCAATTATTTTAATAAAAATATGTAAGCATTTGTTACTATAGACCTAAAAGTTTAAAATACAAATTCTAGGAGAAAAAAATGAGTTAACATTTTAAAAATTCTACTTCCTTGGTAATCTTACCACTCCTCCCATCACCCACCAAAATTTCTGATGAGTTGGATAGAAGCATGCCAAGGCAAACACAGATTTTTAGCAATAGTTTGTTACTAATTAGCCTGAGTTTCTGTATCTATCTGAGAGCAACAGAACTGAGTGAATTTGGTAATACGTTTCTTAACTTTGGCTTTCAGAATTTGATAATATTTGAAAATAGTATAGTTTAGTAAAAATAGTAAGAATTCTAGGGTGCATGTGTGTGTTGTTAGAAGGCAGTAAAGCTACCAGATGGATAAACATTAGAACTCTGTCTAATATGCACCAGCAGGCCTAAAATAAGTTATGTTCAACAGGGCTTTAGGAGAAGGAAAAGTTCATAAGGATTCTGAGAAGCATGTGGAGTTTGAAAAATGATGTGTATGTACTAATACCTGTAAGGCTAGTCAGAATCATTTTTGTGATAGGATCACATAAAAAATAGTTGCAAAGCAATGCAAGAAACTAAGCTAAAAAATAGACAAGAACTTCTAGTTTACACTTTACTTTCTACAACTTATTAGAAACTTTTTATTTGTCTCAACTAGTTTTCTGATGTAAGAAATTACTTAGATAGGTGATGTCTTTTTTTTTTTTTTTTTCCCCACACTGACAAATGCAACTTAAATACAAGTATCCCACTTGGGAACAATTTGAACCCTCAGAAAGGTGATTTAAACTCATACTAACAAAGTTATTGAAGGTTTTCTTAAGCATTGAATAACAGGTTGCTAATAGGGAGGCTGCTAGGAACCAGGGGGAAGAAAGGAGTGAGGCCCTTTGCATAGAAAGGCTAAGGATGAGAGGGATGGAAATCTGGAATCTAGTACACAATTTGCTCAGGAACAGCCTTTATGACCAGGCACATGTTCAAAACAGTCTGACTTAGCTTTAACTAACTTTATGGGTTTTACTAACTTTATGGGTATTTATGGCAGAATTAGAGCAATAATGAAGAGGTTTTTTACAAATAGACATACCAGAGGGTTCCTTTTCATTCGATGAGTTTCATTTATCATCACCAGGCCCAGCCCAACCCCATCACAGGCATCCAGTAGAGGCCATCAACCCTTCCTACAATGACAATTCTTATTTTTTTTCCTATGCTTCTAACTTGGCCTCCTGGTAGGTTGCACTATGACTAAAAGCTAATTGTTTTTCTTCCCTAAAAGTAGCTTAGTCACTTCTCAATCCAAGCCTTTACTTTACTTTTCTTTTTTTTTTAAATTATACTTTAAGCTCTAGGGTACATGTGCACAATGTGCAGGTTTGTTACATATGTATACATGTGCCTTGTTGGTGTGCTGCACCCATTAACTCGTCATTTACATTAGGTAGATCTCCTAATGCTATCCCTCCCCACCCTGCCCCACAATAGGGCCCGGTGTGTGATGCTCCCCTGCCTGTGTCCAAGTGATCTCATTGTTCAATTCCCACCTATGAGTGAGAACATGCAGTATTTGGTTTTCTGTTCTTGCGATAGTTTGCTGAGAATGATGGTTTCCAGCTGCATCCATATCCCTACAAAGGACACGAACTCGTCCTTTTTTATGGCTGCACAGTATTCCATGGTGTATATGTGCCACATTTTCTTAATCCAGTCTGTCACTGATGGACATTTGGGTTGATTCCAAGTCTTTGCTATTGTGAAAAGTGCTGCAATAAACATACGTGTGTATGTGTCTTTATAGCAGCATGACTTATAATCCTTTGGGTATATCCCCAGTAGTGGGATGGCTGGGTCAAATGGTATTTCTAGTTCTAGATGCTTGAGGAATCGCCACGCTATTTTCCACAATGGTTGAACTAGTTTACAGTCCCACCAACAGTGTAAAAGTGTTCCTGCTTCTCCACATCCTCTCCAGCACCTGTTGTTTCCTGAGTTTTTAATGATTGCCATTCTAACTGGTGTGAGATGGTATCTCATTGTGGTTTTGATTTGCCTTTCTCTGATGGCGAGTGATGATGAGCATTTTTTTATGTGTCTGTTGGCTGTATGAATGTCTTCTTTTGAGAAGTGTCTGTTCATATCTTTGCCCACTTTTTGATGGAGTTGTTTTTTTCTTGTAAATTTGATTGAGTTCTTTATAGGTTCTGGATATTAGCCCTTTGTCAGATGAGTAGATTGCAAAAATATTCCCCCATTCTGTAGGTTGCCTGTTCACTCTGATGGTAGTTTCTTTTGCTGTGCAGAAGCTCTTTAGTTTAATTAGATCTCTTTTGTCAATTTTGGCTTTTGTTGCCATTGTTTTTTGTGTCTTAGACATGATGTCCTTGCCCATGCCTATGTCCTGAATGGTATTAGCTAGGTTTTCTTCTAGGGTTTTTATGGTTTTAGGTCTAACACTTAAGTCTGTAATCCATCTTGAATTAATTTTCATATAAGGAGTAAGGAAAGGATCCAGTTTCAGCTTTCTACTTATGGCTAACCAATTTTCCCAACACCATTTATTAAATAGGGAATCCTTTCCCCATTTCTTGTTTTTGTCGGGTTTGTCAAAGATCAGGTGGCTGTAGATGTGTGGTATTGTTTCTGAGGACTCTGTTCTGTTCCATTGGTCTATATCTCTGTTTTGGTACCAGTACCATGCTGTTTTGGTTACTGTAGCCTTGTAGGATAGTTTGAAGTCAAGTAGCGTGATGCCTCCAGCGTTCTTCTTTTGGCTTAGGATTGTCTTGGCAATGTGGGGTCTTTTTTGGTTCCATATGAACTTTAAAGCAGATTTTTCCAATTCTGTGAAGAAAGTCATTGGTAGCTTAATGGGGATGGCATTGAATCTATAAATTACCTTGGGCAGTATGGCCATTTTCACGATATTGATTCTTCCTATCCATGAGCATGGTATGTTCTTCCATTTGTTTGTGTCCTCTTTTGTTTCACTGAGCAGTGGTTTGTAGTTCTCCTTGAAGAGGCCCTTGACATCCCTTGTAGGTTGGATTCCTAGGTATTTTATTCTCTTTGAAGCTATTGTGAATGGGAGTTCATTCATGATTTGGCTCTCTGTTTGTCTGTTACTGGTGTATATGAATGCTTGTGATTTTTGCACATTGATTTTGTATCCTGACACTTGGCTGAAGTTGCTTGTCATCTTAAGGAGATTTTGGGCTGAGACGACGGGGTTTTCTAAATATACAATCGTGTCATCTGCAAACAGGGATAATTTGACATCTTCTTTTCCTAACTGAATACCCTTTATTTCTTTCTCTTGCCTGATTGCCCTAGCCAGAACTTCCAACACTATGTTGAATTGGAGTAGTGAGAGAGGGCATCCTTGTCTTGTGCCAGTTTTCAAAGGGAATGCTTCCAGTTTTTGACCATTCAGTATGATATTGGCTGTGGGTTTCTCATAAATAGTTCTTATTATTTTGAGATACATTCCATCAATACCAAATTTATTGAGAGTTTTTAGCATGAAGGACTGCTGAATTTTGTCAAAGGCCTTTTCTGCATCTATTGAGATAATCATGTGGTTTTTGTCTTTGGTTCTGTCTATATGCTGGATTATGTTTATTGATTTGCGTATGTTGAACCAACCTTGCATCCCAGGGATGAAGCCCACTTGATTATGGTAGATAAACTTTTTGATGTGCTGCTGGATTCAGTTTGCCAGTATTTTATTGAGGATTTTTGCATCAATGTTCATCAGAGATATTGGTCTAAAATTCTCTTTTTTT
This sequence comes from Rhinopithecus roxellana, assembly GCF_007565055.1. Lineage (NCBI taxonomy): Eukaryota > Metazoa > Chordata > Mammalia > Primates > Cercopithecidae > Rhinopithecus > Rhinopithecus roxellana. The sequence goes on along the minus strand of NC_044549.1, from coordinate 19,179,385 downwards.
CTTGTATCTCTGCCACGCTTTGGTATCAGGATGATATTGGCCTCATAAAATGAGTTAGGGAGGATTTCCTCTTTTTCTATTAATTGGAATAGATTCAGAAAGAATGGTACCAACTCCTCCTTGTACCTCTGGTAGAATTTGGCTGTGAATTCATCTGGTCCTGGACTTTTTTTGGTGGGTAGGCTATTAATTATTGCCTCAATTTCAGAGCCTGCTATTGGTCTATTCAGGGATTCAACTTCTTCCTGGTTTTTTCTTGGGATAGAGTAAGTGTCCAGGAAATTATCCATTTCTTCTAGATTTTCTAGTTTATTTGCGTAGAGGTGTTTATAGTATTCTCTGATGGTAGTTTGTATTTCTGTGGGGTCGGTGGTAATATCCCCTTTATCATTTTTTGTTGCGTCTGTTTGATTCTTCTCCCTTTTCTTCTTTATTAGTCTTGCTAGCGGTCTATCAATTTTGTTGATCTTTTCAAAAAACCAGCTCCTGGCTTCATTGATTTTTTTGGAGGGTTTTGTGTGTCTCTGTCTCCTTCAGTTCTGCTCTGATCTTAGTTATTTCTTGCCTTCTGCTAGCTTTTGAATGTGTTTGCTCTTGCTTTTCTAGTTCTTTTAATTGTGATGTTAGGGTGTCAATTTTAGATCTTTCCTGTTTTCTCTTGTGGGCATTTATTGCTATAAATTTCCCTCTACACACTGCTTTAAATGTGTCCCAGAGATTCTGGTATGTTGTATCTTTGTTCTCATTGGTTTCAAAGGACATCTTTATTTCTGCCTTCATTTCGTTATGTACCCCAGTAGTCATTCAGGAGCAGGTTGTTCAGTTTCCATGTAGTTGAGCGGTTTGATTGAGTTTCTTAGTCCTGAGTTCTAGTTTGATTGCACTGTGGTCTAGAGACAGTTTGTTATAATTTCTGTTCTTTTGCATTTGCTGAGGAGTGCTTTACTTCCAACTATGTGGTCAATTTTGGAATAAGTGCGATGTGGTGCTGAGAAGAATGTATATTCTGTTGATTTGGGGTGGAGAGTTCTGTAGATGTCTATTAGGTCTGCTTGGTGCAGAGTTGAGCTCAATTCCTGGATATCCTTGTTAACTTTCTGTCTCGTTGATCTGTCTAATGTTGACAGTGGGGTGTTAAAGTCTCCCATTATTACTGTATGGGAGTCTAAGTCTTTTAAGTCTCTAAGGACTTGCTTTATGAATCTGGGTGCTCCTGTATTGGGCGCATATATATTTAGACTACTTAGCTCTTCCTGATGAATTGATCCCTTTACCATTATGTAATGGCCTTCTTTGTCTCTTTTGATCGTTGATGGTTTAAAGTCTGTTTTATCAGAGACTAGGATTGCAACTCCTGCTTTTTTTTGTTTTCCATTTGCTTGGTAGATCTTCCTCTATCCCTTTATTTTGAGCCTATGTGTGTCTCTGCACGTGAGATGGGTCTCCTGAATACAGCAAACTTTATCCAATTTGCCAGTTTGTGTCTTTTAATTGGACCATTTAGTCCATTTACATTTAAGGTTAATATTGTTATGTGTGAACTTGATCCTATCATTATGATATTAGCTGGTTATTTTGCTCGCTAGTTGATGCAGTTTCTTCCTAGCATTGATGGACTTTATATTTTGACACAATTTTGTAATGGCTGGTACCTGTTGTTCCTTTCCATGCTTAGTGCTTCCTTCAGGATCTCTTGTAGGACAGGCGTGGTGGTGACAAAATCTCTAAGCATTTGCTTGTCTGTAAAGGGTTTTATTTCTCCTTCACTTATGAAACTTAGTTTGGGTGGATATGAAATTCTGGGTTGAAAATTCTTTTCTTTAAGAACGTTGAATATTGGCCCCCACTCTCTTCTGGCTGGGATAGTTTCTGCCAAGAGACCTGCTGTTAGTCGGATGGGCTTCCCTTTGTGTGTAACCCGAGTTTTCTCTCTGGCTGCCCTTAACATTTTTTCTTCTTTTCAACTTTGGTGAATCTGACAATTATGTGTCTTGGAGTTGCTCTTCTCGAGGAATATCTTTGTGGCATTCTCTGTATTTCTGAATTTAATGTTGGCCTGCCTTACTAGGTTGGGGAAGTTCTCCTGGATGATATCCTGCAGAGTGTTTTCCCACTTGGTTCCATTTTCCCTGTCACTTTTAGGCACCCCAATCAGACTTAGATTTGGTCTTTTCACATAATCCCATATTTCTTGGAGGCTTTGTTCATTTCTTTTTACTCTTTTTTCTCTACACTTCTCTTCTCGCTTCATTTCATTCATTTGATCTTCAATAGCTGATACTCTTTCTTCCAGTTGATCGAGTCGATTACTGAAGCTTGTGCATTTTTTCATGTAGTTCTCGAGTTATGGTTTTCTTTTTTTTTTTTTTTTTTTTTTTTTTTTTTGAGACGGAGTCTTGCTCTGCCGCCCAGGCTGGAGTGCAGTGGCCGGCTCTCAGCTCACTGCAAGCTCCGCCTCCCGGGTTCACGCCATTCTCCTGTCTCAGCCTCCCGAGTAGCTGGGACTACAGGCGCCTGCCTCGTCGCCCGGCTAGTTTTTTGTATTTTTTAGTAGAGACGGGGTTTCACCGTATTAGCCAGGATGGTCTTGATCTCCTGACCTCATGATCCGCCCGTCTCGGCCTCCCAAAGTGCTGGGATTACAGGCTTGAGCCACCGCGCCCGGCCATGGTTTTCATCTCTATCAGTTCTTTTAAGGTCTTCTCTGCATTGATTATTCTAGTTATCCATTCATCCATTCTTTTTTCAAGGTTTTTAGTTTCTTTGCACTGGTTACATAGTTCCTCCTTTAGCTCTGAGAAGTTCGTATCTACTGAAGCCTTCTTCTCTCAGCTCTTCAAAGTCATTCTCTGTCCTTGATCCGTTGCTGGCGATGAGCTGCCTTCCTTTGGAGGGGGAGATGCACTCTTATTTTTTGAATGTCCAGGTTTTCTGCACTGCTTTTTCCTCGTCTTTGTGGTTTTATCTGCCTTCGGTCTTTGATGATGGTGACGTACTGATGGGGTTTTGTTGTGGGTGTCCTTTCTGTTTGTTAGTTTTCCTTCTAACAGTCAGGACCCTCAGCTGTAGGTCTGTTGGAGTTTGCTTGAGGTCCACTCCAGACCCTGTTTGCCTGGGTATCAGCAGTGGAGGCTGCAGAAGATAGAATATTGCTGGACAGCGAGTGTTGCTGTCTGATTCTTGCTCTGGAAGCTTCGTCTCAGGGGTGTACCCGGCCATGTGAAGTGTGAGGTGTCAGTCTGCACCTAGTGGGGGATGTCTCCCAGTTAGGCTACTCAGCGGCCAGGGACCCACTTGAGCAGGCAGTCTGTCCATTCTCAGATCTCAAACTCCGTGCTGGGAGATCCACTGCTCTCTTCAAAGTTGTCAGACAGGGGCATTTACCTCTCCCGAGGTTTCTGCTGCTTTTTGTTTAGCTATGCCCTTTCCCCAGAGGAGGAGTCTACAGAGGCAGGCTGGCCTCCTTGAGCTGCTGTGAGCTCCACCCAATTTGAGCTTCCTGGGGGCTTTGTTTACCTACTTAAGCCTCAGCAATGGTGGCCGCCCCTCTCCCAGCCTCGCTGCCGCCTTGCAGTTAGATCTCAGACTGCGGTGCTAGCAATGAGGGAGGCTCCCTGCGTGTGGGACCCTCTGGGCCAGGTGTGGGATATAATCTCCTGGTGTGCCATTTGCTAAGACCCTTGGTAAAGCGCAGTATTGGGGTGGGAGTTATCCAATTTTGCAGGTAATGTGTGTCTCAATTTCCTTTGGCTAGGAAAAGGAATTCCCCTCCCCCTTGAGCTTCCCTGGTGAGGCGATGCCTCGCCCTGCTTCAGCTCTAGCTGGTCGGACTGCACCCACAGACCAGCGCCAACTGTCAGACATGCCCCAGTGAGATGAACCCGGTACCTCAGTTGAAAATGCAGAAATCACCCATCTTCTGTGTCACTCATGCTGGGAGCTGGAGGCTGAAGCTGTTCCTATTTGACCATCTTGGGCGCGCTTGAAAACCAAGCCTTTACTTTTCACTGATTCTCAGTGGTGAGGCTTGGGCAAGCACACCCACCTTGCTAACATCATGTCCCAGTGCGAGAGCTGCCAGGTGCAGTTGTGTGTGGATAAGATGCCAATTGTTCTGACTCAAAAGCCATTGAAGTTCCATCAGTGCATCCTGCCACTAAGAAAACACTTGTGGGAACAGCTACCAGTGGCTGAAATTATTATCTATTACTAGAAATTAAAACCATCCTGGAGACTTATGGGACAAATTAGCCCATGACAATAGTTCTCACACTTTTACGTCCAGGAACCATGGAGTTCTGGTATGATTACAAGGGAGACAAAGACTTGCCTGTCAAATGTGTTAGCTTCTTTCCTCATGTCTTTAAAGGGTAGGGGAAGGGAGACAGAGTGGGAGGAAGTGTGGATATTTGCCCTGCCTAGTTTATAGCGGTTGTTGTAAGTATCAAACGTGAGCAATATTTGGGAGCACCCCACAGTAGTAGAATAACTATTTTTAAAATTATTTGTTAATCACCAAAACACAGGAATTTTCTACTGGTTAACCAAAACGGTCACGTTGCTTTTCCTTTTTCTAAAATAATCAAGTAGGCACTATAGAAGCAAGGCCTGGGGAAATCTTTTTTTTTTTTTTTTGAGACAGAGTTTCGCTCTGTCACCCAGGCTGGAGTGCAGTGGCGCGATCTCGGCTTACTGCAACCTCTGCCTCCAGGGTTCAAGCGATTCTCCTGCCTCAGCCTCCCAAGTAGCTGAGACTACAGGTGCACGCCCTCACACTCGGCTATTTTTTTTTTTTTTTTTTTTTTTTTTTTTTTTTTTTTTTTTTTTTTTTAGTAGAGGCAGGGTTTCACCATGTTGGCCAGGCTGGTCTCGAACTCCTGACCTCATCTGATCCACCCGCCTGGGCCTTCCAAAGTGCTAGGATTACAGGCGTGAGCCACTGCGCCCGGCCCCGGCCTGGGGATATCTTAAGGACAGAACTGTGATGTGGACTCCATCACAGAAAGTCTTCTAGATTCTCTTCCGAGTCCATTACTAGCTTCTCCCACTCTCGTTAGAAAATCATTCTTAAGCAAGGAGTTTCCCAGCCTGCCCATCCCCTCTGAAAACTCTAGAGGACCAGGACCCAGGGCGATGGGAGGGTCTATAGTCTATAGATCCTGAGCCAGGCTCTGTATTCTGCAAACCCTGTTTGAAAATGTAAGCGGGACTGAGATCTCTGCCACATTTCCGCCCCAGTCCGCCCTCAGCCTCCCAGCCCGACTCTATCTTCTCTCCTTGACTGAGTAAACAGCCGACCCGAAGTTGTACGTGACAAGAGAGCCTCTCTTATCTCTCCCGTAGCTTCTACAGCACGGTCCCCGCCCCGCTCTCTTCCCTTCGGACCAGCCCTTCTGGGCGCGTCGGATTCTTATCTCCCGCCCCGCGCTGGGACGCTGCAGGCGGCGATAGGATCCGGACTACAGCTCCCAGCACGCCCCACTTCCCGCCCCCGCCGCCAGAGCCCGACGCTGCAGTGGCTCTTCCCGAAAGCTTCTTTCCTCCTGTGCGGCTCGCCGGCTCAGTACTCCGGCGGTCGGGGTGGGTCGGCTCAAAGGCCGGCTCTGGACGCAGGCACTGCCCCAGGTGACAGTGCGGGAGCATGGCCTCGCAGCTGGGCAGGCTGAGCGTCGGCCCCTGCTGGCGCGTGGCGCGGAGCGGCTGTGGAAGGCTCCGCGCCTGGCCCCAGTGCGGCGGCGGCGGAGGGTTGCGAGCCTGGTCCCACCTCAGCGGTGCCAGACGCATCTGCCGGCCCCCTGGCCCGGCTGGCACGGAGCAGAGCCGCGGGCTGGGGCACGGCCCGACGGCGAGAGGCGGCCCCTGGCTGGGGACAGGGCTGGCCGCGTCGCTGGCGGGGTTGGTGGGGCTGGCCGCCGCTGCCCTTGGGCATGTGCAGCGGGCGGAGATGTTGCCTAAGAGCTCGGGGACGCGGGCCCCTTCGCTGGGGAGGCCGGAGGAGGAGGATGAGCTGGCCCGCCGCTGCAGCAGCTTCATGGCCCCGCCTGTGACCGACCTGGGCGAGCTGCGAAGGAGGCCGGGCGACATGAAGACCAAGATGGAGCTGTTGATCCTGGAGACCCAGGCCCAGGTGTGTCAGGCTCTGGCACAGGTAGACGGGGGCGCCAGCTTTTCTGTGGACCGGTGGGTGAGGAAGGAAGGTAAGGAGGCCGGCCCTTGGCGGGAGGTGGAGATGGGGGAAAAAGGGTCAGGTTCCAGATTGCAGACAGAAAATATAATAGTTCACACTATGAGATGGGGTAATTAGGGGGTACCCACAGAGGCCGCTTGGTTAGAGGCCGCAGAGAAAAAGATGGACACGAAAGGGTCACCAGCCCTCTGCTTGCAGGTGTGGACCCAGATCAGCTGTCACTGTGGTACTGCATTTCAAAATCTTTGCAATTCCATAGCAGCATTTTTTTTTTTTTTTTAGAACTTTTAAGGGGTATTTGTAACTAACAAGCTTAGATGTCCAGAGTTCGTTATTGAACATAAATTCCAATAGATTATGGAACACATTTTGTCTCCTTCTCTGGGTGAATTTGCCCTTTTTCCTCTTTAGGAGATGGAAAGAACTCATCTCCTGCGCGCTAAGTGTCGGCTAAACTCCTCCAGCCAGGATGTCATTGTGTCAGAATCTTCCCACTTCTTTTTACTGTTGCGCAAGATATATTTGATTGGTTTCTCAGTAGCACTACCAAATGCACGCATCAGATTTCCTGCTAGGAAAGTATTCCCTTCTAATATCAAAATACCTGAGCATCAGAACCCAGTTGTCATAGAGGCATACATTCATGACCATGTTGTTGCCCATACAGTGAAACCCCACATCTTGAGTGGAAACTTGAAGGATTCCTGACTTTTCCTAGCTGGAAATACAACAGCAGCCTCTCACCGGCAGATTTTGAACTGTGATATTGCTACATCTATATTAAATGAAGTTCAGTCTAGTTTTCCATCTTGTAATGTTTTCAAGCAAAGACCACTGAACTAGGACACAACCTCCAGTACTAGACTAGCTGTGTGACCCTCAGAAGTTACTTCTTTTATGGCTGTTTTCCCATCTGTGAAATATATATATATTTCATCTCATTTAATCCTCATACTACCCATATATATGGATGGAATATATGTGAAGTGCTTAGAATATTGTCTGAAGCATAGGGAGCATTTAGACAAATTGTTGCAGCCACTTGTCAGCAGTTTGGCCTTGGATAAGATATTTTGCCCCTCTGGTCCTCAGTTTTCTCATTTGAAATATATGAAGGTTGTACTGGATCATCTTATGTCCCATCCAGCTCTAAATGTTCTTAGAAATAAAACAAGCCAAACATGAACTTTGATGAAACATTGTCCTTACAGTGACTCTAGTACCCTAAAAAAACTAGTTGTAAGGCTCATACACGTGACTACTAATGTGCGTCTCACTTTAAGGTTCTGAATCCCTTCAGAGTTGGAATATCTCCTGTTTCTTCATTGCCTGTAAATAAAATTAAAAGGCAAACAGCACACTGAGAAAGAAATTTTTGAAACAATATTGATCTCTTAAATTCAGTGATAATAGAACACCCTTCAAGTCTACCCATTCCTATTTTTGACCTTAGCTTTCTCTCATATATCATAAGTGATAGATGCCATTCTGAACAGTAGAATCTGAAGGGAGAATATTCCAGTGATTTATTTTAGATGATGGCAGGAGAATGTTGAAGAAATATTCAGTTTAGTTATATGAGAAGGTCCAGTATTTGCCCAATATTAAGAGTGTGTGTTATAAAGCTAAGCTAATTATCTAATTGTATTGTACATAAAATGATAAATACACTGATGTAAAAGATTTGGGAAACAGGAAGATAACCATCTTCATGCAAGGGTTGCTTTCAGTTTTGCACATACTCTTACATTCCCTCCTTTTTTACATTTCTATACACAGGAGGTGGTGGCATCAGCTGTGTACTTCAAGATGGGTGTGTTTTCGAAAAGGCTGGGGTGAGCATTTCTGTTGTTCATGGAAATCTTTCAGAGGAAGCTGCAAAGCAAATGAGAAGCAGAGGAAAAGTTCTGAAGACTAAAGATGGTAAATCAGACAGTCTGGACAGTCTTTAATAGTCCCTGCAAACCTTATTTTGCCCACAAGTTTTATTTATAAAATAAATACTGCTTCTGAAAAAAGCCATTTAGGTTCATATGCTGCATGTTGACAATGCTACTCTTTTTAAATTATGTTTTTAAGAGACAATGTAAAAAGCAACTTTTGAAAATTGACTTAGAAATCATATTAGAGTTAAATTGTATCAAGCCATTCAAGGTAACTGAATATAGCTCACTACTCACATTTTACTTTCCAGGTAAATTGCCATTTTGTGCTATGGGCGTGAGCTCTGTTATCCACCCCAAGAATCCTCATGCTCCTACTATCCATTTCAACTACAGATACTTTGAAGTAGAAGAAGCTGATGGTAAGGGTCTCAGGAGCTATGGAAAGTACTATTGTGCAAAATGTGCACTTTGAAACAGATAAGAGAGCATAACATCTAAAAGTGAGAAAGAATAGTCTTAAGTAGGTCTTTCAGGAGGCATATAAAGGCAATTTCTTGGCAAGTGCAATAGATTCTGCCCAAGACATGACAAGTAAGAATGGGGCCAGGCATGGTGGCTCATGCCTGTAATCCCAACACTTTGGGAGGCTGAGGCGGGTGGATCGCTTGAGGTCAGGAGTTCGAGACCAGCCTGACCAACGTGGTGAAACCCCCTCTCTACTAAAAATACAAAAACTTAGTTGGGTGTGGTGGCACGCACCTGTAGTCCCAGCTACTCGGGCGGCTGAGGTGGAAGAATCACTTCAACCTGGGAGACAGGTTGCGGTGAGCGGAGATTGCTCCACTGCACTACACTGCAGCCTGGGTGACAGAGCGAGACTCCATCTCATTTAAAAAAAAAAAAAAAAAAAAAGAACGGTATTGACTGACTCTAACCTTCCCATATCTTCCCATATTTCCTCCAGCATAGAAGGAATGATTTAATGAACCTGAACTTCAGTGTGCACCCAGGGTTTTTTGCAAACATAAATTCATTACATCTGAAGGAACACCTTATGTACGAGGTTAAGTTGAAATTGAGAACTTGCTTTTGGAAAATATTTTACATATGCATAGCTTTGCTAGTCACCAGGGCATTAGCAGTGGGTCTAAAATGGGATGCAGTTGATGATGCCTCCTGTGCATGTAGTTCCAGCCTGTCTCTTACCTGATACCACATGTCAGCATACCTGTGCAGTGCCACGCCATTCCTACTGGGTCTCTGTAGGTGATGGCATTTAAAGTCACTGCTTTAACTTTTCATTTTGAAGCCATTCAGTTTGGTTCAACCTTTTATGTTTAAAGTTGCTGACTGGTATTGACAACTCATACACCCGTGAACATATGAAACAGTTACTCTCAAGTGGTAAGTTACCTCAGCAAGTGTTTTTACTCTTTCTAGGAAAGGGGAGGGGTGGTAGTGGTTCTTAATACAAGGAGTGTCAGAATCTACTGGGAAGTTTTTATAAACTACAGATTCCTGGGTCAGAGATGTGGGTTTGTTTTTGTTTTTTCTTTTTTGTGTTCTAGCTATTTTAAGCTCCTCATGTGATTCTCCTCTACGGCCAGAGTTGCAATCCACTTCCTGATCCACCAGTGTACTGTTTTATCACTCACTGCCCTGCATATCATTCCTTGCAAGTTCCACTTTCTTACTTTTTACTTTATTTCTAATTTTTTGTTGTTGTTTTGTTCCGTTTTGTTTTTTTGAGATGGAGTCTTACTCTTGTCTCCCAGGCTGGAGTGCAGTGGCGCAATCTCAGCTTACTGCAATCTCCATCTCCTGGGTTCAAGCGATTCTCCTGCCTCAGCCTCCTGAGTAGCTGGGATTATAGGTGGCCACCACGCCTGGCTATTTTTCGTATTTTTAGTAGCAGCGAGGTTTCACCATATTGGCCAGGCTGGTTTCGAACTCCTGACCTCGGGCGATCTGCCCGCCTCGGCCTCCCAAAGTGCTAGGATTACAGGCATGAGCCACCGCACCTGGCCGCTTTTACCTCTCTTTTTCTGCCTAGGCCTTACTGGTCTTCAGAGCTAAAATCAGTTAAAATTTTTTTTTTTTATTGTCATCCATTTTATGCTGAATAAATTAAGCTGCTTAATTAAGTTTTCTAATATAGCCAGTAATGCTGAATCTCGAAAGTCCGCATTAGAATCCCATGTCTTGATTTGGTAGGCAACAAGCAGTGGTGGTTTGGTGGTGGATGTGACCTCACTCCAACATACTTGAACCAAGAAGACGCTGTCCATTTTCACAGAACTCTAAAGGAGGCTTGTGACCAGCATGGTCCAGAGCTCTACCCCAAATTTAAAAAATGGTAGGTAAAGTTACTGAACTTTCATGACCCCAAAATTACATTCTATTCCTTCTGAAGGCAACTATTATGTCACTAAATACCCTCTTCTGCTTATGAAAATGGAACTATTTTTCTTACTTAACTCATCAGAAGAATTAGAATACTAGTTTTAAGTGGTTGTGTTAAATTATTTAGTTAGGAATATTATAATATAAATTGAGTAGTAACATCTTTTTATTCCAAATGATTTAGAATGATAGACTATAAACTATAAGGTGATCTATGCTTGAGAATGAGAGGCTTTTTAATTTAGAGTGGGTTGTTAAATTCTCATTCCAGATGAGAATTATTGTTCCTGATGTTGACTTGGGAATGTGTAAGGGCATGGGAAGGGTTGGAGAACCACTAGAGGGAGATGCCCACATACCAGAGATTTTGGCCAAGGAGAAAGAAGAATTGGAGAATTTGTTAAAGAAATTCTAATGATAAAATAAGAAAACAAACAAAGGTTGGGAGAAGACCCAGAATATTTGTTATCATCAAATGGAATCTTGGCACAAATTGTTTGGAATATGAGTAAAGGACTCAATTTTGCTTAGAGCTCATTGACATTCTTGAAAAACGAAGAACAGAAAGAATTTTTTGTCTTTTTGCTTTGTTTTTAGAGCTAATAGTTGTAGAATGTTAATGTCATTTATGCAAGAGTGTGGAGTTCAGCTTTAAAATCGTCAGAAAAGTGAAACATTTGAATATTCCCCTCTTGATTTAACATTACTACTGAAAAGTATACAGCCATGGATGCATGCAGATACTGGTTGTTTTATTTGTTTTTTCCTCTCTCAGAACTTAGCATCCTTCCAGGAGGACTAATAGACAGTTCTCTTTTGGTTCTTTTTTCTAGCTATTACTGAGATGACTTTAAGCAGTGTTAGGTAATAAAATATCTAGGATGCTAGCTAGTTAAAAAGAAGTTTTTAGTATAAGTGCTTGGGTTTGAATATTTGTCTCCTCCAAAACTGATGTCGAAATTTAACCCCCAATCTGGCGGTATTAAGAGCTGGGCCCCTTAAGAGGTGATTGGGCAGAGCCCTGATGGATGGATTAATCCATTCATGCATTAATGGATTAAATTCACGGGAGCAGGACTGGTGGCTTCATAAGAAGAGACCTGAGCTAGCACGTTCAGCCCCCGACCATGTGATGTGTGCTGCCTCAGGACTCTGCAGAGACCCCACCAGCAAGAACGCTCACACTAGATGAAGCCCTCAAACTTGGACTTCTCAGCTTCCATAACTTAAGAAATAAGTTCCTTTTACTTATAAATTACGCAGTTTCAGCAATTCTGTTATAAGCAAAGGAACACCAACTAAGAAGTAAGTAGATTACTTAATTTTATAATGTTTTGAAGAGAGACTTTGAAATGGTATGATTTGGGTTAAACACTGACTTTACAATCTTGCTCAGGATATACTTTTTTAGACTGTGTTAATAAAATGTGCATATAAAGAAGGCCAACAAGTCACGATTGAGGTGAATTCTACCGATGTGTCAGTTCTAGGGATTTGCATCTGTTGTTTTGTTGTTGTTGTTGTTTAAGCAATTGAAGCTGTATTTAAGGTGACCTTTTAAATAGCTTTTAGTTTTTGTTTGAACATGTTTTTCTATTTAAGGACCCTTATGCAGAGATTATCAAAAGAACTACTTTTAGGATATAAACTACTTTACGAGTTTAACAGTTAGGAAATGGCTTCTTAGGAAACCTATTCTAGCAGCCATAGAGGGGAAAAGACTCAAGAACAGATTAATAGTTTTATGTGCTGCCTCACAGGGTAAGCTTTCATATGTCTGATATGACATATGAAAGAATAAAAAATATTCTCTGATCTTTTTTTTCCACCAGCTTTTCCCTTTGTTGTTCATGCTATAGAACCATCAAATTTTATTGCTGAAAGAGACCTGATTGTGTATAGTACCTTCCTTTGGTGAATCAAGAACTCACTCAAGAGAGCTTGGATTTGCACCATGGTTGGTGTCATTGTTAGTGGAAGATTCCTGTCCTCCTGCCTCCTACAAAAGCATCAGTGCTTCTGAAGGCAGCAGCTTGTTCCAAGAAATACAGTATCAATATTGGACTGTTTCTCTTTTCACTAAAGTTCTTAGAGTTTCACATCGTTTACATACACTTGTGTGAAATTGCCTGGTTGCTTTGAAAATAAGAGGATAAGCATTTTCTGCGGGTGCCGTGGCTCACTCCAGCACTTTGGGAGGCCGAGTTGGGTGGATCACGAGGTCAGGAGATCGAAACCATCCTGGCTGACACAGTGAAACTCCATCTGTACTAAAAATACAAACAATTAGCCAGGCGTGGTGGCGGGCGCCTATAGTCCCAGCAACTTGGGAGGCTGAGGCAGAAGCATGGCGTAAACCCAGGAGGCAGAGCTTGTGGTGAGCCAAGATCGTGCCACTGCACTCAAGCCTGGGCGACAGAGCGAGACTCTGTCTCAAAAAAGAAGAAGAAAACAAAAAGATAAGCATTTTCTACCTTGGTGATATCTGCAAAAAATCTTTCTAAAATCCTCATTTCATTTTCATTGTTGGACAGCAAATAAGGACACTATCCTGACGTTAGTTGAGGATAGTGCTGGAACCTGAAAGTCTCACATTGATTTTCACATCTCTTTTTTTCCATTTGATCCCTGGTTTGGCGCTGCTGTGTTTTCCAGGTGTGATGATTACTTCTTTATAGCCCATCGTGGAGAGCGGCGGGGCATTGGTGGTATCTTTTTTGATGATCTTGACTCTCCGTCCAAGGAGGAGGTGTTTCGCTTTGTACAGAGCTGTGCCAAGGCTGTAGTTCCTTCTTATATTCCCCTTGTGAAAAAGCACTGTGATGACTCATTCACGCCCGAGGAGAAGCTGTGGCAGCAGCTCAGAAGAGGACGGTAAGTGACTGGAGAATGAATTCTTTCATGGCGTAACTGGGGGAGGTGGAGCAGCTCTTAATAATAGCAGGTGTTGTGTTGTCGGATACTTGTAATAGTTGTGTTAATTTCTTTTCAAAGCTAGATGGATATTAAATGAATTAAAAGACATTGTGTAAAGTATTATAATTATAGCAAAGTTTAATTCATCTATACGTTAGAGACTCATAGTAGGCATGTAGTAAGTGCTTGCTGAATTTAATTCTGCTGATTTCTCTTAGTCTTCTAGTAATACCCTCCAGCCTTATGTCAAGATTTAATGTCTTTGCAGCTTTGTAAATTTGGAATCACACCTTTTTTCATTCATCTTAAAGATTTCACGGAAGTTATTTTAATGGAAATAATTTCAGAAATTTCTGCCGGCCTCTCCATTAGGCATTTTGTATCTGATGGTAAGATAGGTGTAATCATCTTTTTTCAGAAAGTTAAATCTGTTGCCCAAGAGGCATAGCTGGTAACTATAAGATCTCAGATGTGGAACTGGGTCAAAATGACTTCAAAACTTGTAGCCTGTGTAGTGCATAAGGTTAAGCAGTTGAAGCAGGTTTGTGCTTCTTACCATGATACTCACCTTAACCACCCTGCTCTGTGCAGTGAGCCTAGTGAGCTCAGTGGGGTGTCCATTCTGAGACTATCTCCAGCCACGGTCTACTTGTAAATCCACTCCAAGTTACACAGCCTGCTGGCCCCGATCAGTTTCTCATTGCCACCTTAAATGCCTGTATACTACTGAAACATGGCTATAAAATGGATTTTCTCATTGATGTTAATTCTGTGTTAGGCAAAAGCAGCTTTGGGTACTAAGGAGGTAAAGCTTTTGCCTTAAAGAGGTCAACTTAAATAATGTTTCAAGTCTAAAGATAAACATTTGCGTATATCCTTTCTTATGACTGCCTGTGCTATCTGGTTCCCATTTACTAACTTGAAAAACATGAGAGTAAATTTTTAGAAATTTCTTAAAGAATGCATCTATTTTGGAATATGTTTTTTTGTTCATTTCCATAATTTCTTGAATATACTTTTACCACTCTTTCCTTCTTTCACTTGATATTTATTTTGCGGCCCCTGTGATGAGGCACTGTCTTGGCTACCAGGTGGCCATAACATGGACCTGACATAAAGAGTCTCATAGTTTAGTGGGGATGACATACCTAAGAGGACAATTTAGAACTCTGTGCAAAGTAAAGTATTCTAGTTTTGCACAAGATTTCATAGGCAAAGCTGGCAGATTTTGTCAATACTAGTTAGGTGAATCCTTTAAAACTTCACAGACAGGAGTAATGGTTTGTTTTGTTTTTTATACGTTGTTTGATGGCAGATCATTCTGAAAGTCATTGTGTGTGTACCATTGCATGTCTGGTGTCATGAGATAGGCAGAACTGTGGGGTGTTAGATTAATTTTCTATGGTATGGTGTGTGACTGTTCTTCAAAGACAGCTTCTTTCTGCCTCCCTTATCTCTGGGCCTTAAGATGGCAATAAACTCTGGGGACTGGGATAACTCCAGCTCTTCTCTGGGGCTATCAACATTGTCTTTGGTTTCTAATACTGCAGTCATGACCTGTTATCTATCCTTTTCACTTACTGTTACCCACTTTCCCCTGTTTTCACCCCCTCCAAACACGGGTCTCCTTTTCAGCAGTCAGTCTCGTTCCCTTTTGACTTTACAGTCTCTTATTTGGCAGTCTCATCCAGTGTCTTGCCCTCGGTTACTACTATCCTCCCCCAGACCTTGAACGTCAGTCTAACAGTTATCCTTTTCATAGGAAAACAGAAATTAAAGACCTTTAACTTATTTGTTCGTTGTATTTTGGGAAAGGGAAACAGGATAAAATTTAGGCATTAGTTAAATTGAAGGGATTGGTTAAAGTCCCTAACTTATGGGCACCCCAGAGAGGACAGATGTATGAAAAGGATGAGAAATTATAAAAAAAAAAAAAAAGAAAGAAAATGCTGCAACTCAACACTACCTTTTATTATGATTGCTATTAATCTGCAGGGAGACCAAATTATATGACTACTTATTAATGCAATTAACTACTTTAAGAAAGAGGAATATATAGAATATCAGATCTATACCAGGAAAAGGAGATGGACATTTTTTATTAAAAAAAATTTTTTTTTTTTAAAAGAAAGATCAGATCTAAGTGCAGCTTGGTGGGAGGTAGAGAGGCCAATGTAAAGAAAGGGGCATCATTCACTCAGTAGAGGAAAGGATCTGACAGAAAATTCATTTAGGACTCTTTACAAGGGTCTCTGCTGTAGGTCTTCAAATACATCAGTATACACTGGAGAACCATACCCATCCCTGAGATGTTTCAGAAACGTAATATCAGGTGAAAAAGGTAGCCAAAAGATAGAATTATTTTCCATGGTCTTAGAAAAGGATTCAGAAGATTCACTTAAATTATTTTTTGAAACAGACACAAGAAGGTATTAAATAGTTCTTTGTACATAAAAGTCAATGATAAATGGTGAGAGTTAGAAAGGGAGCATAGATAAAATTCTTTACACCTTTGCAGGGCTTTTGACAAGTTCCACATACAAAAGATGCTTTTAAAAAATTAAAGTATTGTGGGGCCGGGCGCGGTGGCTCAAGCCTGTAATCCCAGCACTTTGGGAGGCCGAGACGGGCGGATCACGAGGTCAGGAGATCGAGACCATCCTGGCTAACATGGTGAAACCCCGTCTCTACTAAAAATACAAAAAATTAGCCAGGCGAGGTGGCGGGCGCCTGTAGTCCCAGCTACTCGGGAGGCTGAGGCAGGAGAATGGCGTAAACCCGGGAGGCGGAGCTTGCAGTGAGCCGAGACCACGCCACTGCACTCCAGCCTGGGCAACAGAGCGAGACTCCGTCTCAAAAAAAAAAAAAAAATTATTGTGGGAACCTAGAGAATATTTTACTAGAGATGGGCATCAAGACAGTAACCAATAGGTAAATAAGAATATGTGAGAGAAGTTTAGACCAAGGGAGTAGTTTCTGAATTAGATAAATGATCTGAAAGGGGCACTGTTTATTGAACTTTTCAGATTGTGAATCAGTCTAAATTCTTTTGAGTAGTAGAAATTATCCTTTTGAAATCAGAGAGGGAGACCTTTTTACATCCTATGTTAAAGGCAGACACAGGCTTTTAAACTGGATGGAGTCCAGATCTGACTAGGGCAGTTAATATACTGAACCAAGTTTTAGTTGATGCTAAGGGTATTTAAAAAAAAAAAAAAAAATGAAAACACTGCAACTCAACACTACCTTTTATTATGATTGCTATTAATCTGCAGAGAGACTGAATTATATGACTGCTTATTAATGAAATTAACTACTTTAAGAAAGAGAAATATACAGAACATCATAGTCTGTTAATAATAGATTATTGTTAGCTGTAGTTGGCCTTTCAGATACAGAAGTTTTACACCATCTTGGTAGTAGTACTCATGAGTTACAGACAGTGAAATGAAATCTTTGACTCCGAAGCATTCCAGATTATGAGGAAGGCCAGAAGGAGCTGGGTTATCTTGAGAAGGGATGCATTTTTTTTTCTTACTTGTTGTGCTTTAAACTTCCCAGCTTTGTGTCAATTCTGTTTACTTATGGGAAAACATAACCTTGTATTGTGACTGCTCTATGTTGGGTCAGAATCTGTATTCTATTGTTCAGTGGGTAGAATAACCTTTTCTTTCTGCCTGTCCAGATGGAGAGCTCTCAATGGGCTGTAGGGTGGTGATCCTCTGTGCCAGTTCCAACTGATGGGAACTGGGGGGAAAACCCACCCCTTTTTGAATATTTGTTATGGGTTAGTCTTAAGATTTTATTGAGCTGGCCCTTAATGTTATTTTGATGTATTTATGGCAGGTATGTAGAATTTAATCTGCTGTATGATCGGGGTACAAAGTTTGGCCTCTTCACTCCAGGATCCAGAATTGAAAGTATCTTGATGTCTTTACCTCTAACTGCCCGGTAAGGAGATAACTCATTTTAGTAGTTATCCCTACACTCCCAATTCCCAAACACCCACAAAATACGAAAGTTAACACCGCAGATGTCATACCTAGCAGTGGTGACATGGTGAATGCCACAGCTCTGTGAGGGCAAGGAGAGACTAGAGGCAGAGAGAACACAGGCTGAGTCATGGTGGCCTATTTGTTTTTCTGGAAAGAGGTATGCATAAGTATTAAGCTAAAGAGAGTTTGCCCATGGATCACCTGAGGTTCTATACTTTATGAAACCCTGGTTTATGTTAAAGGTGTATTTTGGCTCTGGGATAGTAATATTAGCCAAAGCATACCCAAGAGTTATTAGGAAACTATTTTTTTGGCAAATAGTTTTTTTAAAGGTCAAGTTGGTACAAAGCGCATCAGGCACAGTAGAGACAAAGAAGTATAAGGCTTTTTTTTTTTTTAATTCTTAGATTTTATTTTTCACTTAAGTAAAGAGGTATATGTGTCATTATTTTTTATGATGTTTTTTGCTTTTGTTTTGGACACGCGTAGATGGGAGTACATGCATTCACCCTCAGAGAATTCCAAAGAAGCTGAAATTCTGGAAGTTCTACGCCATCCAAGGGACTGGGTGTGTTGATGCAGGCAGAGTGGCCATGCGGGGGTTTGGAGGGCACAGGATGTGTGCTCTCCATGCCACTGGCTGGCACTTTGCCACTGTGTGGCAGTTACCTGTGCCTTAGTCTTTTCCACTCTGCACCCCACCTCGTGGGCAGATGGTCACATGTTTTGGATGCTGTCAGTGATGAATGGTGAGATGGCAGATTGTCAGAGTCAATTGATTACACCTCATTTATACTTGTAGTGTCATTTTATATGACTAGTTTACAAAATAGGACATTGAGTTTCCAAGTATTGAGATAAGGGAATGTAAATAGTATTATATGTATCAGGAAATTTCTCATCTTGTTTTTGTTTCATGTGTTTTTTAAAGTTTTCATTTCTGCCACAAAAATCTGTCATGGAATACATTTTGTTTTCATTAATTCAGTGAAGTTGAGACTTCAGAGTAATTTTAGAATGCAACTTGAAGGTAAAAATTTTACTTTGTCAGTACTGAAGTCTCTGCTGTAATCTTTATATATCTTTCTCCAGAGAACATAATAGTGTCAAGTAGATATATATTTTTATAATAGGTATTTAGAAGCACTTGAAATATTCTTAATCTCTGCATGTGTTACAATTCAGTTATTTCTGTAGTTTGTAAACTCTAAAGTGACATTACTATTAAGAGATGTGTAAGTTGTAATTTTGACTTTTGTGGAACCATTGTTTGTTAATGTTGGGATTCTCTGCCCTTTTGAATGTGAAAGCTTATATCCCTGAATGCTGATACTTAAAGTTTTCTATTTCAGACATCTCTATGTGGAAGTTGAGACTAAGAATAATCCTAGGGATGTCATGAATTTAGGCAGTGTTTCTCATTTGAAAAATGAAATGAGAAATAATTTCCTTCTTTAAAGCGAATATATATAGTAGGAGAAACTTGGAGGCATTTCATACACACATTTCTTAGCAAAATGGACACATTGAAAATGTCCTCTTTTTTATATTAGAGGTTCTGCAGCTCTTTGCTCTTAAGAGAAAATCGCAACAGGATTCTTAATGTGTGACTTCTTTGTTCATATAATAATATGAATGTATTGTTTTATTTGCTTCATAATAAAGTTTATAAGGAACAGCATCTCATACATACCATTATCTTGGAACACGTTGAATATATGTGATTGTGTGTGGCCTTTTTAGGGCTGGAAAATGTATGAATTCTTCAACTGTCTTAAAACACATCTAATAAATTTTATTATGAAATAAGACTAAGAAATATTTATATTTTTTGTTGCCAGGATAATATAGGAAAATGCAAATATTTCTTAGTACAGTTGATTCTTGAACAACATAGGGGGAGGGGCCCCAACTCCTCCTTACTGCATGCAGTTTCAAATCTTTGTATAACTTTTGACTCTCCCAAAAGTTAATCACTGTTAGCCTACTGTTGACTGGTAGCCTGACCAATAACATAGTCAATTCACACATGTTTTATGTTATATGTATTATATGCTCTTCTTACAAGCTAAAGAAATGAAAATGTTATTAAGGAAATCATAAGAAAGAAGATATATTTGCTATTCATTAGGTGGAAGTGAATGATCGTAAAGGTCTTCATCCTCATTGACTTCATGTTGGGTAGGCTTAGTGGGAGGAGTAAGAGGAAGAGTAGGTCTTACTCTCTAAAGGGTGGCAGAGGTGGAAGAAAATCTGCGAAGAAGCAAAACTGTGCAGTTCAAACCTGTGTTCAAGGCTCAACTATACTAATGCCAGAGTTCCTGACTCCTAGGTATTTTACTCAAGAAAAATACAAGTTTTGTGCTCAATTTTCGTAGCAGCTTTATTCAATAGTTGAAAATTAGAAACAGCCCAAATGGCTAACAGCAGATGAGCAGATAAACAACTTGTGATATATGCATATATTAAAATACCAAGCAATGAAAAGGAATAGCTGTTGCTAATGACAGTAACATGGATGAACATCAGAAGCATTATGCCAAGTGAAAGCCACACATAGAAGTAGTTACTATATGACTACATTATAAGAAAACCTAGAAAAAGCAAAGCTTTAATGACAGAAAGCAGATCAATGGATGTCGGGGCCAGGGGATGCAGATTTGTGAAAGGGAACAAAAGTATTTTGAGGTGATTTAAATGTTTTACATCTTGATTGTGGTGATGGTTACTAGACTGTTTATACATTTATCAAAATTCACTGAACTTAAAATCATGGAATTTTATTGTATATGTGAATAATACTTTAATAAAGCTAATACTTTCAAGCAATCCACCATTTAACCCCTACCTCATGTTTCAGCCTTATCTTCTACATTTCTCTGTGCATTTCAGTCTCAGACCATATGCTCTGTGCATTTGGTCACTCACCGCTTTTCTGAACTTCCCCCAAATTATACCCCCTCTGGCCTTTTCTCAGGCTGCTGCTATCTCTGCTTGGAGTGTCTTACGCGCCTGTTCATCCTTCCATGCCCAATTGAAATCTTCTTCAAGAAACCTTCCTTGGAGTCAATCTCTTCTATCCTTTCAGCACACTTTACTTTTAGTATTGCTCTCAACATATTCTATTTACAGTCGTTCAATCCACATCCCACTTATTACAAAATATTGAAGGTGGGTCTTTCCTTATTTGTAGTACTTGCTACCTAATGAATGATCTGTTAAGCTTTGTTTTCCAAGACTGTTTTGCAATATATTGTAGTATCAAGCTTAGTGTTGTTTAACTGTCTGTATAACTGTCTTATTCCTAGTCTGTGAAAACAGAAGTTCCCAGTATCTCTAAAAGCTCATTTAGAAATTGTTTTCAAGAATGTATTGTATTATCCCTGCCACAAGTATAAGTTATATATTTGAAATCCCACATTTTAAAATTTCATCTTTCTTCCCAAAGAAGCATACATAACAATCCAATTTCATAATAAACCTAAATTACCACATTTAAGTTAGTGACGCTTAGACCTTTGTAAATGGCTTGACTAAATTCCCTTGTTTTGTTACCTGAAATCAAGTCATAAGTTGTACAACATAAAACCTCACTGATATGGTTAGGGTTTGTGTCCCCACCCAAATCTTACCTTGAATTGTAATCCCCAAAATCCCCAGGTGTCAAGGGAGAGACCAGGTGGAGGTAATTGAATCATGGGGGTAAATCACCCCTGTGCTGTTCTCGTGGTAGTGAGTAAGTTCTCACAGGATCTGATAGTTTTGTAAGGGGCTCTTCCCTCCTTTGCTCGGCACTTCTCCTTCCTGCCGCCTTGTGAAGAAGGTGCCTTGCTTCTCTTTTGCCATCTGCCATGATTGTAAGTTTCCTGAGACCCTCCCAGCCATGCTGAACTATGAGTCAATTAAACCTCTTTATAAATTATTCAGTCTCAGGCAGTTCTTTATAGCAATATGAAAACAGACTAATGTACTCACAGACCTGTTTCTACAAGTGTTTTTTTTTGTTGTTGTTTGTTTTTTTTTTTTTTTGAGATAGAGTTTCACTCTCGTCGACCAGGCTGGAGTGCAATGGTGCGATCCTGACTCACTGCAACCTCCACCTCCTGGGTTCAAGTGATTCTCTTGCCTCAGCCTCCCAAGCAGCTGGGATTACAGGCATGTGCCAGCACACCCGGCTAATTTTTGTATTTTCTTTAAAGTAGAGACAAGGTTTCATCACGTTGGCCAGGCTGGTCTTGAAATCCTGATCTCAGGTGATCCACCTGCCTCGGCCTCCCAAAGTGCTGGGATTACAGGGATGAGCCACCATGCCCGGCCTACAAGTGGTTTTATACTGGATATTCACTAACATATACATATACCAGCAGAGCAAGTTAGTTGAACTGCATTTCCTCTTCCAGTCAGTGTAGCCAGCTGTATTCTAGATGTTAAGCTCATTCAATCAGTATTTTCAATAATCCTTTTACTGTTAATCCCTTCATATTTCAAAATGTGTTTGAACATAAAATTTGTCCTAATCTAACCCATCATGGTTTCAATGGGTTGATGCAAATACAGCCACTTAGGAAAGTAAATTGACTTTGCAGTCATTTAGAGTTGCAACACTGACTCTGTCATGGATGTGTTTTCTTATGAGATGGTTGAGAGGTATCAAAGTTCACAAAGCTGTACTGGCCGAATGCCTCTTATGTAATAGCAAGTGAATAATGCTTTCATAAATAAAAGTCTATAGCAATTTATCTATGCTCACATCTGGTCAAGGTTGCTTCCATTTTCTGACTTGATGAGGCAGACAGGCTTTTAGAATCTGTTCCACGTCTGCTGCTTGACATTCTTGTAACCGTTAGTATAATATGCAAATTCAGCAATTTCTTGTAGTTCAAACTGTAGTTTATTAAAAATAACTAGTTCAGATGTCCTCAAAGAACATTCAAATTAACACCACCTGAATACAGCCCGGGCACAGTGGCTCACACCTGTAATCCCAGCACTTTGGGAGGCTGAAGTGGGTGGATCAACTGAGGTCAGGAGTTCGAGACTAGCCTAGCCAACATGGTGAAACTCCATCTCTACTAAATACACAAAAATTAGTGAGGCGTGGTGATGGGCGCCTGTAATCCCAGCTCAGGAGGCTAAGGCAGGAAAATCACTTGAACCTGGGAGGCAAGGATTGCAGTGAGCCAAGATCGTGCCACTGCACTCCAGCCTGCGCGACAGCGCAAAACTCTGTCTCAAAAAAACAAGAAAACAACAACAACAACAACAACAAAACTACTTCAATACAAATTCTGCTGAAAGTACTTTTTGTTTTTTAATGTGTACTTGATCTTAATAGTATTCAGCATGAGTATGGTGCTTAAAAGTAATGTATTTCTAAGAAGCAAAGAATAAGGAGCCACTTTCATCTTTACCTCTCTGCCACCCACCCCCACTGTTCATCTTAGTAATGTGTGGGAGATATGGTATCCCCCCAAACAGTAAGAGGCAGTCTTCAGCTGACGTGCTCTCATGTGTGGAGCAAAGACAAGCCATCCCTGCTGTGCCCTATCAGAATTCCTGACTTGTAGAATCTGTGAACATGATAAAATGGTTGCTGTTACATGTCATTAAGCTTGGAGTGGTTTGTTAAACAGCAATAGATCATTGAAACAGATGAAATGTCATCAACAGAAATGAAAAGAGCAGTTTTGAGGTGCTTGAAATGCTTGCAAGCTACCTGTACCAGTATTTAGAGATGTGAACTTAGGAGAGCTCAGTCTACAAACATAAGTCTACCAATTTTGTAAAAGTAATAATTGAAGAAGTGGAAGAAGGTAAGCCACCCAAGGAAGTGCATGCAGTGTAATAAAAGAGCATCAGAGACCGAACTGGGGACAGAGAAATGCACACAGGATGACGTATCAGGAAAGACAGCTGAGAAGCAGCTATCTGAATAGAATAGGAGGAAGGAAATTGAAAGAGACAAGTGGGATGTGATTGTAATAAGGGCTCAAATATTACAATGTTTGTTTCTAATAGAAGATGTTAACATGATCTATACTCTATGTTAATATGTTTGATAAATTGGGATTTAAATTAACATTTAAAAATGATCCTAGTCTATAAATTATGAAGGTCTTCTCAGATACTAAAATTTAGATGATAAAATTATTTCCATTAACATACCAGGTAGTGTCTCCAGTTTCTCAAGAATATGACATTCTTGAAAGAACCAGTAGGTGGAGCAGAAAATCTAATCTGCAGGGGTTTTTTGTTTGTTTTTTGGTGAGGAATGGAGGAGGAGAAAGTAAAGTAAAGCGAGGAAGAAGGAGGGAGAATAAAAAGTCCTGGGAGGAAGAAGGAGAAACAAGAGAGAAGAGGTAGAGAACAGGACAGAAAAAGAGGAGAGGCAAAGAAGGAGTGAAATGAGAGAATTATCTGAAATCTGTCTTTTGTTGAACTCTGCTGTTGTTGGACAGATTATCTAAATGAGTCGTTACATATTTAATCAAGCATGGCTAATTTGACTATGCTGTTTATGTCTTGTCAAATGTCTCCACCATGTTTCATGTCTCACTTTATGATTGGGAGATTCTGAAGTTGGTAGTGTCTGCAATTCCAGTAATGTTGAATGTCTAAAGTAAGGTGCTTAGCATCTGAGTTCCCTGGCCGTCTCTGAACTGTGAGTTGCCTGAGAAAATGTGAACATTTTTGTCTGAGAGTGAATTATGTTAATTTGACTCTCAGAGGATACACAATTCTAAAAAGATTGAGGACTATTCATCTAAATTTGTGTATTCAATTTAGAGTCTAATACCCCAGGGGGTATGTGTGATTCAGTGAAGAAAGGTAAGAAAACATTTTTATCATTTCAAAAGCTCTGTGTGTAATTTCATTATGTCTACAATTAATTATGTGGGTATTTCACAAAAAAAGCACATTTTGGGCGTAAAAAAATCAGCAGCTTGTAATTGAAGAATTGCTCATTCAAATAGTGTATGTGTTTTTACAATTTGATGGACTAAAAATGAAAGTGGAGAAGAAAACAGAATGTCTTGATAAACCAAAGAAAGAATATAATAACCATAAAGCTTGGCTTCTTACCTGTGGCCAGAGTTACAGGGCAGGAAGTGAAGTATGCTAATTTCCCATTGGTTTTAGAGGAAACGAATGGACACTGTCTAAAGAAATGGAGAATGAACATGTTAAATACAATATACTAAAGGTAATCAGTAGACTAGAAATATAAACCAAACTAAAGTGAGAGACTTTAAGCTACAAATTTAGAAAACAACAAGAACCGTATGATAAAGCCAGAGCAAACATACCCATCCTATCAATAAATAAAAAATGACATACATATCAATAAATAAAAGTATCATAACATACTTTAAAAATATTTCAAGTGGGACCATAAAGAAATAGATGCTATATAAAAGAGATACCTTTAAGACAAAATGCTTCAGAAAGTAGAAAACGATAGCTATACCAGGCAAGTACAAACTTAAAAAAATGAAGGAGTTATGATACTCATATCAGCTATCATGGAATTCACATCTAAAAGCGTAGCATAAGAAAAAGAAGGGTACTTAAAATGTGAATGTAAAAAGGTGTAAATATCAATGGACCAAAGTACATAACTATATTCACAAGGAGAAAAAAATCCACTGGCGGAACTAGACTGATGCACACTTGCAGTTGTTGAATTATTTCACTTAGTCCCTGACAGAGCAAGTCAGAGGAAACATATTAAAGGTGTAGAAGACCTAAATAACATGAGTAACAAAGTATCTCTAAATTACATATATTCTGAACCCTGAACCCTGAAAATAGAGACAACCCTTCACAGTACCTAGGGACATTCATACAAATTGAAAAATTCTTTTCTAAATTACAAACTCCATAAGAAATTTAAAAAAACGGAAATTATACTGACAATATTCTCTAATCATAATACAGTAAGACAAAAATGAACAAGCAAATAAAAAACTAAAAACTCCAACATCTTGTAAATTAAAACAGCTTTTTTTCTTAGCCCAGTCTTGGATCAAAGAGGAAATATAAACCAAAATTACTCATATCTAGGAAATACTGATAATATAAACAATACCTACTACACCCTATGAGACATAACTAATGCGGTGTTTTCTTAAAGGCTTAAATATTTATGCTGATAAATAAGAAAAAATGAAAACTATTTCTCAATCAAGAAATTTTACAAGACAACCAAACAAACTGAAGAAAAGGAAAAAGAGAAATTAGCAGGCAGAAACAAGATGAGGATGTTCAGTATCACTACTATTATTCAATATTGTATTAGAGATGCTAAGCTAGTAAGTTTAGGCAAGATAAAGAATTAGAAATACAAAGATTAGAAAAGAAGAGGTAAAATCATTTGTAATGACAAAATCTAAAAGCAACCCAAGTTTAATAAATGGAAGAATAGATAAATAAATTCTGGTTTATTAATAAAATAGAATACCATAGACTCATGTTATGTGTATATAAATTATACAACTGGGAAAATTAATATGGATGAATATCACAGACATTGACTGAAGATAAAATAACCTGCAGAACAATACATACAATGTGGTTCCATTTGTATAAAATTCAAAAGATGCAAAGCTAGGCCACAGGCTAGATACACATAAGTGATAAAATTAATGAAAAGCTAATGACAAATACCAAATTCAGGTGAATGGAGAATGGAACTGAGGCAGGATTCATGGATAGCTTCAAAGTTCTTAGTAGTGTTGTACAGCTGGATTCTGATATACAAGTGGCCATGTCAACATTTAAATATATTAATAGGATATTTCTTAATATCTTACTCATTTTTTAAAATATTAATGTGTACATCAAGTATTAAAATCTTTTAAGCTAGGATCAGAAAAACTCTTTTACTCTGATACTAACATTCACTTCTGTGGGTTTTCTTGCTGGCATCCTGATACGTGTTTCTTTAAAAATCAAGTATTTTTCCCACATATTTAAATTAGTGTGTATGCTTTGTGGAACTCTTGGAAAATAAACAATGGTATTAAGGATATAATTACATTTTATTCCACCACTCAGAAGTAACCATGAATACTCAAAATTTTGGTGTATTTCTTTCTAGCTATTTTATGCATATTTTAATGTAGTTAAATCATATTGCGTATATAATTTTGAATACTCACTGTTTTATTTTTTATGCCTTAAGCATCTCCCCCTGTTATTTAAAACTTTCAAAGGCAGATAATCGACTGGGGCTGAAAATAACGGGGTTTCTTGAAAGTGAGCAAGTGAGCTACTGACTGAGGGCTCTAACCCATCAACTGCCCCCATTTCTTTATGGGAACTTGGTCTCCAGCTGGGCAGGAGATTCAAGGGCTTTTTTTCCCCAAATAGATAATGAATAGTTCTAGGGGGGAAAAATACTGCTGGAGGCTTTGATATTTTCACTACAAAATGATTAGCTCTTTTCTTTGCCCCTACTTTCCTCCCAGAGCTTCCAATTACTTCTTAGTGCCTCTTTATAAGAATAGATAGCCAAGGATAGCTATAGGTAGAAAGCTGAAACTCTATCCGTTCCTTACACCTTATACAAAAATTAACTCGAGATGAATTACAGACTTAAATGTAAGACCTAAAACTGTAAAAACCCTAGAAGAAAACTCAGGCAACACCATTCAGGACATAGGCATGGGCAAAGGCTTCATGACTGAAACACCAAAAGCAATGGCAGCAAAAGCCAAAATTGACAAATAGGATGTAATTAAACTAAAGAGCTTCTGCACAGCAAAGGAAACTATCATCAGGGTGAACAGGCAACCTATGGAATGGGAGAAAATTTTTGTAATCTATCCATTTGACAAAGGGCTAATATCCAGAATTTACGAAGAACTTAAAAAAATTTGCAAGAAAAAAACAATGCCATCAAAAAGTGGGCAAAGGATATGAACAGACACTTCTCCAAAGAAGACATTTATGCAGCCAGCAGACATGAAAAAATGCTCATCATCACTGGTCATCAGAGAAATGCAAATCAAAACCACAATGAGATACCATCTCACACCAGTTAGAATGGCAATCATTAAAAAGTCAGGAAACAACAGATGCTGAAGAGGATGTGGAGAAATAGGAACGCTTTTACACTGTTGGTGGGATTGTAAACTAGTTCAACCATTGTGGAAGACAGTGTGGTGATTCCTCAAGAATCTAGAACTAGAAATACCATTTGATCCAGCAATCCCATTACTGGGTATATACCCAAAGGATTATAAATCATGCTACTATAAAGACACATGCACACGTATGTTTATTGAAGCAGTATTCACAATAGCAAAAACTTGGAACCAACCCAAATGTCCCTCAATGATAGAGTGAATAAAGAAAATGTGGCACATATACACCGTGGAATACTATGCAGCCGTAAAAAAGAATGAGTTCATGTCCTTTGCAGGGACATGGATGAAGCTGGAAACCATCATTCTCAGCAAAATATCACAAGGACAGAAAATCAGACACTGCATATTCTCACTCATAAGTGGGAGTTGAACAATACGAACACATGGACACAGGGAGGGGAGCATCACACACTGGGGCCTGTTGGGGGATAGAGGGCTGGGGGAGGGATAACATTAGAAGAAATACCTAAATTATGAGTTGATGGGTGCAGCAAACCAAAATGACACATGTGTACCTGTGTAACAAACCTGTGTGTTGTGCATGTGTACCCTAGAACTTAAAGTATAATAAAAAGAAGAGCAAACAAAATGATTTGAATCAATGAGAAAACATTTGAAAGAAAAGAATAGATAGCCAGGGTCATCAGATATTTGAGGAAAATCTCCAAATGTAAGAGAAAGAGAAAAAATAAAGAGACCACAGACAGGCAGGCTTCTAATTAATATATAATAGAACAGATAGATTAAACTTAGAAATACAGAAGTAAATAGAAAAACCAAAAAGATTTAAAAGTTGTTGCTTTTGGGCAGCAGGGCTGGGGTGAATAGAAATGGAAAGGGAATTGCTGGGTTTTGTCATAACCTTTTACTACTCTTTGATTGTTTAACTGATTGTATTTATTAGATTAATAAAAATATTAAAGAGTAAAAGCCATGGATTTTTAAGCCCTCAAAACAGCATTTTAACTGTGCATTTTTTTTATCATATAGATGTTTCTTATTAGAAAAAACTTTCCTTTCTGTTACATTAATTTTTATCATGTGTTGACATTACATTATCAGTGTTTTTAAAGACCTCTTCCTGTTTTTGACCTCACTGTTGAGCTGAGTTAAATACACATTATCTTCTAACTACTTTAACTTTAAGAAGTAAGATATGTTCTGAGAAAAGTTTTCTTTAACAGGTTCCAATCGTTCCTAAAGATTCATAGAACTTTATACGTGGTACCCAAATGTCTTTTCTGTCTATGTTAATAAGTAAAACTATTGTTTATAAAATGCAAACTAAGTCACAGATTTTGTACACCTCAAGGTATAGGGGGAAGGTATTTCATAAAGTGGGTGCTGGACAATGGTCCAGATGTATGACCTTTTTAAAGTTTTTGCTTGAGAGTTTAGAAGTGACATTTAAATCAATGATCACTGTGTGTAGGTTTTTGTTTTCTAAACACAGCAGCCCTCTGGCTCAATCATGAAGACATCTCATGAGTTCCAGAGGAACTTGGGTATATTTCTGTTTGTATAGTAAGACACTAAGAGAAAAGCATATTCTGGTTTTTACAGCTCTACCTTATTTTCTTCAAATTGTATTTTAGTGACAATTTGAAGGAAATGCTATCAATGCTTCAAAACTCCAACATAGTTTTTTTGTGCTGCCACCACAGCATCATCACTTCATGGTCTGATTGGTGTAAACACAACAGGGATAAGCAAAAGCATGAGACTGAAGGACACTTTCTGTTTAGGAAAAATAGGTAACAAGTTGAAGAATGCTTCTCCCTGAAATCTTTGGGCTTCCTCTCAATGTTGTTCCTGTTGTGTGGGTAGCTCCACCCCACCTACCCACACAAGAACCTGGCCAGTGTAAAAATCAAACCGTGTGTCTCAGGCCACAACAGAGTCTGATTTTTACCTTGGCCAGGTTCTTGTGTGGGTAGCTGGGGTGGAGTCCTCTCATTCTTACTCTGCTTTTGTGGTGTGAAAGTCTAAGTTAACTGTTGATTGTTCTTCAATTTATTAGTGCTTTGCTATAATCTTAGGTAAAGTCAGAAATGCCATCAACTCATCTTATTGACATAAAGCGAAAGTACACCTGAATTTTTATTAGTTCAGAATTTTTTTAGAGTAAGAAGTCTTACTATAGTCTTTGTATATACATACAAAGAGAACACAGCATTATGTTTTCATGACCTCGTATGTCTTCATTCTCGAACCTTTTAATTTTCTCCCATCAGAAAATATTTTAATTATGTGATGTTCAAAAAATTTTGGTGGGCATACTAACACATAATCCAGTTTCTCTGATTTGTAAACCTTTTTTTTTTTTAACGAAGAGTTTTTGCTTCTTGCTTATATCTCTGTGGTTTGATGTTTTAGCCTCTTGATTAATCTCAATACTTTCTATCCTATGACTAAACTACTTTCCCTTGCATACACACTTGGATTTCTACTGCACGTCTTTTAAATTTTATGTCATTTATCATCTATATCTCTTCATTATTTTTTCTTAGATTTGCGTAATTCATATGTCTCTTCTTTATTTGTAGAGAGTCTAAATCTACTCTTACACAATTGCTCCCAATGACGAGAATCTATTTATTTATACTTCTAATGTGTCCCAGAAAGGACATAAGGTGACATATATAATAATGCATAAAATATAATGAGATGAATTCAATTAAAAATAAGAAAAGTAGACAAAGGGAAACTAATGGTGGGAAATTAAGATAAGGCCAAGAGCAAGGTCAGTGTTCAAATGCTTGCCTAATAGAGCCACAGTTTGGCTTACTGCTATATCCCTGTTTTTTGTTCACCAGCTTCATGTCCCTCCCTGTGTAGCTTGATGACCACAGACTGCTTGTGATAGTTAGGGTTTTCCAGAGAAACAAAACCAATAGGATGCATGTGTGTATGTCTGTATATAGCTTTATTTAAGGAATTGCT
The DNA here is from genome assembly GCF_007565055.1 of Rhinopithecus roxellana. Lineage (NCBI taxonomy): Eukaryota > Metazoa > Chordata > Mammalia > Primates > Cercopithecidae > Rhinopithecus > Rhinopithecus roxellana. The sequence continues at coordinate 19,148,904 of NC_044549.1, read as the reverse complement.
GAATATAGAGACTGGCAAGTCCCAAATCTGCAGTTCACACCTGCTGCTAGAATTCCCTCTTGCTCAGGAAGGTCAGTCTTTTGTTCTATTTAGAACATCCACTGACGGATGAGGCCCACCCACTTTATAAAGGGCAAACTGCTTTCCTCAAAGTCCACTTATTTAAATGTTAGTCTCATCCAAAGCACTCTTACAGAAACATCCAGAATAATGTTTGACCATATATCTGGGCACTGTGGCCCCACCATGTTGATATAAAATGAATCACCATGCCAATAAAACCTGCGACTTGCCTTTAACCTCCACGTTGTCTTTCTTTTCCTTCCTACATGCACCCTTTCCATTTTCTCTAATTCATGAAGCTTCAGTTATACTTCACTTTACTCCTTTTTTCTCACATCTTCCAATAAAGACTCAGGATTCCCAAGGGGTCCTTAGGCCACGTGTTCCTATTTCCTGGGTTGGGTGAAATTCCTCTCCCTTCTGGTGATTAATGACTGCTTTCGAATAAGTTCCTGGTCCATCCTGAGTGTCCTACTTACCTCTCCCCTAATGGCCTTATCCCATCCCCTCCCTGTGCCCTACCCCTGGCTCTTTGTAAACATTCCTTACATTATTACAGGCCCATCATGAATCATTTCTAAGGTAGGAATTTCCTTTCCTACATTAGGCCAGGTTTTCTGGGTGCTGATGCAGCTGTATACAGGGTTACGTGAGTGCTTGTTTGAGTGTGTGTTATTGTCGTGAGAGTGGCGCAATAAAGACAGTCCCTGGGAAAAGTTTCCCAGGACCCAGTGGTCCAGTGTGTCTCTGCTACTAGAGGAAGAATGTGGTCTGCCACTCTACTTGTTCCCTGAAGCCCAGATCACAGAGAGGGGTTGTGGGAATCAGTCAGTCTCTGCCTGGCAGGTTTTTGAAGCTTGTGAGGGGAAATAACTCTCTAGCTTTCTTTCAGATAGAAGAAAAAACCAAAAATGAAATAAAAGTAAGACAAGTGGCTATAACACAAAAAAACTTTATAGACAGAGATTCAAATATAAATCTGAATTGTTCACCCTTTTACTTTATAACCAGGCACCAGAGGACCCGTAAATGTGTAATGATCATTTCTGAAATCTTGGTAGTATTCCCATACAACCTGAGCCCATATTTCGGACTGGTCATAGCTGTGTGATTTAGGGGACATCACACAGACTCTACTCTTAACTCCTCTGTAAAACAGAATGAGTAATGTGTACCTCCAAAATTACTGTGGGAAGTAAATAAAATAACATATGGGAAAGAGTTTCAGAAGCTGTTAAGTGTTATGTGGACATCAGATATTCAGGAAATCAGCTAAATCCATACTGAAGACATTAAAACAAACAATCAGATATTTGATAAATAGAAAGCTGGACAAATGACTGTTTAGCACTTTAAAGGTAGGAAGTAGGGGAGACTAGATCAGTCAGAGAGAAAGAGTTTAGTCATTTTCATATTATGATTCTTCCCTTCCCAGTGGAAAGTATATACGAGCATGTATGTTTATGTAATGTAGATAGATGTGTCAGTAAATTGCTTTTCACTTTCTGTAGTCAAAATCAAAAATAATAATTTTTTAAGCTAGGAAAATTAATTTGATGAGGGAATTTGGCTGGAAAAGTGAAAAACAATTCAAGGATAGGTATTTTATAAATATATCAGAATATTATATATTTGGGAAGGAAATAACATGTTAAGTTCTATGTATTTTAATTTTTTATTTAGCATTGACTCCCCACCTGTTGTTTAACTTTTTCATTCTTTTCTTTGTTTTTTTTTTGTTTGTTTGTTTCCGTTGTGGTCAAGTGCATGTTGAAGACCACCTTAGCTTAGCTGAGAACGTTGTACTTCTGAAGCATTTGAATGTGGGCCACATCAAAAGTGAACAAAATAATTCATTTCCTGGCCCTGCTCAAGTAGCCTCACCCTGAGAGTCTGCCCCTGTGGCCCACAACACTGCCACCCATAACAATCACACCTCTCTTTAAACCCAGGTATATTTGGTATCTGCAACTCTCACCTGACTCTCGCATAACACTCAGTAAAATGATTTATCTCTTTGTAAACTTAAATTTACATTTAAATGCTGTATCTCCCTTCACACCAGCTAGTGCTAATACCCAACACTGAGGGTGCCAGACATTAACTTAGTCAATATTTGAAATAATCCTGAGGAAGTTATTCTCATTGCATGCACGAGAAAATTGAGGTGTGGAGGGTTGAAGTTTTTGCTCACCCCCACAGAGCCAAGTGTTGAGCAGAAAGTAGTCTGGACTGGGTGCCGGGCCTCACGCCTGCAATCCCGACACTTTGGGAGGCCAAGGCAGGCAGATCACTTGTGACCAGGAGTTTGAAACCAGGCTGGCCAACATGCTGAAACCGTTTAGTCTCTGCTAAAAATACAAAAGTTAGCCAGGTGTGGTGGGGTGTGCCTGTAATCCCAGCTACTTGGGAGGCTGAGGCACGAGAATCACTTGAGCCTGGGAGGCAGAGGTTGCAGTGAGCTGGGATCGCACAACTGCACTCCAGCCTGGGTGACAGAGAGGGACCCTGCCACACACACACACACACACACACACACAAAGTCTGGCCTCTGACATCACTCTGAACCAGAATTATGAAAGCTCAATAGGAATCAAGACCTTGTCTCACAGTTTAGGTGCCTCCAGCCCCTAACCATTATTTGCATTCAAGAAAGGAACTGTAAATGTCTTATGGTTGTTGCTCTTTGAAAACAAATCCTATAGTTATGGAAACAAGTGAAAAATGCTAGAGAACTCGTATTCTCCTAATATGATCTTTGATTAAGCTTTTACTGAGTTCAGAATTAAGGAATGTTAATGATACGAAAGCTTTTATAGCACTGATTTTTTTTCAAAGTACCAACCTGTGGTTTGGTGACACAACTATAGAAACATTGATAGAAACTCCCTATTATGCAACAAACCACTTCCTGCATCTGTTTATTCATTTATCTGCAGTGTTTTAGCTAAACTCTTCTCCACTTGTAGGGTCATATACTTGCAACTGTATCACTATACGGAGCATAAATATCACAAACTGCTGAAGAACATGGACTTGGTAGCCAGATTTTGAGGTTAGAATTCAATGTAATTCTGTATAAATAACACATACCTCAATAGGACAGTAGAAAAGATGACCAATGTTAACAAATGTAAAGCAATTAAAACACTGCCAAGCACTTAATAAGTGCTTTATACATGTTTACTATTAACATTAAAACTCCAAAATTTCAGGAAATATACTTAGTTCAGCCTTCTGCAATCAGCAATTTTGACTCAGTTTAACCTGAGAAATAACAAAGTGAATGCCGGGCACCGTGGCTCACACCTGTAATCCCAGCGCTTTGGGAGGCCGAGGTAGTTGGATCACCTGAGGTCAGGAGTTTGAGACCAGCCTGGCCAACATGGTGAAACTCTGTCTGTGCAAAAAATACAAAAATCAGCTGCGCGTGGTGGCACATGCCTGTCTCAGCTACTCAGGAGGCTGAGGCAAGAGAATCACTTGAACCGGGGAGGCGGAAGTTGCAGTGAGCCAAGATCGTGCCGCTGCACTCCAGCTTGGGTGACAGAGCGAGACTCCATCTCAAGGGAAAGAAAGAAAAAGAGAGAGAGAGAGAGAGAGAAAAGAGGGAGGGAGAGAGGGAAGGAAAAAAAAGGGAAAGGAAGAAAGGAAGGAAAGCGAGACAGAGAGAGAGGAAGAAAGAAAGACAGAAAGAAAAAGAAAGGAAGGAAGGAAGGAAGGAAGGAAGGAAGGAAGGAAGGAAGGAAGGAAGGAAAGAGAAAGAAAGGAAAGGAAAGGAAAGGAAAAAAGAAAAGAGAAGAGAAAAGAAAAGAAAAGAAAAGAAAGAAAAAAGAAAAGACGAGAAAAGGAAAAAAAAGAAAAGAAAAGAAAAGAAAAGAAAAGAAGCCTCTGTTCTGGCCGGGCGCAGTGGCTCAAGCCTGTAATCCCAGCACTTTGGGAGGCCGAGACGGGCGGATCACGAGGTCAGGAGATCGAGACCATCCTGGCTAACCCGGTGAAACCCCGTCTCTACTAAAAAATACAAAAAAAAAAAAAAAAAAAAAAAAAAACTAGCCGGGCGAGGTGGCGGGCGCCTGTAGTCCCAGCTACTCGGGAGGCTGAGGCAGGAGAATGACATAAACCCGGGAGGCGGAGCTTGCAGTGAGCTGAGATCCCGCCACTGCACTCCAGCCCGGGCGACAGAGCAAGACTCCGTCTCAAAAAAAAAAAAAAAAAAAAAAAAAAGAAGAAGAAGAAGCCTCTGCTCTTCTTAGTTTTGAAGGAAATCCAATTGTATGCTGCTCACACTTCTAATATACCTAACAGGTAATAATAGTGATTCTGCTTGAACATTTCCAGTGATGGAGAACTTAACTACCCTTCAGAAAGTTTCATTTTATAATTGGATAATTTAGTTATGAATAAACTTATATTTTATATTGAACAGAAATCTGCCGTTCCGTAAATTCCACCTACTCGTTCCAGGGGTTAAATAGCAAAGCAGTGGTTTTTCAATTGTCTTGTGCGGAAATGTTTCAGAAGTTCTTAAAATGTTTGATCAAAATTTCATTTTTTAAAAAGAAGTTTTTGAATCATTTGTTAAAACTGAAAATTTTAAGGGGTGTGTGATATCCTTGGGAAGATTGCTTAACTTCTCCAATTCTCATCTTTTTCATCTACAAAATGAGTATAATTAGTAAATGAAAAATAAGTCTTCAATAAATGTTAACTGCATCTGTATAATTCTTATCATTATGTTATTTGCATTTTGATACAAGCTATTAGAAGGCTTCCTTTAAAGCTCTATGACTCAGAGGTTTTGTGGTTTCTTGCTGCAGACAATTCTCAGCTATCCTTTTCCTCAACTCAGTGGAGGATTTCTTTTGAGGGTTCAAACCCCAAACTTGGCCTTGTAATCAGCTGAGCATGGGCTGACCTCGGTCTCCATCACTTCAAGGTAATCCATCAAGAGTGATCACTCAACTCCCAGCCACCATAGTTCCTGAAAATCTTCTAAGACAGGTGTTCAGATGTCCTGGCCTTGCTATAATAGTAGCGGATGCTTTGGAAATCCTCTGGAGCTGAGTTTTGCTAACACCAAGGTGCTGAGAGGTTTTCCACTATGGTGTGATCCTGCATAACTCCTGCCGACTGCATACCCTGCCATCCCTGCAGATTCTCAGCTTCCAGATTCTCTCATGGACCCTGTCTTCAGAATAGGGAGAAATATGCCACAATAGAATTCTACTTTTGGGATAATTACTGTCTTGTTAATCCAGCTTTGCAAAGGCTGAAGACTAGAGATTGGGTAGCTCTCAGTTCTCTGTTCAGAAAACCAACGTATGTTTCTCCTGCCTACATACTCAGCTCCTCTGAGCAGGAGATAGTCAGGGAGAAGTCTGTCTTAGCTTGGCTCAAATGATGTTCCCCTTTGGCTATGTGTCCTGTAGAGATCTGTGGAGCATAATTTTGCTAGTTTTAAATATTATAAATGTAATATATTTGCATTGTAACTTTTTTTCAAACATTACTAGTATAAGTATAGCGCATAAAATAAAAAGTTATATATCCCTAACTACTATCTCACCCCCAGGTTTCACCACCCACTGATAGATCTCCTTATAAATCTTTGAGGAAATTTCTCACTCTTGTGCATATAACTATGCATGAATGTCTATTTTTATAAAAATATTGAGAGAATCTTATAATAAATATATAAATATGTGTTTTATATACTTTAGTGTATTTTGGGCATTTTTCCACAGCAACACATTTAGGCTACTTCCTACTTTTTAATAAACACCTTATACTTTTATATTAAAAGCTCTCTCTATATAAAAATATATTATGTATTAAAAGCTCTATAACATTTAACTTATATGTATTAAATATATATAACTTAAATATATGTTAAAAGCGCTATAACATTTATAAGTTATATATTAAATGCTCTATAACATTTAATTAAGTTTAAAAATTTATTTACCGTGTACTTTATCAATGGATATTAAGATACTTTTTCTTTCTTTGTTTTTTTCATCCTTCCAAACTGTGGTAGGCAGTCTCAAAAGATGGCCCCCAATGAGCATTATCTCCTGGTGTCCATGCCCTTGTGTATTCCCATCCTTCATTGAATTAGGCTGTCCTGTGTAACAAGAAGACATTGTGCAAATGGTAACTAACATATGACTTCCATGACTAGGTTATAAAAAGCATAGTAACTTCTGCCTTGTAGTTTCTTGAATTACTCATTCTGGGAGATGCCAGTCAACTTATCATGAGGATCATCCAACAGTTATATTGGGAGGCAAGGGGTGAGGAACTTGGCCCTCTTGCAACTTGTCAGCTCACAAGTCAAACTGGAATTTGATCTTCCAGCCCCAGTCAGACTTTGAGATGATCGCAGTCTCTGTCAATACACTGACTACAACCCCATGAGACAGCCGCTCAGCTAAACTGCTCTCCAATAACTGAGACACAGAAACTCTGTGAGATAATGATATCTATTATGACTTTAAACTTTTAAGTTTTGGGGTAATTTTTAAGCACAGCAGTAAGTAACTAATAGACAAACAACGTCACAATGATCATCCATGTATACTTATTTTTGTGAGAATACAGAAGTCTATAAAACAAATTCTTAGGGATAGAATTGAAAATAGTTGAAAAGAATGTGAATTTTAAATTTCACTTAATAATATGCAATTTAATTTAACAATGTCCCACAGTGAATGAGTGGGCTTCCCCATACCTACCCCCAACATTGAAGCTCACACTAGAATTTTGCCATTTTATAACTTTTAAAAAAGTTTTTTTTTTTTTTTTTTTTTTTTTTTTTTTTTTTTTTTTTCCAATTTGGACTTAGTTATGCAGGAGACTGACCATTTAATTTTGCCATTTTATAACTTTTAAAAAAGTTTTTTTTTTCCCCACCTTGGACTTAGTTATGCAGGAGGTTGAGCATTTATAAAATATTCATTGAAAATTTATATTTATATTTCTGTTAACTGCCAATTTATGTCTTTACTCGCTTTATATTGAATTGATCCTTTTCCTGTTAGAGGTTTTTGTATAATAAGAAAATTAGCCCTTTTTTATAAGTATGCCTGTTTTTCCCCATTTTGAAATTTTTATTGTAACGTAGTTTATACATCTTTTTAGGGCAGAAAATGTTTACTTTTTGTAGTAAAATGTATCTTTTATTTTTTTATCTATTTTTATTTTAAATTCTGGGGTACACGTGCAGGATGTACAGGTTTGTTACATAGGTAAACATGTGCCATGGTGGTTTGCTGCACAGATCAACCTATCACCTAGGTGTTAAGCCCAACATCTGTTAGTTATTATTCCTGATGCTCTCCCTCCCCCTGCCCCTACAACAGACCCCAACATGTGTTGTTCCCCACCGTGTGTCCATGTGTTCTCATCATTTGGCTCCCATTTATAAGTGAGAACATGCAGTGTTTGGTTTTCTGTTCCTGCACTAATTTGCTGAGGATAATGGCTTCCAGCTCCATCCATGTCCCTGCAAAGGATATGATCTTGTTCCTTTTTATGGCTGCATAGTATTCCATGGTGTATATGTATCACATTTTCTTTATCTGGTCTATCATTGATGGACACTTTGGGTTAATTCCATGTCTTTGCTATTGTGAATACTGCTGCAATAAACACGCCCATGCATGTATCTTTACAATAGAATGATTTATTTTCCTTTGGGTATATACCCAATAGTGGGATTGCTGGGTCAAATTGTATTTCTGCTTCTAGATGTTTGAGGAATCTTCCACATGGTTGAAATAATTTACATACCCACCAACAGCATAAAAGTGTTCCTTTTTCTTAACAACCTCACCAGCACCTGTTGTTTTATGACTTTTTAATAATCGCTATTCTGACTTGCATGAAATTGTGTCTTATTATGGTTTTGATGTACATTTCTCTAATGATAGGTGATATTTAGCTTTTATTCATATGTTTGTTGGCTGCATGGATGTCTTATTTTGAGACTTGTCTATTCGTGTCCTTTGCCCACCTTTAAAAGGAGTTGTTTGTTTTTTTTCTTGTAAATTTGTTTAAGTTCCTTGTTGACTCTGGATAGAGTCCTTTGTCCATTGGATAGATTGCAAAAATTTTCTCCCGTTCTGTAGGTTGTCTGTTCACCCTAATGATAATTTCTTTTGCTGTGCAGAAGCTCTTTCATTCAATTAGATCCCATTTGTCAATTTGTGCTTTTGTTGCAATTGCTTTTGGTACTTTCACCATGAAATCTTTGCCTGTGCTTATGTGCTGAATGATATTGCCTAGATTTTCTTCTAAGGTTTTTATTGTTTTGGGTTTTACATTTGAGTCTTTAATCCTTCTTGAGTTTTAATTTTGTATAAGGTATAAGGAAAAGGTCCAGTTTCAATTTTCCGCATATGGCTAGCCAGTTCTCCCAGCACCATTTATTAAATAGAGACCCTTTCCCCATTGCTTGTTTTTGTCAGGTTTGTCGAAGATCAGATGGTTGTAGGTGTGCAGTCTTATTTCTGAGTTCCCTATTCTGTTACATTGATCTATGTGTTTGTGTAAAATGTATCTTTTAGAAAAAGATTTTAGATTTTATAAAGCTTTCTCTAGCACACTGGGAATTGTTCAAAGGAAAAGTCCCATATTATCTTCTGAGTTAATAAGATACCAGTTTTTTCCTACCAGTAGCAATGACTACAAAATTGGCTCTCAAAACAACAACAAAAAGCTCTGAATTGTAGTATTTGCCAATTTCCCAAGTGTAAATACTCCCATCATGTCCGATTTCAAGCTGCCAATGTGACTTCACTGAACACAGAGTTAGGGAAAGATGTGCACAGTTGGCTCTTGCCAGCTACTTCACTGAACACAGAGTTAGGGAAAGATGTGCACAGTTGGCTCTTGCCAGCTACTTCACTGAACACAGAGTTAGGGAAAGATGTGCACAGTTGGCTCTTGCCAGCTACTTCACTGAACACAGAGTTAGGAAAAGATGTGCACAGTTGGCTCTTGCCAGCTACTTCGCTGAACACAGAGTTAGGGAAAGATGTGCACAGTTGGCTCTTGCCAGCTACTTCACTGAACACAGAGTTAGGAAAAGATGTGCACAGTTGGCTCTTGCCAGCTGATATATGCCAACTCTAGCACATCACCGCACCAGACACGTATTTTGACATAAGTGTTGAGAGAGATCCAGCTTCTTATTTTGTTCTTTTTTTCTTTTTTTTTCCAAACAGCTGAAGTGAATGCTGAAGTATGTAGAGGACTATAAATCTGATTAAAATAGCTATGCTTTTATTCTAACATAAATTTATGTCAGTTATGTTCTTACCTAATATGTGATGTATATATATGTAAGCTTTGACTTCAAGATAGGGTTTTTGAACACATGTACACAAGAAGGGGAACAACGCACACCGGGGCCTGTCAGAGCCGGGGGAGGGAGAGCATGAGGATAAATAATGAATGCAGGCTGGTTTTAATACCCAGGTGATGGGTTGATAGATGCAGCAAACCACCATGGCACATGTTTACCTGTGTAACAAACCTGCACATCCTGCACATGTACCCCAGAACTTAACATAAAATAAAATAAAATTTAAAAACAATGTTTGCAAACCACTGAGCTGAGTCTTTATCAAGATGTGAGGATGGGTGTGGAAGACAAAGATGTGTCTCTAATTCACTTACGAAGTTGCACAGTTTCTCCTTACATCTTCAGTTCTCCCACCCACATAACCCCACATATTTTAAGTACTAAATGCCCTCATCTTCTGTATTTCTGTTTGTTCGAATTTTCATTTTTTTTCCTACCGTTAAAAACTCATCTCAGAGTAAAAAAATGAGTGGTTGTGGGGAGTAGGGGGGATTAATACATGGCACACAGAGGATTTTTAGGGCAGTGAAACTACTCTGTATGATACTGTAGTGGTGGATATATGTCATGCATTTGTTCCAATCCGTAGAATATACAACACCAGGATTGAGCCCTATGTAAACTAACAACTTTGGGTTATTACAGTGTGTCACAAAAAATACCTCATCTCATTTTTTGTCATATTAAGGTGCAAATAACGGATGAAAGATTCAAGTGCTACAAGAAAGCTGTAAAGCTGACGGGCTAACGCTCCAGTTCAGCTTGCAAGTGGGTGTGAGAGTCTATGGCAGCTCACAACCTTCCCATGAATCATAAGAGGATGGGAGCGGAGATGAGAGGTGAGAGGCAAAACTAAAAGAGGAGAGGATTTGATTTGAAAGCACAAGATTTGGGTTCTGGTGGTGGCTCTGTCACTTCCTGGATGAGTGATCTTGAAAATTCCCTGAAACTCGTTTTTCTCACCTGAGTAACGAGCTTAAGAATAGCACATTCTCTCTATGCTTTAATGAGGATAAATTGAGATAATATATAAGGATATGCTTCACTAATTTTAGTTATACAAAAATGCTGGTTATGGGTCACAAAAAAGGCAGATGTGCTTTTGAAACATTCAGACTCCAGACTGACAATGGGGCCAGTCTGCCTGGATTCCATCATTTTTACTCTCCTTTTCTATTAACTCCAAGTGTCCACTTTCTCGTCCTAAAATTGGAATAAAAATATTTACTCTCCTGGTTGTTTTAAGGATTGAAATAGATATGCCTGTAAAGTAGAAAAGTATCTGTCTCTCCCCGTCTCCATTCCGGTAAGTGATCAACCAAAGTTGTTGCAATTTCCTTCCAAAATCCACAGGCAATGACATTAATCTGTGTTATGCTCAATCAAAAGGCATGCCCCAGTGACCCAGAAAAGAAGAAACCTGTGACATTCCCATTATTTCCCATAGGGCACTGATAACTTCCTACTTCTCCTGGCTCACGGTGTCCAATACTCATTTGTTTGGAGTGTGTGCCCCGTGAGTGGGCATGAGGCATTTGCCTCTACCAGTCTATTAAAATTGCACCTAAATTTATCTTAGAGGAAGTAAATTATAAAGAGCTCTTTGAACTGTTAAAAGTGAAGTGATGTATTTAGAAAGCGAGAGAATTTAAAAATACAGAACCATGATCAATTCTGTTTTAACTTGCAATATATAGTTGAGAGCATGGTGTACAGGCGGGAACTGGAAAAACTCTGATTATTTGTCACAGTTGTTATATTGCTGAAAAAGGCATTTATTCTTATTTTCTTCACATTTGTTTCCAGTTGCCACTTGTCTTCATGGATGGAAATAACTTCTTTTCTATGAAGTGGCAGAGTTTCTCTGGGTGTGGGGAGGTTCTGAACCTTGCGTGTGAGTGCTCTCCTTAGTTCAGTAACGAGATCAGTCACCAAGTTACCCCTTTGCTCTCTGGTGATGGCTGCCACCTCTTGTTTTCATGAGAAATGATAAAGCAAATGAGTCAGTGCCTAGGACCCTTCAAGAATGGCACGCAATGTTCAGCTAACCTCAAACCTTAGCTCTAGCTAAGGAGGTTTCAAAAAAAGCCTTTCAGAAACTCTCCTTCCAGAAATACAGGCATGCATCTGGCTTCCTTCTCTTTTTCTTTATTGGCCTTTTATTTGGCTTTCTGGATTTCATTTAACTTTTTAAAAACACCTAAGTATGATTTTTAGTTTGAATAAAAAAGCAGTGATGTAGTAACCTGTGATCTTCCCCTTTAAGGTAAGATTTTGCAAAATTTTATGAAAAGACAATGTGTTTTTGCATAGCAGATGAGGGCAGAAATGTTTACTCTCCTAATTACCAGTTACCTCCTGGTCAACAAGTACAATCTAAGATCTTTTTGCTTATGTAGCACTGTCAATTTCCTTTTTTTACCTGAGATAATCTTTGTTTCGATAACTGTTTTCATAACCCATGCCATGTTTTTTCCTCTGTTGTTTTTCTTTTCTTTTTTTTTTGAGACGGAGTTTTGCTTTTGTTGCCCAGGCTGGAGTGCAATGGTGCCATCTCAGCTCACCGCAACCTCCGCCTCCCGGGTTCAAGTGATTCTCCTGCCTCAGTCTCCCGAGTAGCTGGGATTACAGGCATGCGCCACCATGCCCTGCTAATTTTGTATTTTTAGTAGAGATGGGGTTTCTCCATGTTGTTCAGGCTGGTCTCAAACTCTCAACCTCAGGTGATCCACCTGCCTCAGCCTCCCAAAGTGCTGGGATTACAGGTGTGAGCCGCCGCACCTGGCCCTGGTTTTCTATTTTTTAAACTACAATAATTCTGTTTGTTTTAAATATTTGTAAAGATATGTACAATAAAACTATTCTTAAATCATAGGAGAAAACCAAACATGGAGCAATAGAGCAATTCTAAATGAAATGCAAACCTAAACTACTTTTTTAACACGCTTGTAAATAATCACTTGTTTACAAAGGAGGTGGTAATTCATGTGAGAGGAGTAGGAAGAAAGATTTTGGTCCCTTTGAAATTTTATTATTCTTCTTCTAAGTACATCCTCTAGAAAGAAAGCAAACCAATAGCATTTTGGAATTGTTTAGTCGCTAATTGTATTCCATGAGCATTCTTTCTGGTTCACTAGAATTCAGTGTATAAATCTGGGGACAAAGTGAAACTCTGAAGATACGAGCTTTGGACAGCAGGATGGTGAATAAAGGTGGTGGAAAAGGAGACTTTGATATTGGAGAAACTGGTGTAGCTCAGAACATAGAACAGAAGAAGCCAACTATTTGCCCAAAGTATCCGTCTTTTAAAGAGATACAATTTTAATCAAGTGAATAGGTAGGACTTCAGTCTGGGTGTTTATTTTTGTCTATTTATACAAATTCTTTATCACTCAGATCAAAGAATTTGCATTAGGTAATAGTTGTTTCTATATTTTCTTAAATCAATATACACAATGAATTGTTATAAGATTATAAGACATGCCGAACTGGATCAGATTTACAATTCATCCACCCAAATCCTACCTGTTTTAGACCAATCCAGGGATATTATGTATGGTGACCTGGTGGTTACTCTCCAGACAATTTTTAAAGTCTAGGATGAGCCTATACACAAAGCCTAAAATAGTATCTGGCAAGTGTTTGGCTTGGTAATGGTTAATATTTGTTGAACAAACGAGTGACGAGTGCAAGATAAAAATCTACCATCATGTAATTATCTACATTCTCTTTTTTTTTTTTTTTTTTTTTTTTTTTTTTTTTTTTTTTTTTTTTTTTTGAGACGGAGTCTCGCTCTGTCGCTTAGGCTGGAGTGCAGTGGCCGGATCTCAGCTCACTGCAAGCTCCGCCTCCCGGGTTCACGCCATTCTCCTGCCTCAGCCTCCCGAGTAGCTGGGACTACAGGCGCCCGCCACCTCGCCCAGCTAGTTTTTTTGTATTTTTTAGTAGAGACGGGGTTTCACCATGTTAGCCAGGATGGTCTCGATCTCCTGACCTTGTGATCTGCCCGTCTCGGCCTCCCAAAGTGCTGGGATTACAGGCTTGAGCCACCGCGCCCGGCCTACATTCTCTTGAAGCTAATCTTTTGTGTTATGTATTGTGTATGACAAGTCTTTTGTTCTAAGTGTATTACATTGTCTTTTTTTCCCTTTTTTTCTTTCTTTTCGTTAAAGTGTATTACATTGTCTTAAAAATTACTTAAGCATCAAGAGAGTTCTTTTCCAACTTTAGTATTACAGAATTTGATTTGATTAGTCTTAAAGCATTAGACAAGGAGGGAATGACATACCCCCTTATTTGATGCGCTCCCCACCCCAGCTGAACCCCAGTCTTACTCGGAAGTAGAAGGATTCTGGCTCAGGTTGTAAACAGTAAGCCATAAGAAGACAAACTGTTTTGCAGAGTATTTTTAGTAAGTAGCCTGGCCTACCTAAAGGATAAATGTTAATTAGTTATGATTTCTTCTTAACACGGAATGTTACAAGATTAACAGGAGCAGATAAGAAAGAGAAGCATAATTGATTAGTAATGCTGGTAAAAGGTTAATCACAGGGAATGATCTATTTCTATGAGGTAACGATTTATTACATAGCTCCTAACAAAGCTTTTATAGTATATATTAATAGCACTTTGAAAGGCCTGAAGGGACTAAAAGAGGAAGGACACAGAAGCTACTTCCTTTGGCCAACAGAGAATTTGTTGACAGAGAAACTCACTACCATATTTTACAATTTCCAGGAACTGGAAACAGTTGATTAGCCACATCTGTTGTGAGTATGGGAGTGAAGTGAGGAAGTACTTTGCCATATATTCGCTAGTCCAGTACTTTGCCATATATTTCCTAAACCGTGCAGGAATTTGGCTTATTCTTTTGGGTAAAAATGCAATTAAGAGAAAAGATCTAACTGAAGTTTTTAATGAAGAAATATACTGGATAGAGCAGGACACACAAGAAGGTCCTCAGATGAAACAACTCTACGCTAAGGCTATGAAAGTTTGACTCCAGTGGCCTTCTGAAACAATGCTGGAAATTTAAGATAGGGCTCTAGAGCTTACTTCCTTCCAGTTTAAATCTGGGAATTTGGTTCATGAATTAATTTTATTCACACTGAGTGTATCCAAAGAAAAATAAGTTTTTCCTGTATTTAATTAGAAAGAATAACAAGTAGCAAACTTTCAGAACTTTCTTTCCCCCAGTACCTTAATCTCAGGCAGAGGACCATATTTAAGAAATCATTTTAGATTAAGATTCGAACTCACACCTAACCCACATCAGAAAGTCAGTGCTGTTTTGCATGTGCATTGTTAGAAGAATTTTCTGCCTCTGGCTTCTCCTTAGTAAGGATTCAACGAACTGTAAGCATTAAGAGAATTGCTTTGGAAAGTACTTCAACTAGCAAGAATTGGGATGACTTCAAAATGTCTTTTACTGGTTTTGCGGGTACTTATTTTGGCACTTTTCCTGTGGGGCTGCTTCAAGTTGGAAGCCTTCTCTAGAGAAATGTGGAGAGGATAGCACGCTGTCTTCTTTCAGGGGCTTAGAACTGCTCTTTCTTCTTCTTTTTGGACATAGATTAAAAGTTTTGTTGTTACAAACCCTAAGCTACTGCACTATCCCTTGTGATCCTCTTTGGAAAGCACCCTTTGATTACTTTTGGCAAGCTGTCTGTTTCCTCCTGAAATCCTGATACATCACCTAATACTATGAAAGAATATGAGGCATTTTTAGTGTGATCTAAGAGTTTTGTACAACCAGAGAGACAGAGAGCGAGCAAGCAAGAGAGAGAGCGAGAGAGAGAGATTCCATTTCCATTAATGGATTACCGGACTTGAGATAGGCTTTGGACTCAAACTTGGTGAAACTCACCCAATAGTTTCGTAGACAGTTATTTTGGATAAACATAGAAATTGTCACTTCTCTTCTTAAAGCTTGAAACTTACATGTGTTTTATCTGTGTTTCTTCCTGAGGATAGGACCCCTAGCCCTCTCAAAAAGTATAAAAGAGCTGAAACTCACCAGATCATAACATCCAGACACTGAGACTCAGGGCCCCTCGTTCATCATGATTGATTGCTTTCTTATCCATCCCAAGTTCCTGGTTTTCCATACATAGTTACACTTCTTTCCTGCTATATAAAGTCCTAATTTTAGTCAGTCAGGGAGATGAATATGAGACTGACCTCCCATCTCCTAGGCTATAGCACTTGATTAAAGTCTTCTTCTTTGGCAATAACCACTGTCTCAGTGATTGACTTTCTGTGCTGTGAGCAGCAGGACCTAGACCAAACCCCTGGTGTTTCAGTAACACTGGCAGAGCATGGACTATGGAAAGTGGGCCAGGTAAAGTGAGAGACGCCAAGGTCTCTGCCTGCCCAGTGAGATCTACTGCCTGGGAATGGCTTGGTCTGCTGTAGTTACAAGTCTTACTTCTCTGTTTCCAAGTAGGATCATTTAATTCTGCCACATTTTCCTTAGGAAGCTACCATGAAAACTTTCTACCTTCGTCAATGTCGCTCTCCTTTCAGTGAAGGTACTTTTAATTCTTAGAATTAACCTCAGGTATAAGACTATTGCAGCATCCATGTCCTACTCCCTTATGAATTTAGAATCAAAGTCATATGTTTTTCAGTTTGGAGGGGCCATTTGCAACTATGTAGTTCAACTTCCTCCTTTCACAACTAAGAAACTGAGGTCTTTGTAGCCGGATGAGGAAGTCCCTCATCTAAACTTCATGGTTAGAGGTTATCATGGGTCCCAGATCCCATGAAACCCATACTCCTGTTTTCCCCAGTCTAATCTTTCTATTCGGAGACCTTGAACTTGACACGTGGCACTACTTAGATAAGAAGCCTGAGGATCAAAGGCCTCCGTGGAGGGGTTTTGTAGAATGAGATGGGAGATTAGAATAACACAATGAGAGGGAAATGTTTTTAACTTCTGCAGGAATTTTTTCAAGGTATGGTTTCAGGACCGTGGTTTCACCAGGAGTCTTGCAGTAATCCAGTCCCCTAAAATTCCTGTCATTATTTTGTTATAGGGAGGATATTTTCAGCAAATAGACAGGAGTAGAGGTCATGCACGAGACAGCCAGTCTAGGAAGGCAGTTCAGCTCTCCTTCAGGTTTGCTTTAGTCATGCTATATTAAAAGTTGTGAGAATTTTCCCAGAAAAGAAAGCTATATAACAGAATGTTAAAACTGAAATTTCAACAAGGCATAAAGATAAAATAAATGCAAAATTCTCCAGTAAGTTGCTAAGTCACAATATGTAGATGGTACAAGCGTAATATCTGGGAATGGATTCCAAACCCTTGGATCCCTTCAGAGAATAAAGAGAGGGTTTTTGTGAGCTTTCCTTAAAAGTGACTAGTAGCTGTGCTATGGGGCCTCAGCTTTTTCCAGTTGGGAAAGTTACTGTCTCCTACACCAAGCCCAGCAAATTGGCAGGGGCTTCTGTGGGACTACTCTTAAAGAGCTTAATGTGTGTTTCCAGTATGCCAGAGCACGCTAGACAAGTTGATTCTCTCCTGAAAAGTCTAAATGCAAAAGTTGGTTCATTAGGACTTTGAAGGTCAGGCCAGGAATCTGCTGTTGCATGGCGGCAAAGATGCTTTGGCAATGTTGCATGGGGGCAAAGATGATCAGGCCACGAATCCACTTTGCATGGGGGCAGAGATGCTTCATTGTTGCCTGTGAACCAAGGGTTGGTGATGGGGGGTAATAACTGGTGTATAGCCCCTCTGCTGGTGGACCAGAGGCTAAAGAGGTGTGGGCATCCTGGGGGAATGAGGAGTATTACTTAAGTCTTGAGAGTTGATGCTGGAGATGTCTCCTATGATGGAATGTTTAAAGAACGCTTGAAATTGGCTCAACTACATAATCTTCGCTATCTGCCATGCCCAAAGAAAAGGAAGTTGCTCAACAAACCAGATCCCCCTACCTCTCCTCTCTGCTTCACCTAAGGTTATCAGAAAAAATATAAGCCTCTCAGTTAAATTTGAATTTCAGATGGACAAGTAATCTTTGGGACATACTTACACTAAAAAATCATTTACTATTCATCTAAAATTCAAATTTAACTAGGCATCTTGTATTTCTATTGACTAAATCTGGTAACCTTACCCCCACTGCACCTTTCTTTGAGCAGCTGGTGAGTAGGTGAATAGTGAGAGGAAGGAAAGAACGAAATTGGCACCGTGTTTTATGCTTCAAAGCTCTTCCCCAAGAGTAAGAAGACAAGTCAGTGGACCTGCCAAATTCTTCAGGGAAGGGCAGAAGAAGAGTGCCCTAATGAATAAATTTTAAAAGGATAGGATGGGAATAATAGATAAAAATGATGTTTTGTGTATACCACAAATCTTTGTTAAATAATCCAGTTCTGTCTATCTAACTTTGTTTATTGAGCTGTTCCTCTCCGGGACCATAATTATTAATTCATCTTGGAATTTATGCTTTTCAGTATCTATTTAGGGAAATTTTACCTTATCATATAACTAAATAATTGTATTAGAGAATCTTGGCAAAGCTTTGGTGGGGAACTAGTTTATAAGGCAAGTCCCTTAGGATTTCAAGTAAAAGAAAATTCAACTCAAACAGGCTTAAATAACAAAAGAAGTGTATAGGTTGAGTTATTTGAAAGGCTCAGGTATAGGCTGATTAATCTAGAAGCTCAGTTATGCCAGCAAGGACTCCATTTTTATGTTTTGTTTTGTTTTGTTTTGTTTTGTCATTGTCTTTTCTCTTTACAGTCAACCGTCTAAACTTTATTCTAAGTCTGACTCCCTTGTTTAATAGGGTGACTTCAATAGGGAACAGAGGAAGAGACAGCAATGCTGTCTTGGCATTCCAAACAGCCTGATTGGTTGGTCACATGCCCACCTTATAGTGAAGTCTATCAAGGCTTTGCCAGGAGGCTAAGAGTGGGTTCAAGTTTTACAAAAACACATGAGCTGCATGAGAAAGACCAGACAGATGACTCCCTAGGGATAAGAGTAGGGAGTCCTGAATTATTTTGAGAAAGTGAAAGCATGAGAATGAATGCTAGGTCAACTGGCAAGTTTACACCACTGTTGATTATTTAAATTTCTGTAATTGACTGCCTGCAGAGGAGATACCAAAAACTATTTATCTGTCTGCATGTTTATGCAATCGACCAATCTGAAAGGACCTGGCTCTCAGTGGAGAAGCCCAGCTCCCAAGGATCTCTTGATTGCAAGGTGTTAACTCCTTAGTTGCTATATTGAAGCGTCCAAAAGCTACTAGGGAAGGTGACAGAAGACCATGATAGAGTGGGGCACTCAGAGGACACAGGGCAGTGGCAATTTGCCAACTGAAGCAGAAATATATCAATATATTTGAACAACCTTTATACTTGTACCCATGTGTACCAGCTGAATTTTTTTTTTTTTAAACCACAATGTGATTTTGCTTCTGAATAGACTCTCCATTTCTCTTAGTTTTCCCATTGTAAAAATGAGTGGGTTGGATTAGATGATTTTAACAATTCCTCTGAGAACATTGTTTGTGTTGTAGTCGATAACAATTTGTATAAATGACCCTTTAATTCTATCATGTACATTGTGATATGTCTTAAATAGAATATCGTAAGCTGTTGTTACAAATTTTAAAATGCAGAGAACCAAATTTCCATTTGAAATTTGGCACGTTAAATTTAACTGAAGTCAAGTCTAAATTTAACTGGATTTGCACACTGAAATTTTCAAATAGATTGTTTTTAAGACCATGAGGGATTTCTTGTTGTTTCTCATTTTCTGTGTTTTGCACTTAAAATGTGAGAAAAAGACAGCCAACTTAACACCTTAAAAACCACTAATGTTGTTTTGACCTTAAGGAGAACTGAGGAGGCACAAAAACAGAAATGGCTAAAGGAAAATTAGAGTTAAGATGGAAGCCATCCATTCTCCTAAGGATGGTTCAGTGGCTGAAGTTACTCATTTCTGGTAGCTGCCTTTGGCCAGCTTACCCAACGGTGAGGAGAGAGGAAGGGAGTAGTAGACACAGGTCATTCCCACTTTCCCACCCCCACAGGTTCAAATGCCCTCACAGGTATGGGTTTTTCTCCAGGGTTTCACCTGCCACTATAACACTTTCTGAGAAGTCTACCCAATCTCTTAGTGTTTCACCTGGCTTGTCATCTTAGATACAAAAACCTCAGAGGACAAATTTTTTTCCTAAAATAAATGGGAAATCAGCAACAATGGTGATGCTGTTTCCTACCTCACACCCCTTTCTTTGTCCTCCTTTACCCATCTTGCCCAAATCAGTTGATCATCCCTGAGGGCAGGGTTGCAGGCACTAAAATTATAAGCAAGAGGAAAGAATAATATGGATTATCTTTTTCTACAGAGACATGAATGTTTGTAGTATTTTGAATTTGTCTGATGGAGCATTTCAAACATTTGCAGATCTAGATTTGTAGATTTTTCTGAACAAGTTGCCAAAGCTATCAAAGTTAAGACAAGCTCTTGACGTTTGAAAGAGAACTTCTTGTCTAAAGCTAGCATTTTCTATCTTCAGAGCAAAACCAATGACTAAGTAAATCCCTAAGTCCCGCTCCTTCTCTTTATATATAATCTCTGATATAGTTGTATGTGTATACACATCTATGTTAATCAACTCAGATGAAAAACTTTACTTAGAGAAACTTCTACGGAAAAAGAGCCACAGGTATAGGGATGAATGATCTTATCTTTCTAAATGTGTTTTCTGTTATAGCAGTGGATATAGATAAAAATGTTAAAAGCATTCATAGTGCTTTTAACAAAAACAGTTCTGAAATATAATTTATAAAATTTGTTGCCCAGAGGCTAAAATAAATTTATTAGCCATAGATGAGTACTCTGGTTTAGGTCTGCATATGTGGGTAAGTATATATCACGCCTAATGTACGTTATATATAGTTGGTATATATTCCTCCAACAACAGCTTAATAAACATTGTCTCCACAATTAAATTATTTTAAAATCAAAATTCATTTTTGAATATTTATAGATCTGTCTCAGTGCATACAGGGACAAAAATATAATATAAAATGAAAACAAACATTACTTGTAAGACCGACATAAGTCACCTCACTTACTGAGTTCTCAATAACCTCAAGTTAAATAACATTATTTTCATTTTACAGATAAGAAAACTGAAGGTGAAAAATGTTAGTAACTTGTCCAAGGTCTCACAGAATTTGCTAGTGGTAGGCTGTCATGGTTTCAAACTCCATTTTTCTAATTCTAAAGCCCTTACATTTTCCACTGTATCATACTATCATACTATATATTTTTTTACTTTACCCCCCTTTTATTTTCTTAGTAAGGGGAACTGGCTATGTTGTCCAGGCTGATCTTGAACTCCTAGCTCATGCAATCCTCCTGCTTTCAGCCTCCCTAGTAACTGGGACTACAGACACGCCACTGTACCCAGCTCATTAGTATTATTATTATTATTGAGACAGAATTTCGCTCTTGTCGCCCAGGCTGGAATGCAGTGGTGTGATCTTGGCTCACTGCAACCTCTGCCTCCCGGTTTCAAGTGATTCTCCTGCCTCAGTCTCCTGAGTAACGGAGATTACAGGCTCCAGCCACCATGCCCGGCTCATTTTTGTATTTTTTTTATTTTTTATTTAGTAGAGACGGGGTTTTGCCATGTTGGCCAGGCTGGTCTCGAACTCCTGACCTCAGGTGATCCGCCTGCCTCAGCCTCCCAAAGTCCTGGGATTACAGGTGTGATTCACTGTGGCCGGCCCCAGCTCATTATTTTTAAGGCATTCCTCATTGTAATTTTCCAGGGAAATAGGAAAAAAAGGTTGGAAATAGTGGAAAAGTCAAATAAACAAACACTAGTAATAGCAATGATATTAGTCATATTTATAGTATTAAAAATTATTACCTGTACACCTAAGGAGTCATTGAGGACTATTTTATAAAGCCAGCTAACCAAGAGACACATTAGGGGCACATTTTTACAATTCTCTACTTGGCTTAAAATATGACTTTAGTAGCATGAAAATGCACAAAACACTTATCATGCCATTGTATAGTATGCTATTTCTTTGTCATACTTGAAAGCATTTCTCAAAAAGATGTCTGAACCTTCAGAAAATGTATATTCCCTCAGAAAAAAAATTGTTCTATATGTGTTAGCTCAGGTTTGCACAGAAGACCCCAAAATGGGATTAGGCAAGAACTCGGGGAGGGAGCTACATGAGATGGGGAGAACCCTCAGACTGAAGTCTGATTTGCATGGGGAGAAAAGAGGAAAGGGAGGAGAACTGGGTACCCAGATTGTTTTTCACAGGTCGTTTTGTGAATTCAATTGAGATAATATATGTGAATGATTTAACAGTTCCTGTGTGCTAAATATATACTCCATAAACAGGTTTTGTTTTTAATTTCAATTTTTAGAAATCATTGCAATGAGAATTATAGATACTTGATGCAAGTCATCTGCCCTGTGCATTTTTCTTATAACAAAGCCGTACCACTACAATGGAAAATTTATGCCAGACCAGTGGTTCTCTTTCCTTGACTGCTTAGTGAGCAATCTTCACACATCCTTGAAGCTAAAAACTTTCTAGGTAAACCCAAAGGAAAGCTAAAGCATTCAGAATCAACATTTTGCTCTTATGTCTGCTTAAATAAAAATTTTATTCTAGAAATATTTTACTTTAAAAATCTTCTTAGTTTTATAAAATATCATGCTCTTTGCAAATATTTTAGAATAGAACATTTGGAATAAACAGTAAAACTCAAAGTATTATTCTGTCCAACCAATTCTAATTTACACTTAATTTAAAAGTTGAAATATTTTAAAATAAAATAAAAGTTGTGTCTACATAAACAAATTAAATTGACCTTTGATTTAATAGACAAGTCAATTTAGTAAAAGTAAAATTGAAGCTTTGAATCAAAACAATGATTTCCTATGTTATATATGAGAACAAATATTATTTGATTGAGCTTTAATTTACATAATTTTTCCAGAACTTAAATTATATCAAAGTCATGGATGTTAAACTTAAAATTGGACATGACATTTAAAAACTTCCTATTTTGACTTTGAAGGAAAAGGCAAAACTTGTACATATTATTGTAATATAATAAATATACAAAATAAATATATATATTTTATATAATAAATATATAATAAAAATATGTGTTTTATGTGATACATGACATTTATTTCAGCATCCTTTATTTTAACATTTTGAAAAAGTACATGCTCATTATAGAACATGTAAAATATTCAGAAAAATATGAAGAAAAACAAATGAAGGAGAAAAATAAATTTGTCTTTGGTTCTACCTAGAACAGCCTTTGTTAACATTTTAATATATTTCCTAAATAAAGTAAGCTGGGATAATTGCTCTTTAATGTTAAAAATAAATGTTAGGATTAATACTCTAGTATCATGTTCTCTTATTCAAAATTATGTTTAATTTTTCTCCTTGGTTGTGGGTCAGTGATTTTTTTTTTTTTTTTTTGAGATGGAGTCTCACTCTGTTGCCAGGCTGGAGTGCAGTGGCACTATCTTGGCTCACTGAAACCTCTGCCTCCCAGGTTCAAGTGATTCTCCTGCCTCAGCCTCCCGAGTAGCTGGGACTACAGACACATGTCACCATGCCCAGCTAATTTTTGTATTTTTTAGTAGAGATGGGGTTTCACCATGATGGCCTGGATGGTCTCGATCTCTTGACCTTGTGATCCACCCACTTTGGCCTCCCAAAGTGCTGGAATTACAGGCGTGAACCACCGCACCCGCATGGTCTGTGATTATTAACTCATTATTTTACTTCATAACATCCTTAACTTCTCTTAAAAGTGATACTGTTGTTTTTTACTTAAAGTAACTTTAAATCAGGTTTCTATGTTTGGGGCAGTTTATAATGTACTACATAGAGAAACCCTTGTCTCTTAAAACTACAATTAGGAACTGCTATTAAAACGAGGAAATCATTAACATGAACGTGCCTTCCAAAAGTGTAAATGAAGTTTCAGAAAGACAAGAGCATTGTCTACCAAATTTCTTCTGCGCATGGCCCAGGGCAGCTCATTGTCTTAACATGTAACTTTTAATAAAGAAGATGGTAAAAGTTTAAACTCCTAATGCCAGTTTAGGTTCCATATCTAGATTTTGGGTCACAGGCACAAAATCTAGAGTGTGAGATTTGGGATTACGTTTACTTTTCTTTCTTTGTTGCCATAGATATATAAGAAATCTGTGACCAGAAAAATTTTAAAGGATAGAGAAAATGAGATAATATAATTTAGTACGTATCTACCGTTTTTTTGATTTTAATTTTTTTGAGACGGGGTGTTGCTCTGTTGCCCAGGCTGGAGTGCAGTGACACAATCTTGGCTAACAGCAACTTTCGCCTCCCAGGTTCAAGCCATATCTACTCTTTCTAAAAAACGTTTTCCGGTGAAGGACACACTGTCATAGGTGTGATAGCATTTGTGCTTTAGTGTGGATTTGGGTGTTAGATGAGCAAAATAGATAACTGTCCATTTCCTGTGTGAAACATACTTTTGAATCGACTACAGGCTTCAAGTGGCCGTCAATGGGATAGAAAATGCCATTTGTGATAGATCACAATTAAGAGATTATATAACAGAAAAGAAAACATGTTACAGTTTTTGGAGAACATTATATTTTTAATAAAATGGACTTCCTCTTCCCTCAAGAAGCATCTTTTTTTTTAATATTAATTGTGAATAGGCAAAGGATTTGTTTATTTGAGATATTTGCTTTGGAAAAAATAAGAAAAATAATTTGAGTGAAAATGATTGCAATTAGGCAAAGGTAGTGGGGAGAGAGAGAAAGAGAGAGAAAATCTGGGAATCAGAAAAGAATACAGTGAAGTGGAAAGACCATGAGCTTTGCGATCACATAGGTCTGAGCTTAACTGAAATTGGGGTTTCATTTTTGGTTCATTACATTAATAATTATGTGAAATGATTCCTCTGAGGACTATTTTCTTCATCTCTAAAATGGGACTGTTTCTCAACTATCATTTATTAAACTCTTAGTATGTACCAAGTAATTTGCAGAATTCCTTACATTTTCATCTTAATTAATTAGAGGTACTACTGTTTTCTAAGGCAAGTATAATTTTTCCTATTTTATAGAGAGAAATCAAGCTTAGGAGAGTTATGAAACTTGCTCATTTCCGTAGCTAATTAATGGCAAATTCAGATCTGTCAGTGTTCTTTAACCACAATGCTATCTTACCCTCCCAATGGTAACAGTTAAGTCATAACAAAAATTATAAATTGATGATTTAAACATTTTATATCATGGTAGTTGAGATAACGTTGTTCTTTTTGGGAAGTGCCAGCAAGGGAAAATTAGTCAGAATAGCATTTTGACAGCTGTCTTATTTCATTTTCTGCTGCTGTAACAGAATATCACAGACTAGGTAATTTATAAAGAAAAGAAGTTTGTTTGGCTCATGGTTCTGGAAGCTGGGAAATCCAAGAGCATGGTGCTGGTATCTGATGAGGGTCATTCCATGACAGAAGAGCAGAAGGTGGAAGGGTAAAAGAAAGGTGGAAGGGACAGACAGCTAAAGTCCCATAATAACTAACCTATTCCCATAATAATGGCATTAGTTCATTCATAGCGGTGGAGCCCTCCAACCCAATCACCTCATGAAGTTCCCACCTCTCAACACTGTCACAGTGGCAATTAAATTTCAAGAGGAGTTTTGGCGGGGACTCTTACACCACAGCACTTCATCCTTGTTGCCCCAAAATTCATCTTTTTCTTAGTACAAAATACATTCATTCCATCTTAATAGCCCTCAGAGTCTTAACTCATTCTGGCATCAACTCAAAAGTCCAAAGTTCAGAGTCTCATCTAAATCAGACAAGAGTGACACTCAACGTACAATTTATCTTTTGGCTAATACTCTGCAGCTGTGAGCCTGTGAGATCAAAACAAGCCATCTACTTCCACAATACAATGGTGAGACAGGCATGGAATAGACATTTCCATTCCAAAAGAGAGAAGCAGGACAGAAGGGGTAACTGGTCCCAAGCAAGTCCAAAACCCTGCAGGGAAAGCAACATTAAGTCTTAAATCTAGAGAATAGTCTCCTTTGGCTCCATGTCCTGCATCCTGGGCACACTGAGGTGGGAGTTGGGCTCCCAAGGCCTCTGACAGCCCTATCGCTATGACTTTGCTGGGCTCAGCCCATGCTTTAGCTCACTCAGGCTGGAGTTTCACACTCATATCCTATAGTTCTGTAATCTTGGGGGTCACTCCACTTGCACAGCTCCACCAGGCATTACACTTTGAAACCTAAGTGGAGGCAGTAATACCTCACAGCTCTTGCATTCGTCATGCTTACAGACTAAATACCACGTGGGCATTGCCAAAGCTTATGGCCTGTACCTTCTGGAGTAGTGGGCTGAGCCACTTGAGTCACACCTGGAGCAGCCAAAGAATACTGCACTGGAATGTGGGGATCAGAGTCCCAGGGTGGCGCTTGGCAACAAGCCTGAGTAGGGAACCCTGGGTCCATCCCCCGAAATGATTCTGACCTCTGATGGGGGGTGTAGCCTTAAAGATCTCTGAAGTGCCTTTGGGGGCTTTCTCCCACTGTTTTAATGAATAGCGCTTAGCTTTTTTTTGTATCCATATTCATCTCTTTTTAACAATACACCCTTAATATTACCTCCCAAACACACATTTTCACTGTTTACCTAGCCAGTCTGTGAATATTCTGTCTTTATGTTCTACTTCTCTTTTAATTATAAATTTCATCTTTAAGTCATTCCAGTATGCAGTTATAAGTAACTTTTTAGCAGTCTGAATGCTTTACTGCTTAGATATTTCTTCCACCAGATATCCTGATTTATCACTCTTTGAGCTCTGCGTTTCATAAAGTCCTAGAACATGGACATTATTCTGCCAGGGTCTTTCCTACTTTATTAAAATTTTTTTTTTTTTATTTTTTGAGATGGAGTCTCACTCTGTTGCCCAGGCTGGACTGCAGTGGCGCGATCTCGACTCACTGCAACCTCTGCCTCCCAGGTTCAAGCGATTCTCCTCCCAAGGTTCAGGAGGTTCACTCTCCTCCCGAGGTTCACTGCAACCTCTGCCTCCCAGGTTCAGCCTCCCTAGTTGCTGGAATTCCAGGTGCATGCCACCATATCCAGCTACCTTTTTGTATTTTTAGTAGAGATGGGGGTTTCACCATGTTGGCCAGGTTGGTCTCGAACTCCTGACCTCAAGTGATCCACTTGAGTGTAATGCTGGGATTACAGGCGTGAGCCACCACCCCCGGCTCCTACTTTCTGACACTTTACTCCAGTTTCCAATACCTTGTTCTTAATTTCTCTCTGACATCTCAGCAGAATAGCCTTTGCTGTCCACATTTGTATCAACATTCTGGTCACGACCACATAAGTAATTTCTAAGAAGATTCAGGCTCTTACTAGTTCTGTGGTCTTCTTCTGAGCCCTCACTAGAATCACCCTTACTGTCCATCCACAGCAACCTATGCTTTTTCTAGCCCACTCCTCAAATTCTTTCAGCCTCTATCCATTACCCAGGTCCCAGGCCACCTTCCACATTTTCAGATACTGCTTATGGCAACTGATACTTCTTGGTATCAGTTTTCTTAGTTTATTTTCTGCTTCTGTAACAGGATACCTTAAGTTTAGGTAACTTATAAAGAAAAGAAGTTTATTTGGCTCACGGTTCTGTAAGTACAAGAGCATGGCACCAGTACCTGGTGAGAGTCATCCCATGGCAGAAGTGAGAAAGATGGAAGGGTGAGAGAGAAAAAGAAAAAGAGGATAGAACTCCTGTGATAACTAGCCCACTCCCATGATGATTAAACCACTGCTGCAATGATGGAATTAATCCATCTGGGCGGGCAGAGCCCTCTTGGCCCAATCACTTCCCAAAGGTTTCAGCTGTCAGCACTGTCACAGTGGCAATTAAATTTCAACATGAATTTTGGCAGGGGCATTCAACACACAGCAAACAGCCTTTATGGAATTTATCTTCTGATCAATTGTTTGACTTCATAATCCCACTCTCACTCTCTCTCAAAAGTGCATAGTCACATAAGTTACTTATTATCTAATGTGGAAAATAGGTTTGGAGTTTGTGGAAAGATTTATAATACCCTAACAATAGCCGGTGGAACTCCTGACTATCACACAGTTATTAGAAATCACTATTTTTGGTTATTAGTCATATTGGATCTGTATTCAGAAAAATCTTCCATTTAAATAGAAAGTCAATGTCACACCAAGAAAGGGCTGAATGGGAGTCAAGTAAAGGATATTGCGTTACTTATTTCTCTAGTCAAATACAGCTGGAATGATCAAAAACGTTCCAGGACAGTGGCAAGATGGTTCCTAATGACCTTTGACTGTAATAGACTCCTTGTCCCTCATAGTTACAGCATATCAGAAGCAAAAGATATTTGAGCAAAAATATGAATATAAAAATTTAATATTTAACATTTGTAAATGTTTTTCATTTTAAGTTTAATCAACGGAGAGATTTTTCTAGCATGTTCAGTTTAGTTCAACAATGATGAGTGCTTGATATGGAAAAAGCAAGCATATGGCTACACAAAAATGAAGACGTGGCTGCTTCTGTTCTCCAACCCCAGGGAGGAGGGAGCTCTCTTCTTACCTGGTAGACAGACATGGCACTAGATGCGCCACTATGCAGGATACAGTAGTTGCTGTGCTAAGAGACATTATGGGAAAATAGAGGTCCTGCCTACATGCTGAAATGTTCATCACCATTTTCAAATTTTAAATGCATAGCAGTTCTAAAACTGTTGCTTTTAAGGAATTGTAAAGGAAACAGAGGGTCATCCTAGGAAAAAATCAAATGATTACTAGGGGAGGTCTCAAGGCCAACGTAGGGATTGTACTCACAGATCAGAAACACAGTAATTGAAAAACTAGAGGACCTACAACTCAGAAATGATGTTTTATAATAAATTTAGCTACTATTTTTATCTTGTGTACTTCATTAAAAGTCTAAACTAAATTTTAGCTTTTTTTATTACTACAAAATTAATGTATGTTATTTTTGGAAAATACAAGTAATAATAAATATAAAAATCACCTGTAACTTCACAAAGTTAACATTTTGCTGTATAGGGTTCCAGTATTTTTGCATTTGTAGATGAATAAAATAGTCACAATTATGTGGTCATCCTATAGATATAGTTTTGTAGTGTGCTTTTTTCACTTAATTTCATTGGATTTATTTTTAATGTCTTTCCACTTCAGTATATGGTACGGTATTTTTAAAGACTGCATAGTATTCCCTTGTAAGAAAGTACATGAAATTTAATTTACTCAGTCAATTTGGACATTTAGGTTGTTTTCACTTTTCTACTTTTATGAACAACGTTGCAATGAAAATACATGTGCATATATCTTTTCACCTGGCTATGATTTTCTAGGGTAAAATCTTAGAAGTGGAATTGCTTTTGATACAGGTTTCTAAATTTTTTCTACAAAGCTTAATCAATTTATACTCAATAAGCTTCCCTCATACCTGCAGACCCAATCCTGGTCAACCTTAGTATTTAATGTTTCACTCTTTGTCAGTTTAATAGGTAAAACCATATTTTGTTTTTTTAATATTATGTATTATGCTAAATATAAATGTACAAACTTTTTGGCAATATTCTTTTCTATGTTTGAATTATTATAGGAAGGACACATTGATTTGAAATCCTGAGGACTAAGTTATACAGTTCTGTGTTGACTTTTATTCAATTCTTTACTAATTTTCTGATTTTTAAGCTATTTCTATTAATATACACAAGTCAGGTGTGAACTGCATAAACATCTTTTTTTATTAGAAATAAGGTAGCTATTCTCATCTATCTTCAAGTGCTCTGAATCTGTATTTTTGCTTTAAACATGAAACCACAGGCCAAGTTTCGTTTCTCATTTACCACTTCTCCACCTGAGTTGTCAGTTTTGCTTTTGCTCTAACCCAAGGGCAAATGAAAGGGCATCTCGTTAAATCACTGTGCTGGGCAAGGTTCACGTATCGTTACCTACTTTGCTTTGCATACTTTTTAGTCTGTCATTTGGAAATAAGTTTAAACCTAATACTGTTCAAGATGTGTTCTTGTGTTTAAAATAATGAGTCTATACATTTAAAGTCTTATAGATTTTTAAGACTCGGGAGTCTTAAAATCTATAAAGACAATGATAGCATTTTCATTTGAGGATGCTAATGTGAACACTTTAAGAAAATGTAACAATGTTTAGGAAGTAACCATATCAAAATGGCAATTACATAAGTGACTTGTGTATGGACTAAGTATAGGCTTCTTCTAAACATTGGAAAAGACCAAGGAAAATTATTTGACTTGTCATTTTCCTTGCATATACCAAGCTCTTCTTGGGTGTCACTATTTCATTCTTTGATAAAAAAAAAAAAAAAAAAAAAGCAACTACGTGGATTCTAAACTCCATGAAAAACAAGTTCTGCTTCTACCTTTTAAACTCCTATAGAGTCGAATAAAGTGATATACATATATCACTCTATTTATTTATTGTGAACAAATACGAATAAATATATATATATTTGTTCAACTTTTTTTTTTTGAGATGGAATTTCACTCTTGTTGCCCAGGCTGGAGTGCAATGGCACTATCTTGGCTCACTGCAACCTCCACCTTCCGGGTTCAAGAGATTCTCCTGCCTCAGCCTCCGAGTAGCTGGGATTACAGGCATGTGGCACCACACCCAGCTAATTTTGTATTTTTAGTAGAGACGTGGGGTTTCTCCCTGTTGGTCAGGCTGGCCTCAAATTCCTGACCTCAGGTGATCCACCTGCCTTGGCCTCCCAAAGTGCTGGGATTATAGGCATGAGCCATCATGCCCGGCCTCAACCTTTGTTTTTTTTTTAGATAGAGAGGGGTCTCACTATGTTGACCAGGCTGGTCTCAAACTCCTAGCCTCAAGTGATCCTCCCATCTTGGCCTCTGAGAGTGCTGGGATTACAGGCCTGAGCCACTATACCCCACCATGTTCAACCCTTTAGTAGAAATTTCAGTGCATTTATATGCTTTTTGTAATTGCTGATGTATTTATGCATACATATGCCATTTTATTTTGTGTTTTTTATTTACTATGCGTTTTCTTTGCTTTATTTTCTCCTTTCTTGCATTCTGTATTTTGTCAGTGGATAAAATAGTTATATTCATCTCAAGTACTTCAGTCTGAATATTAACAGCATCATTCAATAGATGCTTTTCAGCTGCAACTGTATACAGTATGTCTGTGGGTTTGTGCATGTGTATAAGAGAAAGAAAGAGCCTGGGTGCAGTGGCTCATGCCTGTAATTCCAGCACTCTGGGAGGCCAAGGTGGGCAGATCACTTGAGGTCAGCAGTTTGATACCAGCCTGGCCAAAATGGTGAAACTCCATATCTGCTAAAAATACCAAAAAAAAAAAAAAAAAAGTAGCCTGGCATGGTGGTGCACACCTGTAATACAGCTACTCAGGAGACTGAGGCAGGAGAATCGCTTGAACCCTGGAGGCGGAGGTTGCAGTGAGCTGAGATTGAGCCAATGCACTCCAGCCTGGATGACAGAATGAGTGAGACTCCATCTCAAAAAAAAAAAAAAAAAAAGAGAAAGAAAGAGATTTTGTGAATGTGTAACTGCAATATGCCTGTTTTAGAATCCACCAATTGCAATAAAAAGATTTAACAATTTTTATGGCTGTCATGGTGCATTGTGTACGATAGACATTTTGCATTCACAGTTTGATGTTTGAAATTTTGATTGAAACTCCACAGCTGTATGACATAAAAAGCAGACATTTAAACCACTGACCTATGAGGTGATACGAAATGAGTCACTTAACTAGTGAGTCAGGCCAAACACTTAGGATAGATACCTCCTTTCAACTTTTCTTTTTATACATTTTGCAGTAGCTCTGAAAACATTACATTTTATTCAATTCGTATGAAGTAGATTATATGCTATATTGAAGTTGGTAAATTTAGGGATTTGTGGAGGTTTTACAATGGATGGTTATGAAATACAAAGGGTCTATATATACTCTGTAAGGAAAAGAGCAGTATTGCTTGCTGAAGGCTTTGCCACAGATATTTTTTAAATTAAAAATAAAGTCTCTAGTCATACATAAATTTTGATGCATAAAATGTTATTTTTTCTGTAAACATCACAGTAATAGTTTGTATCTCCTGTTATGTATATAATTAAGAGCAGATGAAAGAGTGCATTTATAGTGTACAGATCACAAATATGCTAGGCAGGAACACTTTTTTGTTTTATTTTGAACTAATAGAAACACAGAAATAAAATATTTTAAATCAGCATCGATAGGACCTAGCAAGTAAAAATGTTAAATTTCTTATCAATGTTGACAAACATGAAGCACTCATAGATGATGTTTAACTCTCTCTAACATGAGAGTGTTAGAAAACTAGTTAATTATTATATATATTTAATTAGCAAATAAGAAAAATCACTGAATAATATCAAATTGACGAACATCCTTTACTAGGTTGGCAGATAATTATAATAATAATGTGAATATTTTGTCATAGATCTTTAAGCACATGCAGCTAACTCAGAAAGTTTCACAGTAACTTGAAAGTACCTTTGGATCTTAGAAATTTGGTGCTTATATACATAAACCAGAAATTTTTTAGTTTTATAATGTCTGCCCAACTGGCAGAATACTTTCCCCCTACTTTTAGATTAACAATGAGCATTTTATGTAAATTTACATTTCACTACCATTTACCTTGTCATGAGAACCTTTATGGCTAGTTTGATACTTTGGATATTTAAAGTAGGGTTTTTTTTGTTTTGAATTTTGTTTTTAATGCTGTAGGTTTATCTTAGGATGCAATTTCCACTTGTCATATATGTTTAGGAAATACAGCTCTATTAAGGAAATGGCAAAGCTAACAAGAACCAATGAGTGTAACTCACCCTAGGGTGGATTTTTACATTTACAATATAAAATCAAGTCACTGGCACAGTTGTTTTTCCCTGTACACTTATACATAAAGTCTAGTCATAATCGTTTACTTCTAAAACTGATAAAAACAAAGAATGTTGGCTCAAAAAAAAAAAAAGAAAAAAAACCTTTAAATAATAACCAGCATTTGCAGGGGAAAATCCAATCCACATCAGACTCCATGAAAGACAAAAGGAACTTGCAGTGGTATGTAACGGTTCGCAAATATTTTGGTAGTTACAATCATCCTCTTGCTTTTTCTTCTGTGGCACCTCTTTTTCTAATGGGGCTGGAGCCATTATCTTGCTAGCAGGTTACACCAGTGGTCTGGTTTTAGAAGCAAATTTGTAATTCTTTTAGTTTTGCCTGGCTTTTATGAATGAGCTCTGTAGGAAAATAGGTTCTTTGTGGCATGCACATTTGACAAGTCATTTCTCACTTCTGAGATCGCTAGGTAGAATAGAGAGTGATTTGAGGAGTCAAGATGAATCACAGAGGAAGATTTTTTTCCACTCACCTTATCATCATACTGTGCATTTCTGCATCTATTTAAAAATTAACTTGTGACCCCTAGTAATAGTCCATTCTCAGTCACGCACATAGCTTCCCTTTATGACTGTTATAACTTTTCACCACAGAAGTGATTTTGACTTGTTAAGAGTGGACAGGTTAAGAAACTCCCAGGAATATCAGGTTAGTTTCAAACTTTCAATACAGCCCAAATGGAGTAAATATGTTTGGGACAATATTTGCGACCATGCCTGTCTTGAGTACATTTCTTTTAAAATTAATTGTAAAGTATCAGACAACACATTACCTAGGATTTAATGGAGAGGTTTTCTGGGGTAAGTTTTAAAAAGTTGTTTGAGAAATGCTTGAGAGATCACTATACTTTTATATTTGTCATTTACATCCTCGCAGTAACTTTGCAAATGACAACAAATAATGTTAATCTGTAGTGATTTCCTTGTGTGTTACGCTGAATTGTAAAAATTTTATTTTGTTTTCCTAACTTTGGATATAACTGGCAAGGCATGATTGTGTTAGGATGATAGAGTAATTTTCTGGAAATTCTTGGCAATGTGTTGATTTGTTCTTTAACGACATTAAATTATCACAAACTAGCCTTTAGGCTAGTTTAATTCAGATAATAAAAATAATGAAAAGTTATAAATATGAGTCTGTATTTCTATGTATATCTGTATGTATATGTAGAACATCTAAATATGTATAGAAATAGAAATTGTTCAAATTAAAAATGAAGAAATATTATGGTTTTTTTTTTTTTTGAGACGGAATCTCACACTGTCACCCCAGCTGGAGTGCAATGGCGCAATCTTGGCTCACTGCAACCTCCGCCTCCTGGGTTCAAGCGATTCTTCTGCCTCAGCCTCCTGAGTAGCTGGGATTGCAGGCGCCTGCCACCATGTCTGCTAATTTTTTGTATTTTTAGTAGAGACAGGATTTCACTATATTGGTCAGGCTGATCTCGAACTCCTGACCTCATGGTCCACCTGCCTTGGCCTCCCAAAGTGCTAGGATTACAGGCGTGAGCCACTGCACCCGGCCTATGGTTTTAAAAATATGCAAAATGTCAGACAACTAAATAATTTGTAATACATTTTTAATGCTATTATAATATAATGTAATACTGTAATATAATGTAAATGTAAATTACATTTCTTACCAGCAGAATCCATATATAACAAAATAATGTACAAACTTAAGCTTTGAACTTTTTTCTATTAGAGTTATACTACCTACAAAATTATAGCTATTTTTTTCTTTCAGAATTGGTACATTATGAATATAAAATACACTAAGATTTTATTAAAGCCTACCATTATTATATCTATTTAAAGTATTAAGAAACTGATAATACATATTTTTTGGTGTTATTTTAAATATTCTCAGTAAAATTAAAGTGAAGAAGTAGAAATAAAACAAAATCTCAGTATTTTAAAAATGAGAATGATTAAGAATTATTTGATGTTAGTTTGAAAATTTGTAAGTAGTCAATAATAACTTAATAATCAATTAATTAATAACAATTAATTATAATCAATAATTCATAAGTTTGCCAATTTATAAAACCGAAAGCTCTATTTTCAGCTTTTAATTAGGCTACAAGGAGATGTTTGATATTTCAGATTTCTCTTAATATGAAAGATACATGAGATGAAATTAAATTGGCTAGTCTTTGAAAGGATTCTAAGTTTTTTCTGATTTTCAAATCTAATATTTAGAAGTAAAATGGTCAAATCACTTTATACAGTAACTTTTTACTCCACATTTAAAACTTTATTATTTTTACAGTATCCTTGATAATTCTATAGACATAGATATTACCCACTACATTTAGGTATGAAAGATTAAAATGACCTTATTAGTATCACAACATTAAGGGTGAAGCTAAAATAAATAGCACAGGTTTTCTCCTTTCCCAACCAATAACTTAGCTGATTGATTCAGCTATTTTTTAAAGGCAGTATTTTTCAAAGGCAATAACTTTCATGATTAGTAACGGTGTTTTTGCTGATTTGTTTTAAAGAAATGTGTGTCTTCTACCTTCTATATTTTGTTTTTGTTTAACTTTTGGAGATCTATTCAATTGCATTGAATTTAGTTTTGAAGTTTTCCAAGAATATTTATTTGTTATTATTTACATGGTCTTTTTTTCTATAACCGTAATAATTTACTAAAAGGTTATTAGAATTAGGATTAATATTAATATGTTGTTAGAAATTAATACAGTTCAGAAGAATACTTATGTAAGGAAGTTATACTTTTATTTAATAATAGTTTAAGAAAAATTAACAAGTTTGCCAATTTATAAAACCAAAAACTCTATTTTCAGCTTTTAATTAGGCTACAGGGAGATGTCCAATATTTGAGGTTTCTCTTAATATGAAAGATACATGAGATGAAATTAAATTGGATAGTCTTTGAAAGGATTCTAAATTTTTTCTGATTTTCAAATCTAATATTTAGAAGTAAAATGGTAATTCATTCAAGTCAACAGTGGAGGTAAAAACATAACCCATTTTCCCTTGAATCAAAAGATGTTTACAGTAGCATGCTTGCTGCTGCAGAGTCTTTTGTGATTGCCACTCTAATTACATGTTTTTCACATCAAAGTCTTCAAAAGTAATATAGGTACAAATTGACTCATAACTATTTATTGGGTAAAGGAATTCAAGAAGGTTTCTGTGTATGGAAAAAATGTATGTAAAATACAAGTGATATCTTTGTTAGATATTTTCTACTTCAGCTGAATACAGAGCAGCCTGTCTCCCTATATTACTGGATCTTATCTTGAAATTATAGGCACCAAGCAAATAATGCTATAGGGAATGTGTAGCACTACCATTTTAATTAAAATACAAAATGATAATCTGCATCGGGGTAGAGTTAAGGATTTGATGAGTTCCAATTATATTAGTAATAACATTTTCATTTGATAACCAGATAACTGGGTAATTAAAAACATGTAATTAAAGCAAAATCAAATCCTAATTTATAAAGGCAATGAAAACAAAAGAGCATAGTAAAACCCCATTAAAAAGTAGTTGCTGCACCATTATGAATGAGATACATTTTTATCAATATCTTATAAAGCAAATAGAGGTTGAATCCTGCCATATGTTTATGTGTTAAAATACTAGAAGACCATATGATAAAGTCCCAAATCATAAACACGATACAAAATCCCCATGAGTTGTTTTTGCCAATCCAAAGCCATTCTGAATAGGCATAGGATGAAGTACAATGTTGGAAGATGATGAAGAATCACTGTACAAAGCTTCAAAGATTGAGGTCAGAATCTAGCTTAGTAACTCAGAAACAATTAATTGCAGAGTGCAGGTATATTATATTTTTGTTACCTGCATTGTTACTGCATTTCTCATCTGAAATAGGCAGATTCTAAATGATTCTGAAAGTAGGCAGAATCATTTAAATGTAGTCTAATTTGGAGCCCAGTATGAAGGGTGGTGGGGATGAAGGTACCGTGGTTTTTGAGAGAGGAAAGGCCCAATTGTGCATTAACAATCATGAAGAAAGGGACTGGTTCAAGCAGGAGCCTTTATCCAAGAGTTCAAGGACAGATGGGAATTGAATTTTCTCTGGTGGCCTTGATTGGCAAGGGTCGAAGAAGTCTGCTCAGCTGAGAAAACAGCACATGGCCTAATTATATCCACAACACAGGGATTTTTCAGTCCTCTCTTTAAAAACCAACTCTTCCTTGCATCTATGAAGCAACGTGAATCCTATCATTAACACTTCTTTCTTTGTTGCTGACAAAAATTAACTCCTAAACCCACCAACAGAGCTTGAAATGTCACAGTTCCCTTTAGAGGGACACAGACCTCTTCCTCCTCCTGGCAAAATCTTCTGCATGAATGAAGGTGGAGAGAGCCTTAGTGAGGTGACTATCTGATGTCTCAGTGCTACTCCCAAAGTCATAGTTTTTCAGGCAAGGGCACAAGCAGTGGACAATAGCCCGGCGGATGTAGCTGTCGAAGATATAGTAAATGAAAGGGTTGACACAGCTGTTGGCAAATGCCAAGGGTCCACTCACCTCCATACCAAGCTGAAGAATGGCTGAGGGAAAATAGCGTTCTTGCTGCAACCCAGAGACAATGGCCAGGAGCTTGAAAGTATTGAAGGGCAACCAGGAGACAAGAAAGGCTGCCACGACGATAAAGATGATCTTTATAGATTTCTTCAGCTTTTTGTTGTGCTTTCCTGACTGCTGGTAATGGGCACACAGCTTCCTTGCAATGCAACAGTAGCAGGTCACAATGCTCAACAAAGGGACAAAAAAGGTGAAAATTAAGGCCACCAGGGACCATATGAGTTTAACTGGAGTTGCCTTTTTCTCTGCACAGTATGGCTTATCATCAATCAGCGTGAGCTCCCTGGACAGAAGAGTAGGCAACCCCAGCAGGCAGGAGATAAACCAGATGCTGGCACAGACTACATATGCACAGTCTGTCCTTCTGAATTTCCTGGATATGACTGGGCACACAATGGCCAGGTAGCGGTCAACACTCATGCAAGTGAGCAGGAAGACACTGCAGTGCATATTGACGGAGATCATGTAGGAGCTCCCTTTGCACAGGAAGGAGCCCGTCCTCCACAGTCCTAAAGATGCTTCTTTATCCACCCAGAGAGGCAACGTGACAAGGAAAATGAAGTCAGAGGCAGCCAGATTGATGATAAAGATGTCGATCAGTCTTCGGCTGCCAGGTTTGAAATACAACGCTCCCATGAGAACAAGGTTCCCCAGCACTCCAGTCAGGAACACAGCTGTGTAAAAGACTGGAAGGAAGACCGAGGTGTAAGGAACATGGGAGTGGGTCTCCCTGATGTCAGGGTTTGGGCTTGTAGCATAGTAATAATCCAAATAAACTGAAGTTTCTTCTGGGTCCATCACCAAAGAGCAGATGCCAAATCTGGTGAGTTTCCTCACCTATGATGTTTTTGTGTAAATATTAGAAACCTCAAGGGAGCTTCTTTTATACAGTACCTGCCTCTCTCTCTATTTTTTCCCCTCCCTTTAAAGATCTTGGACAAACATGAAAGCCGAGATTAAAAAATGCAGTTTCTGCCAATCCTCAGAAAGGGCCCACAAGGTGCACCACTCTGATTGGTGTTGGTTGGTTGTGGTTGTGGTTTTTTTTTTTATTTGCATTTGCTCATGAAACTGAGATGCTTTTTGAGTTCTTTTTGCAAGATATTCAATTTATTTCTTTAAGGCCAGTAATTAAGAAGTGAATTAACTTGATTTTTCCCCTTCCTTTAAAGACGTCCTTTGCTTTTGACACTGAAATTTATTTTGATCTAGCCTTCTGTTTCACATAGAAGATACTGTTCTACTTTTAGAATTGTAAGGCAATGATGATGTATTCTTTTTATTTACTTTGTTGGTGAAATAGGAAGAAAACTAGTCTTTCATTGTGTAAAGAGTGAATGAAAATTTTCCCAAATCATACCAGTCTACAACTAGGTCAAACAACATGATTCCAATTAGGGCATGAGAATCTCCCCACCTATTTGGCTCTTTCCTTTCACATGTAATCAATTCTGTTTCATAAGTTTTTAAAAATCCCCCAAAGACTGGGACCACATTTTGTGCTCTTATTATTATTATTTTAAAATTTCCATTACAACTAGCATAGCATCTTGCACATAGTTGGTGCTTTGGAAATGGTAGTTTATTAGGTTTGATTGAGAACATTCTTTTTGTTATCCAGCATAACTAGCAGAAATGAATTCACTGGGGTCTAACTTCAGGTATTGTTGTTATTTATGTAACTTACAAACACAGGTTTAAAAATCTCCAATTGCTATTTTTACCCTCCTATCTGCTATTGTAATTCAACCAGTGAAGTTCCCTTTTGTTAAGAGTTAACATTGATTTGGAGATTTTCTTCCTATTAACCCTCAAATACGCTTCATCAGACTCTGGATCCCCTCTGATCTTCTCTTTATTATACCACACCTGTGTAGCAGTGATTTTTTTTAGCTTCTG
This sequence comes from Rhinopithecus roxellana, assembly GCF_007565055.1. Lineage (NCBI taxonomy): Eukaryota > Metazoa > Chordata > Mammalia > Primates > Cercopithecidae > Rhinopithecus > Rhinopithecus roxellana. Next base: position 19,109,925 of record NC_044549.1, on the reverse strand, counting down.
AGCCATGGCCTTCTGGTACCTCCACACATGAGTGAACATCACTTTTGGAATTGCTGATTACTGATCTGGCAACAGATAGACCTATAAGTGACATCATAATGGAGGTGCCAGCATGGACACTATAAAAGGGAAGATTTTTTGGTACATTTAAAACACTTGGGGAACAGGCTAAAACAGAAAGAATTCTATCACATTTTTCTCTCATATGTTTCCTTTTATATTATGATGACCATAGTAAAATATAACACATTTTGAAGTGGGCTCCATTTATTTCAGCTCTTTACTGGCCAAAGTGACTCAAGGCTCTCTTGCACTCTCCTTCTCTCCTATCTGATTTAATCTTCAGAATTCTAGTTTCAGGTTGATATTGCTATTCATGGAAAAATGTATGTTTGTGGATGAAAATATAGTCATTAAACATTTGAAGTCCTTTCTTAAGTTGTTTTTTCATTTGTTTGTTTGTTTAATTTTCGAGACAGGGTCTCACTAGGGTGTCACTTTGTCACCCAGGCTGGAGTTTAGTGTTTTGAACACAGATCACTGCCAGGCCCATGCAATCCTCCCACCTCAACCTCCTGAGTAGCTAAGACTACAGGCATGCACCACCATGCCGGACTAATTTTTGCATTTTTTGTAGAGATGGGTTTTCACCATGTTGCCCATGCTGGTCAGGAACTCCTGAGCTCGAGCGATCTACCCGCCTTGGCTTCCCAAAATGCTGGGATTACAGGCATGGGTCACCAAGCCTGGCCCTGCTGAATTGTTATTTCTTCAGTAATTAGTATATTAAAAAGAATCATCCCGCCGGTTGCACTTCCTCCTTCCCTCTTCCTCCTGATACGGTATAGTGTCACCTGAGTCTTAGGCAAGTAAGCTGAGGTCAGGGAAGGATGAAGGCTCCTCTGACCTGGGACAGTCCCAGAAGTCACTCTGGAGTTGATTTGTGGGCCTGAGCCTGCCTTCTCCTGTGTCCCTGGCTGCTGTGTGCAATTCATTTAATTTCATGGAGGGCATATTCTTTACTAAATATAGACTACAGATCAGAGAAACTAATTAACCGCTTTGACATTTCTGGGACAGAAATCTTTCCCACTGGGTAAGCTTTAATTATTTAATAGAATCATTCATTTTGTCAAAAATTGGAGTAGGACAATATTTACTCGAAAAAGATTAATAGGGTAATATAGAATATTTAAACACATCATCTATATCTGTGTGCCTGTGTGTTAAAGTACTAATCATGTATATTCTTTAGGTGTACTAAAATTTTAATATTAGAATGTTGCACCCTAGAACCATAAGTTCTTTTGGCATTTGAGAAAATAAGGTTGATTCTGGGTCTAAGGTTTTTCTACCTTTTTTTTAAATCCTTTGATATGTCTCAAGAATTCTACCTAAAGATATTATAAAATGGAAAAAGAGTTCATGCTCATACTGTAGAGGAAAATATTTGGCTGCACATTCATTCTGTATCCCTTACATTTTTTTTTCAAATTTCAAAAGTTGCTGGACTGCTAATGTAAACTATCTCAAATCCGATTTCCTCAGCAAACTATTGAAGTAGTTGTAGATAAAATCGTTTGCTTTATCATATATGGCCACTTTGAAGTATGATATTTAATGGTAGAGTGCTACAGTGTGAGAATACCCACCGTCGATCAACAGTATCTTGGTACCCAAATCAGAAAACAAATTAAATGTTTTAAGCCAAAAACGGACACATAGCATAGTGCCAGTCTTTTAGTACCTCAGAGTGCAATGCTAGTACAAGACAGAATTCACAATAAAGCTGGTTAAAGTGGGGTTGTAAATAAGCTGGTGCAACGGTCAATTTTAGGACTTTGAGTCTTCTTTCAAATAAACATGAAGATACTAACAATAAAATAGACACCTACACATAGATCAAAACTCAAAAGCAACACTGGGTTCCATAAACATACGAAAAGTCAGTGTAAACAGAGTGATGGCAAAAACAAAAAAAAATAGAATAAGATGTAAGTATTAGTAACTGAATTAGAGCACATATGCCATTTCTCAGAAAATAACGCTCAACTTTCCTCCCTGACTCCTGGCAGAAATAACTGCTTCTTCCTTTGTATTTCCTAAGAACTTTAAAAATACTGGTTACAAAGTACTTGTCTCATTTCACACTGTTAGTTGTCTTTGTATCTGACCCCGTGGCTGATAATGAGCAACCTGAAGGCAGAGTCCATTAGTTATCTCTGGACTGGCCTCCAGCATACAGAAGTTACCCAACTGAAGTTCTTTTTGGACTCTTAAAAAAGCCATTGTTTTGAATCTGTGAATGTCAGATAGTATTACCCAGATTAGAGTCATCAGGGACACTTGCTAAGCTGTAGATTGCCAAACCCTGTTCTAGATGTCTTCAGTCAGAATCACCGGGTAAGAAGTCTAGGACTTTGTATTTAACAAGCATTCAAGGTGATTCTTACACACACTAAAGCACTAAGGTTTAGAATCACTGTTCTAATTCACATAAGTTAATCAACATTATATATTATGTTTTGTTATTATTTTGACTAATTTTTAAAAAAGGCTTAAAAGTTACCTCAAAATTTGAAATTTGTGGAAGTCTTTTAGTCTGAATATCACAAAATTTGAAGAATTAATTTAGATTTCTAGGCCCTACTTATTCCATGTTCCAATTCCTGAGTTATGCTCAGAACTGGTTCAGGTGTTGAAGATGAAGACAGAGAAAGGTTTTCTCTACTGAAACGTCTGCTCAAGTGGATCCATTATTATTTGCTGTGGCTGCAGCCTCTGCTTCACCAGCAGGCTGAAGATTTAATAATAGAGCCACCCCAATTAGGCTTATTGAACTTATGATTCTATTACTTTGGCCTCTTCCCTGTCAACCACCGTATCAGGTGGAGACTCATCAGATTACATGCATATAGCACAGAAGAAAGAAATCCCTGGATACAAAGCCTTTGACTCACACATGCTCTGCTGATATGTCCCAGAATAAATGGCAAAGAACGTGAAGCAACTAATTATTTCTCATTAATCTTATCAAACAGTGTCATTATATATTCACATGTTAGATACATTATCTTGTCCATTTCTTACAAGTATCATAAAGTGCAAAGTCAAATGGTTAAGTTTAAGAAAACTGATTATACTGTTTATACTCTAGGAGTTTATTTTTATTTTTAAATTCTCAGTTACTTGGAGAATTTAGTGCTATATAATTTAATATCACATCATGCCAAATTAAGGGTCATGTATTCACTATTAGGAGGGCCCCCACTTAATTTACTGGGTTATTTCCCTTGGTAACTAATACTTAGATAGAAATGATGTTACTATTCTAGGAATATATACTTTCGGTTTCTTCATAATAGTAGATTTAATCTGAATTTAGGTTGTGCATAACAAATTTTATGTTTATTTATGTTGGTGTCCTTGGCATCCAGCAGAGTGTCTGGCAAGCAATAGATAGTCAATAAATGATTGTAAATCTGGGATGAATCATGCTTGAATTCTGAGTTATTTCCAAAGAGTAGGGACTTTTCACAAACTTCTTAGCTTCCATTTTCTATTTTCCTGGGATTGTCACATCATAAACTAATATGAAGAGATGTTTCTAAGTTAATGCAGCATATTTTTTTGTCAACTTATGCTAATGTTTTCACTTAGCACATCTTGTTGAATCAGAAGCAACTTGCAAACGAATACATGTGAAAAATATCACTATCAGGGACTCATAATAAGTATGATGGATAGTGATGAGAAGAGGACTCCCTCAATGAAGACTCTTAAGTTTATTAATAATTAAATTAATTTATTATATTAGTTTCTTATCTGCAATAAAGATTTTTTTGAAAAGATATTTTTGGGAGGTCCACAATTCATACTCATAACTCTATACTAATAAATGTCAATTAGAAGAAATCAAAAAAGTTTCCTTCTATAATTTTACCTTCATAATTACTGTTAATCTTTGAAATAGCAAGGGCTTTTTTTCGGTATCATTTCTAATCAGAATGCACATAGTCTTCCTCCTTTTCCTTTGCAAACTACAATTGCCACTATCTCTGCTTCTAGTACATTGCCCAGGCTTGAGGTATAGGGTATATAAATTCTGCAATGAAACTCTAATGCTGTGGATCTATGAAAAACTGTATTTTGTAGTTGCATTATTCTTCTTCCAGTAGAATTACAAACTGTAAAATTTTAGAGTGTAAAATTGTAAAGTGAAATTAATGATCATTAGTACAACTGTTTTACTAATGAGGACCCTGGGGTCCATAAAGGGATCATTAACCAAAGATCCATTGATAATTTTAAAATAAAGGATAATTTAAACTTAAACTCCGCATTTACATATGGCTCATTTGCTGTCTTTCAGAAGCATGGGCATCTAAAAATTATAGTTTTTTTTTTACTACATGTGGCACTTTACTGGAACTGCTAAAAAAAAAAAAAGACATTTTAGATGCATTTTTCTATTTGCCTTGATCTTGATTCTGTTATTGTTCTACAGTGAATGGGTGCAAGGAAATTCAAAGACAGGTACATTTTTAAAAATGGTTTTTGATTGGAACCCAGAATTGTATATATTCCCATCTTCTTCCTTTCTAAAGTTCATAAGGAAAGCAAACAGGAAAAAAATTACATGAAAAAACATAATGTAAATATATCTTATAATGTAGATATAACTTTTAATTTCTAAAAATGTGCAATTAAAAATAAAATAATATTAAATGTATTGGAGAATTTGGTATTGATGGAAATTCTAGTGTGAAGGGTTGTTTCGTAAGTACATAGTAAAAACAAGTTACAACATCTGAGTATCTAGATTTTCAGTTATCGGTTTGATTTTAAATGCGCTATAACTATAATGCCTTCCGGTTGAAACTAGAACCACCTTTAACAAGTTAAGCTAGATGCCTCATTTAACTTTGCTTTTAAACCTAAATTCCATAATCTCCACATGGTTGCACAAAATCATCTTTCATATTTGTGAAAATATGAGGCTAGCTACCGTTTCTCAAACAGCAGAGTAAGAAGCAGAAGTAGAAATTTAGCTCCATTAATTAATTAAGGATTTATTTTACCTACTCATACAACAAACAAGCATAAACAGAAATTAGGAAACACCAAAGATGCAGCGATAAACCAGAAATACGGTTGTGTGGTTGGTGAAACTGGGTGTAAAGAGGCCGTTCAGGTCCTCTCTCAGGGTGATCGAAACCACAAACACATAGACACCTCCAGGTTCACACTAGGTTGGTCAGTGAAATGCGTCCTGAGTATTTTCTAGGCATTCTGAAGACTTGAAGGGTGCAAGTATCATCCTCCTTTGCAGGTCTTCCCAGAAACATCCACCTCCTGAGTCATGACGACTTGTGTATGATATGAACCCAGGCCTGGGAATCTACTGAGCAGGGCTAAATAAGGATGCCCAAAATACTAGCCCTGGCAAATCTTTCCTAGTCATTTGGTGGTCAGTCCAGAGCTTCTCAAACCTGCTGAAACGAGCAGGAACACCTATCTCTATAAATGGCTTATCTCTATTTAGAGGTAGCCTCTAGGGTTAATCCAGGAGCTTTAAAAGCTGTTTGTCTTTTTCGTCCTTTTTTCCCGGTCGCTGCTCGCTGTCCCGGTCCGCGCCTGCTCCCTGCGTGCCTTTTCGCCATGCCTCCGAAAATTGAGGAAATCAAGGACTTTGCTCACAGCCCGACAAAGGATGCCAAATCTGTTAAGATCAAGAAAAATAAGGACAATGTGAAGTTTAAAGTTCGATGCGGCAGGTATCTTTATATCCTGGTCACCAGTGTCAAAGAGAAGGCAGAGAAAGTGAAGCAGTCCCTGTCTCCTAGTTTGGCAGTGAAGGAGCTGAAATAAACCAGCCACACTGACTGGAACTGTATTAGAATATAAAAACACAAACAAAACAAAACAAAAACAAACAAACAAAAAAGCTGTTTTCACTAAGCTTACTCAAATATTGTAGACGTTTAACGAATATTTGCAAATACTAATAATTTAATGATTCTTTCCTAAGCCTCAGGTCCTGTGCTGGGCATTGTATATGTATTTTCTCAATCTTCTCAATGATCATGTGGGATAGATGTTACTGTCAACATCCATATTTTGGAGAAAAGACAACCGAGACTTAAAGAAAGTTAATTCTCCAAAGTCACAAAACGAGTATATTCAAGTGTGCTACCATGGCAGTCAGTTACTCTAATATCCAAGTTTGCTACCAAGTCAGTTACTCTCTCTAGTTCTTTTATCTGTGGACTGAAGTTGTTTCTTCTTTACTCTCCTTTAAACTTCTCTTTTGCCTGGTTTACTGACCACAAGATCTCAGTGGAGAGGTAAATCCGAAAGTAGGGGATTTCTCTCTTTTTTTTTTTTTTTTTTTGCGACGGAGTCTTGCTCTGTCGCCCAGGCTGGAGTGCAGTGGCGCGATCTCGGCTCACTGCAAACTCCACCTCCCGGGTTCAAGCGATTCTCCTGCCTCAGCCTCCCAAATAGCTGGGACTGCAGGCGCCCGCCACCATGCCTGGCTATTTTTTTTGTACTTTTAGTAGATGCGGGTTTTCACCGTGTTAGCCAGGATGGTCTCCATCTCCTGACCTCCGAATCCGCCAGCCTCTGCCTCCCAAAGGGCTGAGATTACAGGCATGAGCCACCACGCCCGGCGGAAAGTAGGGGATTTCTAATGAAGGCTAATGGATGAAGACGTTTCCTGGAGTATAAAGGCATTTATGCGTCTTACTACACACTGACAATTTGCCTGTGCCCCTCCGCCACTTTCTCTAGTTGGTGCCTCTGACAAATTTTTTTTGATTGTATGCTGTATGTGAAAATCCAGAGTCATGTTAGAATATATTTGGCTACTAGCTTATTATGTGCTGCATATGAATATCGGTTCACTCAGGTGAAAGAAATGTAACTACACTTAGAGAAACATATCATGCCTTTAATCTGTCCAAGTGGTAGAAATTTAGTATCACCTTGAAGCTCCCATCTTTCTCCTGTGCTAAATTACAAGGCATTAGGGGACAGAGTGGAGGTTTGAGAGACCCTCTGGTCCTTTAGTCAGCTTTCTCTGTAGGTTACTGTTGAGAAATCCACCATTTGCTGGTCCCAGGGCACGTTAATAGTTCCACTCATGTTATTGTTAAGATGTCCCTGCTTCCTGTCCATGAATTTCTGTGTTAAACCTGAGGGCTCAGAAACATTGTTGCCTGTGTGCCACACATCATCTGCAATCTCCAATGCTGTCCATGACCTTATCTGCTTGAGTGATGTTCCCCAAATTTCAGTCTTTTTCCTACTATACCCACAATTTTTTATTCATTTTTTGACATATCTGGTATTCTCAGTATTATTAACTTAATATTTTTTAAATTAAATGAAAAAAATTTAAAAGGAACAACATTACTGCAGTAGAAAACTAGTATCACTTGTCATAAAAAATAGGCAGCTACAAACACACATTTTATGAAACCCAAATAATGTCATTACATTCTTGATGGATACTGTCTGCCAGGTCACATCCTTCTTAGCCTAAACTTATGCAATAAAACGAGAGGGACTCTGCTCCAATGGGAGGGATTCTGGGAGAGGGAAATAAAACGGGTCAACGTTTCACAAGTAGAATCCCGTTTTTGTTCATTTATACTTAAATCTAGAGGCAGGGTGGTGTGATAGGGAAAGCACAGGCCTAAAAATCAGACCTAAGTTATACAGGTCACGATCATTGACTAGAGGTGACCGGAAACCGGTCCGCTTTACTTTCTGGACCATTGCTCCTTCCTCCCTAAAATGCAAGAATCCAACAGCCTTCCCTTCAGCGCACGGGCTTGCCCTGAGGAGCTGAACTACATCTCCCACAATGCCCCGCGCGCGGCGCCAGCATGCCTATCGCCGCCTCAGACAGCTTTCAGTCTGTCCCTCCTACAACTCCCACAAGGCCCCTCGGTCCCGGGCCGCGGCCCGGCCCGGAGTGGGGGCGGAGGCGGAGGCGCGGGAGTTATGGAGGGGGCGGGCTCTGCAGGGAAGTGCGTCAGAGGAGGCGCGGGGAGAGTAGGGTGCTGTGGTCTGAGCTAGAGGGTGAAGCTGGCGGAGCAGGAGGATGGGCGGTGAGTGAGCGGGACCTGCGTCGCTGGGCGGGGGTCGCGTCGCGGTTCGATGTTCCCGGCGGTTTGAAGAGGGGCCCCCTTCCCGGGCGTGGTCGGGACTGGGCGGGTTCCGAGCGGCGGGTTTGTCCCTGGGCCGAGCCCTCTAGGGCGGGGCCTGGTCGGGTACCGGGGGACTCTGGCTGGGGGCCGCGCACGGCTGCCCCACCCCAGCCCTGGCCTTCTCCGGCCCCGCCGTGAGGCCCGGGAGGTGACCGCTCCAGGCGTCTGGCTTTGAAGAACCGCCGTTCCCAGTGCTGGGACCCTTTAAGGTCATTTGAGAGCACCAGGATGAAGGGGGGATTTTTAAAAAATCAAAATGCAAATCCAACTTTTTGAGTTATCGTTGTCATTGCCCTTATCTTTCCTGAGTCACTTCCAATTTTCCAAACTCAGCAACCCCAGTTTGCGAGTCTGTTTTCGTGCACCTTTGTAAGGTCTTTGGTGCGGTCACGGTGTATACTTGCCGTGTAGTATTTGGCTCAGCGCGATCCGCCTTGAGTCATTTTACCGCGGCCATTTACTACTGCCGTTGAGCCCTGTCCACGCCTTGGGAGTGTTGATATTTTGAGAGTTTTCTGTCTGGCTGAGGAGGGATCATTTAGTTTTTGCGGACGTATGTTGCACTTAGGGTTTAGGGAGAGAGCAAGGTTTCAGTTGAGGAGGTTCAGAAGTATAAGGACTAGGGAGAGTAGATAGGAGTGTAGCATTTGGCAACGTAAAGAAGCGTGGCTTAGCTTTAATGGATTAGGGAGAGATTGCTATCTAGCATTATTATATGTTATTGTTCTCTTTGCTATTTTATACACCTAGAACAACCTTTCCCTCGGGGTTAACAAACTTCTTCAACTCTGTTTTCCGTGTGGCTCCTGACTCTTACCTTTGTTTTAGGAGGCTTCCCTCTTCAGAGGAAACTGGGAGAAGCCAATTTCCACTGCTTTTTCCTGTGTCTTTTTAACACTCAAACCCAGAACACTTAATCCTCTGCAGCTCGTGCAGAAATTCAGTCTGTGATTTAAAATGTGTGCACGGTAACACTGCTGACCATGGGCATGTCTGTTGTTTGTATCTGTAATGTGTATGTCCATTTCAGTGTTGTCTGTTTTAGTATGCAGGTGATAGACTAGAGAACAAGACCTCTGTCTCCGTAGCATCCTGGGTATGTGAGCATTCAATAAGTACTTTTATGAGAATGAGTTTTGTTTTAAGCTTAATTAAAAACATGCTTGCTTTCTAAAAAAAACATTCTTAATGGTTATATGTACGAAGGGATGGGGAATTGGGTAAAGGGTGCATTTGGAATAATTCAAAATAGTCTTTCTTATTTGTGCTTTAAGACTAACTTTCTTCTTTCTTCAACTTTTAAACAGAGCAGTCTGAATGCCAGAATGGATAACCGTTTTGCTACAGCATTTGTAATTGCTTGTGTGCTTAGCCTCATTTCCACCATCTACATGGCAGCCTCCATTGGCACAGACTTCTGGTATGAATATCGAAGTCCAGTTCAAGAAAATTCCAGTGATTTGAATAAAAGCATCTGGGATGAATTCATTAGTGATGAGGCAGATGAAAAGACTTACAATGATGCACTTTTTCGATACAATGGCACAATGGGATTGTGGAGACGGTGTATCACCATACCCAAAAACATGCATTGGTATAGCCCACCAGAAAGAACAGGTATTTCTCTTCTTTTAACTTCTCTCTTCTTTACCTGATTAATAATAGACAAAACGACCTAGTGATTGCCCAGTTACATGTAAGCAGGTTTATTGGTTCTCTCTCTCCTTAAAGAAATAAATCATGTGTATTTTCTCTTTCTACTGCCTTCTCTCCCCAACTTCTTTGCATTACCATGGTACTCATCAATATTGGTTGGATGAGGAACTTTTCTTATCTTGGGAAAGCCATTAAAATTTTTTTTATTTACTCACACATTAAAATACTTTTTATTAATCTAACACATGTCATAAAGAAATAGTTGGAAAAGTACATAGAAAGACTTTAAAAATATTTGGTAACTAGTAAAAGGACTACCATCGAAAATCAACTCAACAAATTGTCGTTTTATGGGTTAGCTGTATTATAATACATATCTATCATTTACCCCTATGTCTTCGGGGATATAATTTGACCAGCTCGACATTTAAATCTGTGTAATTATGAGACTGTTTTACAGCAATCTTGATGCAGAGTTTGTAGGTTACGAAATTGGTATTACAGAAGTATAAAACAAAACAAAACTAAGTTTTTCAGGTTTATTTTGCAGGCATTCTTATTTAACACTTAAAGATTTTAATTTCCAGTTATTAAAATGGTAGCCTTAGAACTCTTTGTAAGGAACAACGTTAATGACTACTTCTGTTGTCCACTTAGTGGGGAAGCGTTGTATTCAAATCATAGCAGAACAGGCTTGTGTTACCATAGATCAAAAGGATGATAATATGTCACTGTATCTGGGAGAAAAAGGAGGTAATTTGGAAGGAAAGGAGAGAAAGTTGGTTAAAATTCATTGTAAAATGTTCAGTTTGACTTGTGAGGTTACAGGAGCACTTGATATTGGAGTGTTACCATTTAGTCATTCGTTAAACAAATAATTTATTGCATGCCTCCATGTTCCAGGGCCTTTTAGCTGGGAGAACATCAGGAAAGAGAACAAAGTCCTTATTCCTGGGGAGCTAGCATTCTAATAAAGGATGACAGGCAATGAACAGAATGTAACAGTATAAACAGAATAAACAATTATTTAGTATGTTAAAAAATGACACGTGCTATGGCAAAATAGAACACAAAAGTGATTTGGAAATATGTGGGAAAAGGAATATTGGTGGCCATAGGTTATGATTTTCAATAGGATACTTAAGGTAGGTCTCATTGAGAAGACACCACTTGAGTTAAAGACTGTAGTTAAAGACTAGACAAAAGATTTGGCCATATGGGTAAATGGGGAGGAAGTCATTTAGGTTGGAAAGGACATCTACTGCAAAGGCCCTATGGCAGGAGCATGCCTGAAATATTCAAGGACCAGTAAGGAAGCCACTGGGCTGGAATGGAGGGAGAGACGGGAAGTTGGGTATATTGTCAAAGACCTACTTTGGGAGTGGTACTGGGGCAAGTCCTGGAGAACTGTAGGTATAATGAGAACTTTGGCGTTGATTCCAAGTACAATGCTGAACCATGCTTTGGTCATCCTGGTTGAGAACAGAGGCAGCAGACAAAGGTGGAAGCTAGAAGACTATGGTTAGGAGGCTATAGAAGTAATTCAGGTTAGGTGATGGTTATGACTCACACCAGAATGGTAGCACTGAGCAGCAGCTGGATTCTGGACATAGTTTGAAGGAAGAATTCCTGGGATTTCCTGATGGAGTGTAAATGTACAAGAATTCTCTAAAGTTTCTGGTCTGAAGAACTGGAAGGGTGGAGTTGGCATTCCCTGAGATGGGGATATGGTTGGTAAAGCAGGGTTGGATGAGAAGATCAACATTCCTATTTATTTCTGTCTTTGTTCCCTCCCCTTCTTCCTAGGCTTTCTACATAGCTATTCTGCCATTCATTTTACTGCTTCTACTTTATTTTTCTTCCCTGTGTCTATGTCTTCACTTGCCACTGAGAACCAGTGGCATCTATTGGACATCTATGAAACCTATGTGTCAGTCAGGGCCAGAGAAGTTGCTGACCCCTCTGGAAACATCCTTTACTTTTGACTTCAGAGAATAATTACTGAAAGAGATTTTTGTTAAATGTTTATAATTAAAACAACAGGCAATTGTTCTTGTTCCAGAGTCATTTGATGTGGTCACAAAATGTGTGAGTTTCACACTAACTGAGCAGTTCATGGAGAAATTTGTTGATCCCGGAAACCACAATAGCGGGATTGATCTACTTAGGACCTGTGAGTATTTGATTTCACCAGGACAGTTGGGGGAACAAAGATAATTTTATTTGTCTCTTTTTGGACTATGTTTTTGGAATAAGATGAGTTAGTAGATTGTGCCAACTTGAAATGAGATCTCTAACAGTATCCAATGAACTCTATTCTGTTGATATTTTAGAAGGTGGATACTTGCTTACCAAATTTCAAATGATTTGAAATTGACAGGGGCAACTACTTCATTGGATGATGAGATCTAGACCTTTAAAAGATGTTATTAGTGGGCCCATTTAATAAGAGGAAATTTAGTTGAGATAACTTATAAATTCCTCTACTTGAATTAAACACTTTCCACTGCTTGAGTTCAGATACGTATATGTGAAAAAAGTTGACTGCAAGCTCTAAATGAGTCAGTGAGTTGTCAGGCCTGCCAGAAGTGTTTATCCAGTCTTAGGTGATAGTAACTAAAGGGCAGATGTCAAAAAATATGAAAGTATTTATTAGGAACAGCCTATTCCTTGATGATCAGGCAGCCCATGAAATACTGTCTTCAGATTTGAGCCTCAGTTTTCAGGGCTATAGGGACTTGCCCAGAAGAATGACCATGTTTGTAAGAGAAAAGGGTGAATAAGGTGTAGGTATTCAGTTTTATAAAGAGAATGTGTAGCAAGCAGTTTATTACTAGGAGAGTTTGAAAAAAGTAAGCTTGAAAAACACTTAAGAAGTTCCAGAAAGCAAAACCAGCACCAAAAGGTAAAGTTTGGTGAAGATTGATATGAATACATTTCTAATAAGGAATATTGTCTGAAAATGGAATGGCATTTTTTGTAAGGTCATCAGGTTTTCTTCCCCTGTTGCTGAGGGATTTATGATAATTAAAACTACCTTTAGATTCTCAGCTTTGTGCTTTATGTATATTCTTTCAACAGCCCTATAAGACAGGTCATTTATAATTACCATTAATTTACCTGTTATTACTGCCTTTAGATCCTGTAAAGACCTAGATATTGTTGGTAGGTAGAGTCAGACTGATATTTGTATCAAATCCTGGCCCTACCACTTACTGTGTAATTTTTACAAGTTATTTATGACTCTTGCCTCAGTTTCCTAAATTACAAAATGGAATTAATAATAATACAGCTGTAGCTATGAGGGATTGGATTCAGGATCCCCTGCTAATTCCAAGGTTGCTAAAGTACCTTATATAAAATGGTATAGTATTAGCATATTAACCTACACAATCCTCCTGTATACTTTAAATCATCTTTAGATTGCTTATAATACCCAACACAGTATCAATGCTATGTAAATAGTTGTTATACTATATATTTGTAAATTTGTATCATTATTTATTTTCTGAATATTTTTAACCCTTGATTAGTTGAATCTGTGGATGCAAAACCTGCAGATATGGAGGGCTGACTGTACCTACTTTCTAGGGTTGTTGGGAGGATTAATACAGAAAATGTGTAGACAAACATAGCATGGAACATAGTGAACCCTCAGTAATTGCTACCTGTTAGTGTCCTTTTACTTTTATCAGGACAAGGTTAGCATCCTTTTGAATATTGTGCTTTAGAAAAGAGGCCTCAATGTTAAAATACTTTCTCACTTTTTGAGAAAAGATCTAATTAGAATATGAAAGAAATTGCCATTGTGGGGAAAGTGGTCTGAAATCATGGTAACATTTCTATTCTTTCTTTTTAAAAATCAGATCTTTGGCGTTGCCAGTTCCTTTTACCTTTTGTGAGTTTAGGTTTGATGTGCTTTGGGGCTTTGATTGGACTTTGTGCTTGCATTTGCCGAAGCTTATATCCCACCATTGCCACGGGCATTCTCCATCTCCTTGCAGGTAGGTTTTGTCACCATAGTTACCTTTTAGCTTCTTCCTGTCTCTTTAGAGACCAAAGAATTATAAATCTTAAATGTTCATGTATTAACTGCCCTGTCTCATTGCCTGAAAAACTCTTTACTGTGCTTTTACCCAGCCATGTTTTGTTTTGTTTTCTACATTTTCCCCCAAGGTCTGTGTACACTGGGCTCAGTAAGTTGTTATGTTGCTGGAATTGAACTACTCCACCAGAAACTAGAGCTCCCTGACAATGTATCCGGTGAATTTGGATGGTCCTTCTGCCTGGCTTGTGTCTCAGCTCCCTTACAGTTCATGGCTTCTGCTCTCTTCATCTGGGCTGCCCACACCAACCGGAAAGAGTACACCTTAATGAAGGCATATCGTGTGGCATGAGCAAGAAACTGCCTGCTTTACAATTGCCATTTTTATTTTTTTAAAATAATACTGATATTTTCCCCACCTCTCAATTGTTTTTAATTTTTATTTGTGGATATACCATTTTATTATGAAAATCTATTTTATTTATACACATTCACCACTAAATACACACTTAATACCACTAAAATTTATGTGGTTTACTTTAAGTGATGCCATCTTTCAAATAAACTAATCTAGGCGTAGACAGAAAGAACTGGATAAAGACTTGACACAGATTTATGAAAGAAAATTGGCAGTAGGAATGTGACCCGAAACAAGTTGTGCTAATGTCTGTTAGACTTTTCCGTAAAACTAAAGCAACTGTATTTGTTCAACTAAAAACTCTATATTAGTTTCTTGGGGAAACCTCTCATCTTTGTCAAAACTTTATGTTCACTTTGCTGTTGTAGATAGCCAGTCAGCCAGCAGTACTAGTGCTATTTTCAAAGATTTAAGCTCTGTAAAATTGGGAAATTATCTAAGATCATTTTCCCTAAGTGTTGACACATAGCTTCATCCGAGGTGAGATATGGCAGCTGTTTGTATCTGCACTGTGTCTGTCTACCAAAAGTGAAAAATACAGTGTTTACTTGAAATTTTAACTTTGTAACTGCAAGAATTCCAATTCAGCTGGGCGAGGATTAATATTACTATTATTATTTTTAACTCTCCATAGGATTTTCAGTACTACCAAATTGTTTTGGATTTTTTTATTTCCTCTTCACATACCAGGGTTATTAAAAGTGTGCTTTCTTTTTAACATTATATTACAGTTACAAAGTAAAATTCCCCAACTGCTATTTATTTGTTCCAGCCCAGTACCATAAAGAACGTTTCACCATAATGACCCCTCCAGAGCTGGGAAACCTACCACAAGATCTAAAGTTTTGGTTGTCGATTAACCTCCAACTATGGTCTTTATTTCTTGTGGTAATATGATGTGCCTTTCCTTGCCTAAATCCCTTCCTGGTGTGTATCAACATTATTTAAATGTCTTCTAATTCAGTCACTTTTTTTTATGTCTGTAAACATTGAACTTTTAAAAAATCTTATTTATTTATTCCACTACTGTAGCAATTGACAGATTAAAAAAGTAACTTCATAATTTCTTACCATAACCTCAATGTCTTTTTTAAAAAATAAAATTGAAAATGAAAAGAGACTCAAAGAATTGTATGTAGAGTCTGAATTGATTTAAATCTCAACACTTTAGGATAAAGAAGTAGAGGGAATCTCTGGTTGACTGTGGAAAGTGCGTCTTGCTGTACGGGGCTGTCATGTCCTGTGTTTGGGTCTCTTGTTTTATCTTCTGGAAAATGTGGGAACCCCTTCCCCCTATTAGAAATAAGAAAATCTTTATCTTTTATTTTTCAGAATTTTAAACTATGTTCTCAAAAGTAGTTTTGTTATTATTACATGTCATACTTAATGTGGCTAGTTTTCTGTAAAGTCATTTAGTGGCTGTGGATGTTTGTGTTCTATAGTAAGTAACCAAGTCAGCTTCTGACTTAGAACAAAGCCAGCATTACTCAGTAGCCAATTATTGCCTGTGAAATGGCTGGTTACTCAGGTTTCTATCTAATCTTAATTCTTGAAGATTCATTACCCTTCAGTCCCTTCTGTGGAAGGTGGAAAAGGGAAAAGCTAAGTGAACAAACAAAACACCTTTGGGAATGGGATAAGAAAATTTTTGGCAGCATGACATTTTTGTATTGGTCGGTTATTTTAAGCTATGTCCCTGCTTCTTACTACCCCAGAGTTACATGGGAAGCTGGCACCGTAACACCTGGTGCTGCATATGTGTTGTAGTTGGTATTTTTAGCATGTTGCAGGGTAGCTGAGGTTATCTTTCCTGCAAATACTTTTTTCTTTGGAATATATAGGGCTGCATTGTTTCATTTAATGTGAAGCTGATTCTAATCAGGTTGTACTGTATGAAACTGCTCATATTCAAGCATTTTTGATCAACCTAATAGATAAAATCTGGCAAAGCAGATCCTATTAAATTTAATCTTTGAAAACAACTCCGAAGTAAAAAATTAATTTTCAGATTTTTCAGAACGAAAATTTTTTTTTTTGAGACGGAGTTTCGGCTCTTGTTGCCCAGGCTGGAGTGCAGTGGTGCGATCTCAGCTCACCACAACCTCTGCCTCCCGGGTTCAAGCGATTTTCCTGCCTCAGCCTCCCGAGTAGCTGGGATTACAGGCATGCACCACCATGCCCAGCTAATTTTGTATTTTTAGTAGAGATGGAGTTTCTCCATGTTGGTCAGGCTGGCCTTGAACTCCCGACCTCAGGTGATCCACCCGCCTTGGCATCCCAAAGTGCTGGGATTACAGGCATGAGCCACCGTGCCCGGCCTCAGCATTAATTTTGTGGCAATTTAAGAAATATGTTTGAAGACCTTAATTCTAAAGCTCCTAACTAAATGATGGGGGTAAATATCCTCTATGATTTTTAGCATAAGACTCATTTCAAAATTTATTAAGTATAGCCATAAAACACTAGAATTTAGTACAACAACAACAAAAAGGAATTCCAGAAGAATTTATTTGTTCAGATAACACTAAGTGTGCCTTCTGTCTGCATCATATTACACTAGGATTTCAAATTCATAATGTAATGGGAATGCGTTAAAATTTTATCTGCTGTAGTTTGTGTGTGTGCGCGTGCACATGCACACGTGCATTAAGGATAGAGTTGACAAATCACTCCTAGGTGAACTCATTTAGTCATACGATTTGAGAAGAACGAGATGACCACAAATCTTATCAATTTAGTTTGTTTTTCCATTCCAGAAACATCACCAAATTGCAGACTAGCACAGTTAAAACCTATAGACCCTGTCATGTTCAATTGACTGTAACATAGATAGATCAGGTCATTTTAATGTAAAATTTCACCAAAAATGGTAACGTGTTAACCTAATCTTGCTCATTGCAAAACTTTCTTTTTTGTGAAATGGAGCCTCACTCTGTCACCCAGGTTGGAGGGCAGTGGCTCAATCTTGGCTCACTGCAACCTCCACCTCCCAGGTTCAAGGGATTCTCCTGCCTCAGTCTACGGGGTAGCAGGGATGACAGATGTGTGCCACCATGCCCTGCTAGCTTTTGTATTTTTAGTAGAGATGGGGTTTCACCGTGTTGGCCAGACTGGTCTCAAACTCCTAACTTCAAGTGGCTCACCCACCTTGGCCTCCCAAAGTGCTGGAATTACAGGCGTGAGCCACTGCACGCGGCCTGATTGCAAAACTTTCTCGAATTCTCTAGCAGCTAAAAGAGCAGTTAATGGGTGCAGCTCTGAAGATGCAAATTGTTATTCCACAGGCTTAATGCAGCTGTGTCCTGGCATAGATGGGTGGAGGCTTTTGTCCTCCTTTCAGCACTCTTCTCAAAAGGAATAATGATTCATACCTTGAAAAGCAAGCAATAAACAAGGAAACTAAATTATTTTGCTATTGCTCATCAGGTGTTCTTTTACTCCATAGTAATAAGATATGCTTTTCCCTGGGACCAAATTATATGCCATCATCCTGCCGATTCATAATGTGAAAATGCTCAATTGTAAAAAGAATAACAGAATTATTATTTGCCCTATAGAAGAAGTTACCATATAGTCATTACATTCTCTTCGATGCCAGAATTTCTATTACTAGCATTACATGTATACAAATATATGTTATTTGACATATAAACATTTACATACTTTCAGCAAACTTTTATAAAAGCAAGATCCAGTTTATATTTGTATATTTGCAAAGGTTTAGAGATGTGAAATGAGATTTTTTTTTTTCTGCTGTACACCTTTTAAAATAGCTGAGTTACTAAGTAATGTGTCATCTTTACTGGTCCAGTGTTAAGTGTCTCAGTATGTGAGCTTTACCTCACCTGTCCTGCAGCCTTTCAGCCCCTCCCAGCCTTTTGTTCGTTTTTTTCCACCCTTGGCTTGTATTGTCATTGTATGTTCACAAGCATCTTTGGTTCTCTTGCTCCCACAATTTCCCATGACACCTTCCTTCACAATCCTTAGCCCTATCTTCATAGACTGTGCTGTCCAGTTTTCTTAATCTTCAGATATCAAGGATGGCTGTTCAGAACTACTAAGTTGATTCTATAAAAAAATTATGCTGTATGACTTCAACTGCTTTATAATTCTAAGCATCTCTATTGATGTTTTAACACCTTGCCACACATTTTCCAAGTCTCTACAAATGTTAGTTTTTGGAAACCTTTATTCTTCCTGCTTAACTTCCATGGAAGGAGTTTATGCTTTCTTTTAGAAGGGAATACTGGAGTCAACTCTTGTAGTATCTCTAAGCCTTATTTGCTTCTCTCTATAAAAGAAGAATGTATTATGTGGTTGGAGAGATTGCTGGAATCAGGGCATCCACAGGAGCAGCGTGGCATATGGTGGTTAAGTATTTAGCTTGGGAGACAGAATACGAACTTTGTAATCCCAGGTCTGTCTCTTGTCTCTCAGCCTTTTTCCAAGCACCACTTTTCCCATCTGTGAAATGCTGTGATTATCATGTGTCTCTTAGAGTTGTGATGAGGATTATGCAAATTGCTTAGTATAGTCACTCAAAAACCGCTAGTTATGACTGGCTGCATTATGAGGGGCTGGGGTTGCCAAGCCTATAAAGTGGTGGCTCTTAGTCTAGGCTGCACATTGGAATTTCCTGGAGAACTTAAATGTTTTTGTTCCAGAGAATCTGATTTAGTTGGCCTGGGCTATGGTCAAGTCATTGCAATTTTTAAAACCTTTCCAAGTGATTCCAGTGGGCAGTTATGTTTGAAAGCTATGTTTAAAAGCAAGAAATAGGATTCTGTCTCTCCTAGGCAGATTATGAAAGAGATAGTGGGCTGTGGAGTAAACAGACCTGGCTCGGTATCTGCCTTCTAAAAGCCGTTTCTCTACTGTGCTTTCCACACTCTTCTGTTGACTGGCTCTTTGTGACAGGTCCCAATCCATCACACCACTGATGGTTGGAGATATGTATGAAGAGTCTTCCCCGCAGATCCAGTGCACCCCTGGTTCTCAGGTTCAGATTTGGTGGGATGTAATAGGAAGCCTTGCTTGTTTTGGCTTCAAGTCCAAATTATTTTCTCTAATGAGGTACTTTCAGGGACCCTGTAATTTGAGGTCATTAGGCCTCTGTAAAGAAAGTGAATATTCTGATCCCTGTCTGCTTCATTGTGTTCATACTCGTGGTTAGAACTAGGAAGGAAAGAGGCATGCATGAGTGATTGATGTTAACTTCTACCCAAGCTAGAAATTCTGAGGATGAACATATAATAGCATTGTCTATAAAATGGGATATTTTCTGCCTCAATAGGTTTTTGTGATGGTTAAATAAGAAGGCATACGTGTAAGTGGTTAGAACAGCTCTGGAAACATAAGAGCTCAAAAAGTGTGTGGTACTGTTATTTGGAGATTAATGCAGTGCACGGGAAGGAGGCAGCCTTTGCTTGCCCTGTGTGGTCCAGCTCCAGGGCATGCAGGACTCTGATCTGTTGTGGTTTACCACAAGGCTACACTCCAATGGGGATTAGAACTGGGGCTTGTGTTACATTATTGGAGAAGTCTTCTGTTTCCAGTAAAGTTTTGTTTCAAAACAGAAGGAACTTCATTACATGGACTTTTTAGCCATACAAGCCTCTCAAGGTGGAAGAAGTTTTACTTTTAAAACTCACATTTTAATCTTTTTTTTTTCAAGTAGGATGGCAGTGGGGTGGAGCTTTTGGCCTTTCAATAATTGTGCTATTGGTAAATCAAGATAAATGCATCAAAAACCTTTCTGTTAGTCCATTTGTGATTCTGTAACAGAACACATGAGACTGGGTAATTTATAAATAATAGAAATTTATTTTTTATGATTCAGGAGGCTGGAAAGTCCAAGGTGCCAGCAGATTTGGCAATTCTGATTCCAAGACAACACTTTGCATGCTTCATGCTTCAGAGGGGAGGAAAACTCTTCCTCACATGGGAGAAGAGTAGAAGGGCAAAGAGGGTGAGAGAGGGCCAAACTGTACCAATTCCATCCATGGGGGTGGAGCCCTCATGGCCTCATCACCTCTCAAAGGTCCCACCTCCTGATAGTGTTACAATGGCAATTGAATTTTGACATGTGTTTTGGAAGGGGCAGACTTTCAAACCATAGCACTGTCTTTGTGTTGTTTAAAATTGAACTCAGGTCCATCGAGGGAAGTGGAAGAACTCGGATTCCTGTGGCTTGTTTGCAGGCTCCTGAAATCACCCTCTACCACATGCAATCCAATTAGATTTGGATGGTTCATTTTAAATTCTGAGGGTGGAAGTAGATTTCAGGGATCCACACTATGGTTCCACTGCTGAGTAATGGTGGGTATTATTCATGAGCACTTAACAAGATGCCAAGTGGCACTTGTTACCATGGACTTAAAGGAGGATTCAAAGATATGAAAGATAAGACATTACCTAAAAAATTCTAGAGAGAGTTCCAACACTTGACACTAAAACACCCTTGTAATGGTTAATATTAAGTGTCAACTTGATTGGATTGAAGGATGCAAAGTATTGTTCCTGGGTGTGTCTTTGAGGGTATTGCCAAAGGAGATTAACGTTCGAGTCAGTGGACTGGGAAAGGCAGACCCACCCTCAGTCTGGGTGGGCACAATATAATCAGCTACCAGGACAGCCAGAATAAAAAGCAGGCAGAAGAATGTGGAAAGACTAGACCGACTGAGTCTTCTGGCTTCCATCTTTCTCTCGTGTTGGGTGCTTCCTGTCCTTGAACATCGGACTTCAAGTTCTCCGGCTTTGGGACTCTTGGACCTTTGACCACCGACAGAAAGCTGCACTGTGGGCTTCCCTACTTTTAAGGTTTTGGGACTCGGACTGCCTTCCTTGCTCCTCAGCTTGCAGACAGCCTACTGGGGGACCTCACCCTGTGACCATGTGGGTCAATACTTAATAAACTTCCCTTTATAGAAACATCTATCCTATTAGTTATGTCCCTCTAGAAAACCCTGACTGATACAGCCCTCAAGGACTAATTTAGAGCAGCAGTACCCAATTTATCATCCTAAACTTTCACCCCAGGCCTTGCACCCTCCACCTAAAACTCCCCAACCCCCAGGCATTTCAAATAAGATGTCTGGGGGAAGGAAAGAGAGGGAAAGGCCTTGAGCCTTTGAGTGGGGAGTGCTGTGGTCTCTCCCTCTTCACCACAGAAAGTTAGGTGTAGACTCCGTCCTATGCACTAGACACTATTCTAAGCGAACAAGTAGAGCTGCTCTGTTATTAATTCCTGACTTTAACATCCACAGAACTACTCTGGATTTAAACAGATCTGTTTGCAATCCCAATTCTGTTTACTAGTTGAGAAACTTTGGGCAAGTTCTATCATTCTTTAGTTCTCAGTAGAATAATAATGCCTATTTTTCATGTTAACTGTGAGGCGTATAAGGTAATATATGTAAAGTGCTTAGCATGGAGTCTGGTACATTTTAAGCTTTCAATAAATGGTAACCGTTATTAATCTTCAGATGATTTCAAATCTCCAACCCTGCCTTCTCTTCTAAACTCCAAGTTCCTAAGTGCCTTCAAGACAGCTCCATTTGAATATTTTCATGATACCTAAAATGTAATATGTTTAAATTTACACTCATCTGTCTTTTCGTAGCTACACCAATTCTCATTTGTTTTACATGTTTTCCCATCAACTAGACTTTTAATGTTGACATAATCTTTGACTCCTCCTGTTCCCTGGCCCTCTATATCCAATTAGTTATCAAGATTTTTTGATTCTATTTCAGTAATGCCTATCTCACTGAAATTCTGTGTAGTCACCTTAGTTCAGGTTCCTTCCTGGATGATGACAGTAGACTCTCTGCTGGTCTCCTTGCCACTAACTAGCTCACCTGAAACCCATTTTACACATCCTGCCAACCTAATTTGCTAAAGCATAGATGTTATTGCATCAACCTTTTACCCCAAAACCTTCAATAACTCTCTCCTGCTTAGAAAAACAATCTAGAATAAAGTCTAGATTTTGTCTAACATCAAAGCTGTAACATTGTCTAGCTCTATCTTTGGATCTTTTTCTCTGATTCCTTTCCTTATACTTTAGTCACAGTGATTGTTACTTATACCCAGTTTGGACTTTCTTATATCTGTGATTCATCTTATATTGTCTTTATTTATGGAATGCTATTCTCCACATACTCAAATCTTGATCTGTACCACTTCACTGCAGTTCCAGTTGCAAAAATCATGATCACTTCTTTACCAACTGAAATAACTGAAGACTCGTCTCAAATGTCTTGGTCTTCTGAATCCCTGTAGCATTCTGAGTAACCCCCTTCTTGCTGCTTTTGCCACTTTCTACTTTTTGTATAACAGTGATTGTTGTGCATATCAACCTTCCTACTAGAACTTATTGCCTATTTAATCTTTGTATCCCTCCAACATCTTCCACATTGCCTTGCAAAGAATAGTCCCTCAATAAATGAGAGAGTGGCTTCTGAGTTATAATCCTTGACATTATCAGAAAGCTGCATTGTAAAATATATACATGAAACTAGATAAACTAGGGAAGAATTAGAATTGATAGACAAGAGCTCAAATTGAACACCTTGAAGAGACTAGGCTATGCAATGGGTCCTTCAAGGTAATTTTGAGATTTACACCTCCCCCACTTCTTGCCCTGGAGCTGGAAGAAGAAGAAAGAGAGTTTGGTTGTTTGTCTATTGTGATATCACATCCACAATTTTACCCAATCACATGGGCTTTTGTGATTTTTGTTCACTTCATATAACGTGCTTATACTAGAAAATGTTTAAAGATTTTTGATGACATAGTTAGAAGATAAAAACTCAAAGCTGACCACTGTTGGCAAAGTTTGATGAAATAAATGTATCCTAATCTGTATTTAAACTATGAAGTAAAATGCTACAATGAAATCAGAGTATTGTTAGTTACAAGTTTAAGAGATGAATGGAGGGGAACATAAATACTTTAACAAATCTCAAAATGATGATGGCTCTTATTTCAAATGCACATTCATCAAAAGGTAACTTTTCATCAAGAGGAAACTTTACCATACATTTCTAATCTGTCCTGGTTACCCCCAAATCTGCCCAATATTATACAGTCTGTCTTGATTACTATAGTGGTGCTCGTCTTGATTAAAAGTAGATTCTTAACAGGCAATAATTTATTTCTTTCCACAGGAAATTACTCAGATTCTTGGCTCCATGAATAATTTTAACGATCTTCTACATTATCCTTGCTAATTACTCATTTCTCAGTAATCTTTTAATTTCATCCCATGATTCTAAGGATAGCTTCCAAGCTCTTTAAATGGCCTGAAAACTCATTGGCAATTTTTATACTTCAGACACACTGAATTTTTAGTTTTTCCATTGGGCCATGACTATGGTAGTTTAAAAACATGGCCTTAAAATCCTTTGATCAGTCTTGCATTGAGATTCCCATCCCCTTGAATGTAGGCTGGCTTGTGGTGGTTTTGACCAATAGAATGTGCCTGAAACGACACTCTTCTCATGAGGTCATAAAGATCATGGGTCCTTAAACCAGTTCTGGAACACTCAGTCATAGAACACTCCCACTCCAAACCCAGATACCATGCTGTGAAGTCCAGGCCACATGGAGGGGTCCTGTGTAGATGCTCCAGCTGAAATCCCAAGCTAAGCTCCCAGCTGATAGCCAACAGCATTTCCAGCCATGTGCGGGAGCCATCCTGGATGTCCAGCCTTAACGAGCCTTTAGGGGACTTCAGCCACAGCTATTATCTTACTACATCCTTGTGAGACTCTAATAAAGAACCAACTAGCTGAGCCCAATCAACCTATAGAACTGATAGAAATAAAATGAATTGTTGTTTTACGCTGCTATGTTTCGGGGTCATTTGTTATGCAGCCACAGTATCTGCAGCAATGCCATTTCCTACCACAGGCTTTCTCACGTTTTTTTTTCCCCTTTTTTCTGAATAGCTTTTTCTGACCTTTACGCTCCTGCATCCCACTCCTTTTACGCAGGTAACTCTTATTTTTCAGATCAAAACGTAATATTTGCTACTTCAATCAAGTTTCCCTAATTATCTATTTTAGGTTAGTTCTCTTACATTTCATCGCACTGTGAAGTTCTTGAATGTGGTAGTTTATTGACTGCAGTAGACAGTTAAGTCCAAATATAAGAGTGATTCCACTTGCTACTGCTCCTTTGAGACTCTGTAGATCCATTTTTTCTATACTGCCATAAAATCTAAGGTAGGGTTTTTAGTCATTTAATAATTAATTAGCCAGGCATGGTGGTTCATGCCTATAATTCCACTTCTTTGGGAGGCTAAGATGAAAGAATGGCTGAGGCCAGGAGTTTAAGAGCAGCCTGGCCTTTGTCTCTACAAAAAATTACCAAAACAAAACATAAAAAATTAATGAAGTAACCCCTTTTGAGGTAGAGAAGCACTAAAAAGTCAGTCTAATAATCACACTCCAGTTCAATTAGGGAGGTATAAAAACTCACTATTCAATGTTAAAACTCTTCTCTCCCTTAGCTTCAGTTTGCCTGTCATTGGGAGGCTCACAGTAGGGGAGGAGGCTTTCTCAGCCTCTTCTCTCTGTCCTCAGTCACTGACTGTTTCTGATCTCTCTGTGGTCAAACCAGTGGAAGAGTAGATTAGGGCAAGTATATTTCCATTGTGGCTGGTACTGTTGTCATCTGAACCTGGAGCCATGGAGAGCCCATGCATAATGCCGGCTCTTCTCTTTTTAGAGCCATTCTGTGAGTTTCTCAGAGACTTTTTGCAGATCTTCAGACTGCAGCTTTGCTAACATGTAAAATCAACATCTGTCCTTCAGGGGGCTGCCCCTCAATCCCATTCCTGGCAGGCTGGTTCCCCTCTTTTGGGACCACACTGAAGAATTCTCTTTGGGTCTGGGCACAGTGGCTCACGCCTGTAATCCCAGCATTTTGGGAGGCTGAGGCAGGAGGATCACTTGAGGCCAGTAGTTTAAGACCAGCCTGAGCAACATGGCAAGACTTTGTCTCTACAAAAAATTTAAAAAATAGGCATGGTGGCACATGCCTGTTGTCCCTGCTACTGGGGAGGCTAAGGCAGGAGGATCGCTTGAGCCCAAAATTTGAGGCTGCAGTGAGCTATGATCTTAGCCTGGGTGACAGAGTGAGATCTTGTCTCTAAAAACTTTTTTAAAAAGAAAGAGTTCTCTTTTATTAGGGCCCCAGGCCAGCTCCTTCTCTTAGGAAGACTTTCAACCCACAAGAATCATGAAGGATTAATGGATATCTAGACAGTGGGAGTGCTGGTCTCTCTCAACTCACCTTGGGGTCTCACTATTTCAGGGCTGTCTAATCAAGCCCTTTCACCTTTGGACCCCTCAAAGGGGAGTCATATATTCTTCCATGGGTTTCCAAAACTCCAGGGGACATGTATCAAACTCTCTGAGTAAAGACCCTCTCAATTGGGTAAGTAGAGTGAGCAGAGACAAGCTTCCTCATTGCAATGGGTGGGACTAGAGGAAAGCCCGTAAGTCGTTCTAGAGAATGTCTGTGTCTGAATTCTCCAAATTCTGATTAATTCCCGAGACTCATAGTTAGTTGAGGGGGATAATGAATCAAAGGTCACAAGATAGGGTTTTAAACCACTCTCTGAAAATCCTGCACAGGAGTTGGTGTCTTAATTTGGAATGTGGAGCTTCTGATAAAACTAAATTGAGATGTCAGGAGAAATTGCACATAAATCTTAAACATTTATTAAATTGTAATGATTTTAGTTTAACATCTTCTTCCCAAGACTTTTGTAAGACCCATGACAGAAGAAATCTTGACTGACTTTACTCATAGTGTGTGGTGTATTTTAAAAATGCTCAGTATTTATTGAATGATAGATGAATAAATAAATATATTTAGATTATGCCACTGGCATTTCGTTGTCTATGAACTAATTATTTGGTTATCCATAATACACATATTTCAAATGTAAAAGTACATAGTCATACTCATAATTATTACATTTTGAGCTTCATTGTTTTCTAGCAGTCCTTAAACAAATAAGTTACTTTGTTGGTATATATTTTCTCAAGGAGAGTAATCAATCTTTCTATCTCAAAAATAGTAATTTCCCTTTAAATAAGGGTTATGTATTTAAATATGAAGTTAAATAGAAGAAAACATTGAGAAGGGAAGTATTGTGGATAAGGTTCTACTAGGTTTACTATTGGTCAATTATATTAAATGTGCTATAAATATCCTACACCATTTTCTTTTGTTTTTTAATAGCCTGCATTAGATACATTTCTATGAGCAGGGATTGTGCCTATGTAATTCTCTTTACTGTGTGTGTAGCCCTTTATCATTACCCAAGCGATATGATTTGGCTGTGTCCCCACTCAATTCTCGTCTTGAATTGTAACTCCCACAATTCCCACGTGTTGTGGGAGGAACCCGATGGCAGGTGATAGAATCATGGGGGCAGGTCTTTCCTGCACTGTTCTCGTGATAGTGAATGAGTCTCACCAAATCTGATGGTTTTAAAAATGGGAGTTTCCCTGCACAAACTCTCTCTGGCTGCTGCCATCGCCATATAAGAAGTGCCTTTCACCTTCCGCCATGATTGTGAGGCCTCCCCAGTCGTGTGGTACTGTTAAGTCCATTAAAGGTCTTTCTTTTGTAAATTGCCCAGTCTCGCGTATGTCTTTATCAGCAGAGTGAAAACGGACTAATACACCATGTTAAGAGGAACTAATTCAATACATACTTTGCTGGGATGAAATGAGACATGCTTTACAGGAGGGGATGAGGAGGCAAGGAAGAGCAGCAGCAAACGAGAACAGCCATCAGATTGCTGAGGAAATTATACCAGATTTCATCCCTTTGGTGCTCATTGCATGCCTCTCTGCAAGAATTCTCACCATGATACATTTCAGTCTTACTTTTTGTGTGTGTGTGACAGTATGAGACTGAGAGGGCTCAGGTAATGGGGTTTTTGGAGAGTCACACTCCTAGTTCAGTTGACATAAAACTAAGAATGGAACTTGTATGAGGGTCCTCCTCCCACCCACTTTTAGAACTGCCTCTTCCTGTGAACCCAGCTGCCCCCAGTCTTCCAGGAACCTCAGTTTGGGACATTATCTTGTCTTGATCTCTGAGAATTAATGACTTCCTTGATATGTGCCTCATTCATCTGGGCTGTTTCTTGTTGAAGAGCAAGCAATATAGATTAATTGATGTGTGCTACTGAGACAATGAGTCACAACTCCCAAAGTTTTTGCCATTTTGACACTTGAACTTTCAAGACCTTAGTCTTACTTTTTTGCTTCTTGTCTTTCATGCTTCCTTTTTTTTTTTCCATTTCTTTATTATTATTATTATTATACTTTAAGTTCTAGGGTACATGTGCACAACATGCAGGTTTGTTACATATGTATACTTGTGACATGTTGGTGTGCTGCACCCATCAACTCATCAGCACCCATCAGCTCGTCATTTACATCAGGTATAACTCCCAATGCAATTCCTCCCCTCTCCCCCCTCCCCATAATAGGCCCTGGTGTGTGATGTTCCCCTTCCCGAGTCCAAGTGATCTCATTGTTCAATTTCCACCTATGAGTGAGAACATGCGGTGTTTGGTTTTCTGTTCTTGTGCTAGTTTGCTGAGAACGATGGTTTCCAGCTGCATCCATGTCCCTACAAAGGACACAAACTCATCCTTTTTTTATGGCTGCATAGTATTCCATGGTGTATATGTGCCACATTTTCTTAATCCAGTCTATCACTGATGGACATTTGGGTTGATTCCAAGTCTTTGCTATTGTGAAAAGTGCTGCAATAAACATACGTGTACATGTGTCTTTATAGCAGCCAGCATAATTTATAATCCTTTGGGTATATCCCCACTAATGGGATGGCTGGGTCATATGGTATTTCTAGTTCTAAATCCCTGAGGAATGAATCCCCATATTGTTTTCCACAATGGTTGAACAAGTTTACAATCCCACCAACAGTGTAAAATGTTCCTGTTTCTCCACATCCTCTCCACCACCTGTTGTTTCCTGAGTTTTTAATGATTGCCATTCTAACTGGTGTGAGATGGTATTTCATTGTGGTTTTGATTTGCATTTCTCTGATAGCCAGTGATGATGAGCATTTTTTCATGTGTCTGTTGGCTGTATGCATGTCTTCTTTTGAGAAATGTCTGTTCATATCCTTTGCCCACTTTTTGATGGGGTTGTTTGTTTTTTTCTTGTAAATTTGTTTGAGTTCGTTGTAGGTTCTGGATATTAGCCCCTTGTCAGATGAGTAGATTGCAAAAATTTTCTCCCATTCTGTAGGTTGCCTGTTCACTCTGATGGTAGTTTCTTTTGCTGTGCAGAAGCTCTTTAGTTTAATTAGATCCCATTTGTCAATTTTGGCTTTTGTTGCCCTTGCTTTTGGTGTTTTAGAAATGAAGTCCTTGCCCATGCCTATGTCCTGAATGATATTAGCTAGGTTTTCTTCTAGGGTTTTTATGGTATTAGGTCTAACATTTAAGTCTCTAATCCATCTTGAATTAATCTTCGTATAAGGAGTAAGAAAAGGATCCAGTTTCAGCTTTCTACTTATGGCTAGCCAATTTTCCCAGCACCCTTTATTAAATAGGGAATCCTTTCCCCATTTCTTGTTTTTCTCAGGTTTGTCAAAGATCAGATGGCTGTAGATGTGTGGTATTATTTCTGAGGACTCTGTTCTGTTCCATTCGTCTATATCTCTGTTTTGATACCAGTACCATGCTGTTTTGGTTACTGCAGCCTTGTAGTATAGTTTGAAGTCAGGTAGCGTGATGCCTCCAGCTTTGTTCTTTTGACTTAGGATTGTCTTGGCAATGTGGGGTCTTTTTTGGTTCCATATGAACTTTAAAGCAGATTTTTCCAATTCTGTGAAGAAAGTCATTGGTAGCTTGATGGGGATGGCATTGAATCTATAAATTACCTTGGGCAGTATGGCCATTTTCATGATATTGATTCTTCCTATCCATGAGCATGGTATGTTCTTCCATTTGTTTGTGTGCTCTTTTATTTTGTTGAGCAGTGGTTTGTAGTTCTCCTTGAAGAGGTCCTTTACATCCCTTGTAAGTTGGATTCCTAGGTATTTTATTCTCTTTTAAGCTATTGTGAATGGGAGTTCATTCATGATTTGGCTCTCTGTTTGTCTGTTACTGGTGTATAAGAATGCTTGTGATTTTTGCACATTGATTTTGTACCCTGAGACTTTGCTGAAGTTGCTTGTCAGCTTAAGGAGATTTTGGGCTGAGATGATGGGGTTTTCTAAATATACAATCATGTCATCTGCAAACAGGGACAATTTGATGTCTTCTTTTCCTAACTGAATACCCTTGATTTCTTTCTCTTGCCTGATTGCCCTAGCCAGAACTTCCAACACTATGTTGAATAGGAGTGGTGAGAGAGGGCATCCCTGTCTTGTGCCAGTTTTCAAAGGGAATGCTTCCAGTTTTTGCCCATTCAGTATGATATTGGTTGTGGGTTTGTCATAAATAGCTCTTATTATTTTGAGATACATTCCATCAATACCAAATTTATTGAGAGTTTTTTAGCACGAAGGGCTGTTGAATTTTGTCAAAAGCCTTTTCTGCATCTATTGAGATAATCATGTGGTTTTTGTCTTTGGTTCTGTTTATATGCTGGATTACGTTTATTGATTTGCGTATGTTGAACCAACCTTGCATCCCAGGGATGAAGCCCACTTGATCATGGTGGATAAACTTTTTGATGTGCTGCTGGATTCGGTTTGCCAGTATTTTATTGAGGAATTTTGCCTCAATGCTCATCAGGGATATTGGTCTAAAATTATCTTTGTTTGTTGTATCTCTGCCAGGCTTTGGTATCAGGATGATATTGGCCTCATAAAATGAGTTAGGGGAGGATTCCCTCTTTTTCTATTCATTGGAATAGTTTCAGAAGGAATGGTACCAGCTCCTCCTTGTACCTCTGGTAGAATTCAGCTGTGAATCCATCTGGTCCTGGACTTTTTTTGGTTGGTAGGCTATTAATTATTGCCTCAATTTCAGGGCCTGCTATTGGTCTATTCAGGGATTCAACTTATTCCTGGTTTAGTCTTGGGAGAGTGTAAGTGTCCAGGAAATTATCCATTTCTTCTAGGTTTTCTAGTTTATTTGCATAGAGGCATTTATAGTATTCTGTGATGGTAGTTTGTATTTCTGTGGGGTCAATGGTGATATCCCCTTTATCATTTTTTGTTGCATCTGTTTGATTCTTCTCTCTTTTCTTCTTTATTAGTCTTGCTAGCGGTCTATCAATTTTGTTGATCTTTTCAAAAAACCAGCTCCTGGCTTCATTGATTTTTTTGGAGGGTTTTTTGTGTCTCTGTCTCCTTCAGTTCTGCTCTGATCTTAGTTATTTCTTGCCTTCTGCTAGCTTTTGAATGTGTTTGCTCTTGCTTCTCTAGTTCTTTTAACTGTGATGTTAGGGTGTCAATTTTAGATCTTTCCCAGCTTTCTCTTGTGGGCATTGAGTGCTATACATTTCCCTCTACACACTGCTTTAAATGTGTCCCAGAGATTTTGGTATGTTGTATCTTTGTTCTCAACAGTTTCAAAGAACATCTTTATTTCTGCCTTCATTTTGTTATGTACCCAGTAGTCATTCAGGAGCAGGTTGTTCAGTTTCCATGCAATTGAGCGGTTTTGAT
Source organism: Rhinopithecus roxellana (assembly GCF_007565055.1). Classification (NCBI taxonomy): domain Eukaryota; kingdom Metazoa; phylum Chordata; class Mammalia; order Primates; family Cercopithecidae; genus Rhinopithecus; species Rhinopithecus roxellana. Next base: position 19,078,904 of record NC_044549.1, on the reverse strand, counting down.
TGAGTTTCTTAGTCCTGAGTTCTAGTTTGATTGCACTGTGGTCTGAGAGACAGTTTGTTATAATTTCTGTTCTTTTGCATTTGCTGAGGAGTGCTTTACTTCCAACTATGTGGTCAATTTTGGAATAAGTGTGATGTGGTGCTGAGAAGAATGTATATTCTGTTGATTTGGGGTGGAGAGTTCTGTAGATGTCTATTAGGTCTGCTTGGTGCAGAGTTGAGTTCAATTCCTGGATATCCTTGTTAACTTTCTGTCTCATTGATCTGTCTAATGTTGACCGTGGGGTGTTAAAGTCTCCCATTATTATTGTATGGGAGTCTAAGTCTCTTTGTAAGTCTCTAAGGACTTGCTTTATGAATCTGGGTGCTCCTGTATTGGGTGCATATATATTTAGGATAGTTAGTTCTTCCTGATGAATTGATCCCTTTACCATTATGCAATGGCCTTCTTTGTCTCTTTTGATCTTTGATGGTTTAAAGTCTGTTTTATCAGAGACTAGGATTGCAAACCCTGCTTTTTTTTGTTTTCCATTTGCTTGGTAGATCTTCCTCCATCCCTTTATTTTGAGCCTATGTGTGTCTCTGCATGTGAGATGGGTCTCCTGAATACAGCAAACTGATGGGTCTTGACTCTATCCAATTAGCCAGTCTGTGATTTTTAATTGGACCATTTAGTCCATTTACATTTAAGGTTAATATTGTTATGTGTGAACTTGATCCTGTCATTGTGATATTAGCTGGTCATTTTGCTCATTAGTTGATGCAGTTTCTTCCTAGCATCAATGGTCTTTACATTTTGGCATGTTTTTGCAATAGCTGGTACTGGTTGTTCCTTTCCATATTCAGTGCTTCCTTCAGGGTCTCTTGTAAGGCAGGCCTGGTGGTGACAAAATCTCTCAGCATTTGCTTGTCTGTAACGGATTTTATTTCTCCTTCACTTATGAAACTTAGTTTGGCTGGATATGAAATTCTGGGTTGAAAATTCTTTTCTTTAAGAACGTTGAATATTGGCCCCCACTCTCTTCTGGCTTGGAGAGTTTCTGATGAGAGATCTGCTGTTAGTCTGATATGCTTCCCTTTGTGTGTAACCCGACCTTTCTCTCTGGCTGCCCTTAACATTTTTCTTTCATTTCAACTTTGGTGAATCTGACAATTATGTGTCTTGGAGTTGCTCATCTCGAGGAGGATCTTTGTGGCGTTCTCTGTATTTCCTGAATTTGAATGTTGGCCTGCCTTACTAGACTGGGGAAGTTCTCCTGGATGACATCCTGAAGAGTGTTTTCCAACTTGGTTCCATTTTCTCCCTCACTTTCAGGCACCCCAATCAGATGTAGATGTGGTCTTTTCACATAATCCCATACTTCTTGCAGGCTTTGTTTATTTCTTTTTCCTCTTTTTTCTTTAGACTTCTCTTCTCACTTCATTTCATTCATTTGATCCTCAATCGCTGATACTCTTTCTTCCAGTTGATCGAGTTGGTTACTGAAGCTTGTACATTTGTCACGTATTTCTCGTGTCATGGTTTTCATCTCTATCAGTTCGTTTATGGCCTTCTCTGCATTGATTATTCTAGTTATCCATTCTTCCATTCTTTTTTCAAGATTTTTGGTTCCTTTACACTGGGTACGTAATTCCTCCTTTAGCTCTGAGAAGTTAGTTGGACCGAAGCCTTCTTCTCTCAGCTCGTCAAAGTCATTCTCCGTCCATCTTTGATCTGTTGCTGGCAATGAGCTGCGTTCCTTTGGAGAGGGAGATGCACTCTTATTTTTTGAATTTCCAGCTTTTCTGCCCTGCTTTTTCCCCATCTTTGTGGTTTTATCTGCCTTTAGTCTTTGATGATGGTGATGTACTGATGGGGTTTTGGTGTGGGTGTCCTTTCTGTTTGTTAGTTTTCCTTCTAACAGTCAGGACCCTCAGCTGTAGGTCTGTTGGAGATTGCTTGAGGTCCACTCCAGACGCTGTTTGCCTGGATATCAGCAGCAGAGGCTGCAGAAGATAGAATATTGCTGAACAGTGAGTGTTCTTGTCTGATTCTTGCTCTGGAAGCTTCGTCTAGGGGTGTACCCTGCCGTTTGAGGTGTGGGGTGTCGGTCTGCACCTATTGGGGGATGTCTCCCAGTTAGGCTACTCAGGGGTCAGGGACCCACTTGAGCAGGCAGTCTGTCCGTTCTCAGATCTCAACCTCCATATTGGGAGATCCACTGCTCTCTTCAAAGCTGTCAGACAGGGTCATTTGCATCTGCAGAGGTTTCTGCTGCTTTTTGTTTAGCTGTGCCCTGTCCCCAGAGGTGGAGTCTACAGAGACATGCAGGCCTCCTTGAGCTGCTGTGGGTTCCACCCAGTTCGAGCTTCCTGGGGGCTTTGTTTACCTACTTAAGCCTCAGCAATGGCAGGCACCCCTCCTCCAGGCTCACTGCTGCCTTGCAGTTAGATCTCAGACTGCTGTGCTAGCAATGAGGGAGGCTCAGTGGTTGTGGGACCCTCCTGGCCAGGTGTGGGATATAATCTCCTGGTGTGCCATTTGCTAAGACCCTTGGTAGAGCGTAGTGTTATGGTGGGAGTTACCCAGTTTTCCAGGTGTTGTGTGTCTCAGTTCCCCTGGCTAGGAAAAGGGATTCCCTTCCCCTTTGTACTTCTCAGGTGAGGCAATGCCTGGCCCTGCTTCAGCTCTCGCTGGTCGGGCTGCACCAGCTGACCAGCACCAATTGTCCAGCACTCCCCAATGAGATGAACCCGGTACCTCAGTTGAAAATGCAGAAATCATCTGTCTTCTGTGTCTCTCACGCTGGGAGCTGGAGACTGGAGCTGTTCCTATTCGGCCATCTTGCTGCGGGTCCCATCTTTCATGCTTCTTACTTGCTTGCCTTTCTTTCTTAATATAGTGCTGAACGCTTCAGCTGATGTCATGCATTTAATAGATTCTGAGACACAGACTGCACCCCTCCCCTCACAAATAACATGGAATATGTGCCACCACATTTGTTTTCAAAATAAATAATTTCTAAAAAATATGGAAGCATAACGCATTTCATTTCTGTGTCCCATGAATCGTCCTCTTACTCATTTGGCAGGAAAGATAAAATCTATCCATCATGTTTGCCTCAATTTAGTATTCTAATAGTAGAATATGTACTTGCTATAGAGTTGGAGAAGTATTTTGACTAGAATAGTTTAGGTGCCCCTCATATTACATTACTTGACCTACACATCGGGTTAGTCTATACATATTTGCCTTCCAGGCATGAGTAAATAAATTTTCCCTGCCCTGTTATCCCCACTTGTGGTAACCTAGAGTAACTCATTTAGTCTATATTCAGATTGATTGCAAACATTCAAAACATGTTTCCTCCCAACCCCTGACTGCCCATCTTAAATGGTATACCAGTAAGCTCCAACACCTGCATTCAGGTTAGAATGTCCTAACATGCCCATCAGGGCATCATAGCCAAAAGGCTGTTGTTTACTTTTCTCACGTTAATTCTCTGGTTTTTTGAAGAACTAGTTCCACATAGATACATATCTCTGTATAAAGTCATGTTTAAAACAATCTCCAGTAAGTTTAAAACAATCTTAAGTAAGTTCTCCCAGTAGAAATTTTGTGACTTTTGTCTCAGTCAGTTTTCCTTCATTTCATAAGTATTATTTTATCCTGATCTTCCAAAGGGAGCATCAAACAAAATAGACCTATAAGTTATATCAGTATATGACTCATTTCTCCAAAGTTATCACACTGATTTGATAATACATGCTGTCCTACATTAGTATTTGGCTTTCTTTCCTTTATGAAAATGGAGGTACCTTTATTGTTAACACCTTAAACAGGACTAACTGGTATTTGTTCTCTCTGTTCCCTGGGATTGATGTTGATTCATCAACATAAACAAAACATAAAATTATAATGCAGAGATGAAACTAATTCAAACCAAATAAAACGGCAAGTTTATAGTTAATAAAAGGGTTGGTCAATAACCATATTTAGTAAAATGTATTTACTTAAAATGAATTATATTGATTATTGTTCTACCATATTTCTATCAAGTTCATACCTATATCTCCTGCTCAGTAAAACTGAATAATTTTTTTATAAAGAATGTACAGCTCAACAGTTAACTGTTTACTGTATAAGATTTTCTTTTTTAAAATAATGTATTTGGCTTATTTTTTTCTTTTAAAGTTTTCTTAAAGTTTAAAGGAACAATTAATATTTTATCTCTTTTTTTGTTAACCTCAGTACAAAAATGCAGTTGATGACTTGACAAAAAGGCTGCATCTATGGCTTGAAGGTGCAGCGCTTTCATCAAGTCATCAATTGTATTTTTGTACTGTTGAATTTGTCCAACAGTCACAAAGGAGAGCATGATTCCAGCTGGAGCTGAGTCGAAGCACACAGCCATTCCTGCACACGCATGCGTGCAAACAGGGAAGCCCAAGTAGGAGAAGAGGAAAAAGGTTGTAGGGATTTGGGAAGAAATCTGATTATTCCCCGGAGGAAAAGACAAATCTACTTCCCTGAAATCGCCCTGAAATCTACTTCCACCCTCAGAACTTAAAATGAACTGCATCCTTCTTTTCATCTTCATTTCTTCCCCAGTGAATATGATCTCCAAACCATTATTTTTTCTTTGAACTGTAAATTTTCCACTCATGGACGATGTAACCAACAGATGCAATCTCTGAGAAGATGAAAGTCGGGGCCCTTACTATAAAATTGACCTAGTTGGACTCAAGAAACCAGGGAAGAAGTCAATGCAGGCATTTAAAATGTAAAGCTTTTTCTGGTTAAATCTATTTATATTTCTTGTAGGTTGAGTATTTCTTCCCAATTTTTCTCCTCTGGTGTATAACAAACAGGTCAAAATTTCCCATCTTTCCTCCTGGTACTAGTTGAATCCTACATTGCATACTTAATGCATAGTGAAAAGCCATCTAGCAGAAATACACACCCCAAAAGCACACCACCATTTTATTAGGTGCCCAATACATTCTGTATTTAGCTTATTTGTTTATTGTTATTTTTGCTTTTTCTTAACCCACTACATGTGACTGCAAACGAATTAATAAATTATCCCTTCGGAACTTTTTGGTCATTTCTTTTTTTAAATGTTTTCACTATAAAAGATAAGCTGAAACATTGAGAAATTGTTCAAGTTAGCATATTTTATAATTCACAACTACAACTTGGTAAATATTTTTATTGTAAGTAAGCCCTGAAATAATGAAGTATGATGAGAGGCAGTAGTTTTTAATGCAAAGTTTTAAATTTAAATGTTCAGAGGGGCCAGGGAGGTGACATAAGAATTGTTGCCAGTTTTTCAAGAAAAGTCAAATTTTGCTTTTATAAAAATTTTTAATAAATATTCTCCTGAATTTTAAATCTGTTAAAATTAATTTTCCAAAGAACACTATGCTGTTCTGCATTGCGTGGGATACATAATTCTGTGCAATATCTGGGTGACCTTTTGTGATTTCTTATGTAATAATTGAGAATGTAGTTTTTGTAGTTAGGCAGCCTGGGATTCAGGTCATGCAGACTCCTGTGGGTCATTGAACAAGTGACTCAACCATACTGCCCTTCATATTCTCACCTGTCACATGGGATAATAATTGTAGTTCTCTCACAGGATTTATGAGGGTTAAATGAGGTAATAATGTGTATATACAGCTTAGCACAGGATGGACACATAGTAAGTATTCAAATCCATTTGGTGATGCTGATGGAAGTAAATTAAGCAAAAACTCAATTGATGGGGTTTAAATTTGAAACAGGCAAGGAAATACTGAAATGTCTGAGTATAACTGGAATGAACTAGGATAGGTTTTCTTGGAGGTTACAAATATACACTATATTTTTATAGTTTTGCATTCATGGTTTAGGGAATTCTATCTAGAAAATATATCTGTTTTCTGCTCCTTTCTCTATATAGACTCAGCATGCTGATTTTCCATGTGATGCCAGCCTCTGGTGGCTGGCTAGCTTGAGACCCACTGCAACCTGACAATTGCCTTCTGAAAATTTAGATGTGACCACAGAGCATCAAGAGAGGAGGTGGAAGGGAGAATTTTTCTGTTACCTGTTACGGGTCCTCCTTGTTCCAGAAGTTAGTAATTAAAATAATACCAATGTTCCATTATTTAAGAAGATGAAAAGAGTGGTGTCTTGGTCATTAATATGTCTTAACATCTAGAACAGTGCTCACGCATAACAATCTCAATAAACATATATAGAGTGAATAATTGGAAAGTATTTCTTTATGATGTCACATAAGATTATTAGGTTCTATCCATATTAAACAACTTTAAGTTTTGCAGTGGTGAAGGAATAAAAGAAAGTATTTGAGATAAGCCCTGCCTACAGTTCAACAATCATACTTTTTGACATGTCTATATATAATATACCAAAAGGTTGTGTCTCCATTGTTTAACCCCTTCCTCACCTCTCAGGAAGTGGCACAGAGAAGTTTAGCCTAACTCACTGACAATGAAGGCTCTTCAGATCTATATGAAGCTTGAACTGTTTGTCTAGAACTTTATGATATGATATCTTTATGCATGCAGATTTTGGAGTAAATAAAACTTAATGTAACCTATCTTGAAATTTGACATTCTGATTTTAATTATTTAAATGTTTAAATCATTTAACAACAACTTCAATTTGGAAATACAACACTCACTTTTTTTGGGCACAATCATTTCCTGACTACCCCATTCTAACTACGATAATGTCCCCCACACACGATTACATTTTCTTTCTCAAAATCCACTTGCCATTTTTGTTGCTCATGGATGTAAGTAATTTCATTGGTTGACTGTTCACATGCTCTTAAACACTTAACTGTAATGCTCATATTGTAAGCTATTAGAATGGGCTGGTTATCAAAGCCCACTTTGTAAATGGAATAGCCTTTTATATTTGTAACCTGTAGTTTTGCTGTTGTTTTGGGTGTTAATCATAATTGTTACTAACATAGTCTATAGGCATGGTGGCATTCTACATTGCTGCTTGAATGAATTCAATGTCTGGATGTGCTTTTAAATTCTGAGTAAAGATTTAGCACAATTCACTCCTTTCCATGAATTTTCTCTGTCACATATTTCTGCTTAATTTGATTGCATTTTGACATGTTTTAATATTTTGTATACAATTAGTACACTTCCTCTGTGTAATTTTATTTAGAAGGTTTTTGAGCGTTAAACCATTAAGCTAGGATAGATGTCATTTGTTCACACTTTGAGATTTTATTTTCAGCAGAATTTTTCTTAAGACACTTATTACTTCCTTGTTTCTCAGACTATAAATGAAAGGATTCAGTAAGGGAACTACTATTGTAAATAAAATGGCAGCTGGTATATCTTTATCCCCTTCTTCAAGCAAATTTGGTCTAACGTACATGAAGAAAAGAGATCCATAGAACAATGAAACTGATGAAAAGTGGGATGCACAGGTAGAAAAGGCTTTGGCCCTTCCCTCTTTGGATTTCATTCTGAAAATAGTAAGAAGAATATAGAGATAAGATATTAAGACACTACCTATGGTAAAGACTTGAACTGAACCTGAGAAGATGAATAGAACCAGTTCATTGATGAAAGGGTCAACACAGGAGAGTCTATACAAGGGAAGAATATCACAGTAAAAGTGGTTGATGTGATTCGATCCACAGAAAACTAACCTAAATACAAGCCCTACATGAATCATGGAATGCAGGTTTCCAGCTATGAAGGCCCCTGTGGTCATCTGAATGCAGAGTTTCCTGGACATCATGATGTGGTACTGCAGTGGGCTGCATATAGCCACATAGCGGTCATAGGCCATTGCTGCCAGAAGAAAGCAGTCTGCAGTTTCCACAGTGCAGAGAAAATAAAACTGTACTGTACATTCAGAGAGGGAAATCCTTTTGTCCTCAGAAAAGAAGTTCTCTAACATTTTGGGGGTAATGGCACAGGCACAGCAAGAATCCACAAGAGCCAGGTTTCCCAGAAAGATGTACATTGGTGTGTGAAGTCGACGGTGTGTAAATATCAGTGCCACCATACCAATATTCCCCACCATGGTGATCAGATAGATGGCAAAGAACACCACAAACAGCAGAGTCTTCAGCTCTGGGTGATCTGTAAATCCTGTGAGGATAAACTCATTTTTCATGGTATGATTTTCTTCAGCCATTCCTGACCTCTCTGAAAAAAACGGTGGAGAAATAAGGCACTAATTTATAATATGCCACAATTATTGAGGTCTCTTTGGCTTAAAAGAAGGAGAACATCTTCCACAATGCTTCCTCATGTTGCTTGGAATTTGGTGCGTGCCCAATGCACGGTGAGAATGAATCTCCTGAGGCTACTATATTTGTGGCTACTGGTTGAACATGTTTCTAGCATATTTTGAAAAAAAATATCTGATTGGGTGCACAAAGATGGCTTTTGAGGTCTTGAGAGAAATACGCAGAGCACAAAACTTCCCTATATAGGATAGGTAAAGCTGATTCATAATTTAAGTGCCAGTAATTGGTACCAGTGTTCACAATTTCAATGTTTGTATATGTAGTGATTAACAATGTGTTTAAAAGATTATTTTTGTTAACAGCAGCATTACTCTCAGTAGCCAAAAAAAAAACCAAATGTTCGTGGACAAATGAATGGATAAATAAATTGTGGTGGAATATTATTCAGTCTTAAAAAGGATTGAAATTCTCATACATGTTACAACATGGATTAACCTTGATGACATAATGCTGACTGAAATAAGCCAGACAGAAAAGGACAAATACTGTATGCTTCCAGTTACATGAGAAAGCTAGAGCAGTCAGATTTATAGTGACAGAAAGTTGAATGGTAGTTGCCAGGGGAAGGGCTCTACAGGGAGCTGTTGTTTAATGGGTACAGTGTTTCTGTTTGGGAAGATGAAAAAAAAGATGAAAAAGTTCTAGAGATAAATGATGGTGATCATTGCACAACAATATTAATGCACTTAATACCACTGAACTATACACTTAAATCTGACTAAAATGATAAATTTCATGTTGTGTATAATTTACCCCAATAAAAATATTTTTAAAATACTATTTTCATTAGCTTATTTCTAGCAAATTACTATCTTCAATACTAGTGGAATATACACTTAAAAATAAGATGCTCTGGGGGAAAGGGGAATATTTACAAGATACTTATATTCCTGGGAGTTGGGGAGTAAAAGTGTCATGGATGGAAGGTGGGACAAATAACAAAAGGCTGTATTTAGAAAGTTGGGCCAGTACAGTGGCTGACTTATGCCTGTAATTCCAGCATTTTGGGAGGCTGAGGAGGGAGGATCACTTGAATCCAGGAGTTCCAGACCAGCCTGGGCAACATAATGAGGCCCTGTCTCTACAAAAAAAAAAAAAAAAAAAAAAAAGAGAGAGAGAAAAAAAGTATATAAAATTACCAGGGCATGGTGATATGCTTCTGCAGTGCCAGCTACTGGGGAAGCTGAGGTGAGAGGATTCATTGTGCCTGAGAGATGGGGGTTGCAGTGAGCCATGATAGCATCACTGCACTCCAATCTGGGTGACACAGCGAGGCCCTGTCTCAAATAAACCAAACCAAAACAAAAAAGCCTCCCATGTTACTAATGATACTATGAGTAAAACTACTTATGTGCATAAAGAAATTAACGCTATTAAGAGCAGTTGGAGAAATCCTAAGAGTTAAAAATACATTCAATTGTCTAACTACATATCGAAAAATTATGAATAAAATAAAATGTCAAACAAAAACTGGGAGATTATCTGCAGCAAATTTGATAAAGTTTCTGTACCTTTGTTCTATAAAAATCTCATACAAGTGACTAGGAATAATTACTAGAAAATCGGTAAAGCTCAGGAATAGAAAAATCTCAAAGAAAATAACCTTTTTTCTTTTTCTTTTTCTTCTTTTTTTTGAGACGGAGTCTCGCTCTGTCGCCCAGGCTGGATTGCAGTGGCGCAATCTCGGCTCACTGCAAGCTCTGCCTCCCGGGTTCACGCCATTCTCCTGCCTCAGCCTCCCGAGTAGCTGGAACTACAGGCGCCGCCACCTCGCCCGGCTAATTTTTTGTATTTCTAGTAGAGACGGGGTTTCACTCTGTTTTCCAGGATGGTCTAGATCTTCTGACCTTGTGATCCGCCCGCCTCGGCTTCCCAAAGTGCTGGGATTACAGGTGTGAGCCACCGTGCCCTGCCAGAAAAAAAACTTTTTTAATAAATTAAAAATGTTTGATTTTATTACTAATCAGAGAAACATCCTTCAAAAACACCTGTGAAGCTGTATTTATTTTGTCTATGAAAATAAGAGTTTAAAAAAACTGACAATATTGAGTGTTATCTAGGATACAGTAAAATGGCAACCTAATTGCATTCCTGGTAAATGTATAAATTGGTGTACTCATTAGAAAATAATTTGGTAATAGATTAAAAATTTTTTAAGGTTCATACCTTTTAACCAGTAAAAATAAATCTGTCAAAAAGAAATAACTAAAACTTCAGAAAATATGTACATATAATGATGTTCATTGTAATCTCATTCATAATAGTGAAAAATTTGAACACCTAAATGGTAACCGTTTAGTTAACCACTATGATTAAATAAATGTGAATCATCCGTATAAATGTATACTGTCAAATATTTTAAATGGTATTTAGCTAGAATATTTATTAAAATAAAACAGACACAAAATATTGAATAAAAACAAAATAAAAGGTTTTACATGCAGTATAACCTGAATTTCCAAACAAATATTTACATGTAAATGTAACAGAAGGTAGTAGAGAAGCACATCAAAATGTTTTTACTAGTTTTTGCTATGTATAAAAATTATTGGTCATTTTTTCCTCTTTATATTTTTCTCTATTTAAAATTTTTATAATAATTATTCCTCATATTCAGAAAACGATATTTTTTAAGTACATAAAATTAAGTACCCTTAGAACTGCTATGCTTTATACTTCGATAAATCCATAAAAATCATTGGGGATTCAACTAATGTTTTCTGCACTTTAGAAATCTACAGTGGAGAACATCACAAAGCACTTACTGAACAAGTGCCTGCTTCATTCTCATGACGATGACATTGGTAGTTATAATAATTATTTGCTGACAGTCTTGCATGTATCTCAAAACATTCAGGGAGATGTTCACATCTGGTGGTAATGCATTCTTATGATCCTTTACCTATGAAAGCAGTATCACCTTAGTGTCAACTTTTGCTCTTTTGAACATCATGATTTTATGGTATTCCTAGATTCTATTTGGAATAGATTCTAGATCACATTTGTTAAAATTTGAGGATTTTTTAAAACTTCCATTACTAACCCCTTAGGTAGGTCCTTAAACATGGAGTTCTAATCTGTTGGGGCATGTTTTATTTCAATCTACCTTCATTTATTATAGTTGCTTTTGGAAACATGTATGCATGCACTGGTATTGAATGCCTGTTTTATGTTACTTTCTTTAAAAGATAGTTGAGACTGTTCTAGACATTTACAAATTGATAATTTTCTGGATAGTAAGTGACCACAAGTACACACCAAATTTCAGGAACAGAGAAAATGTTTTGGAGAGACATAGAAAGACCTCTTCTATTTTAGTTTCCTGAAAATATTGCTGACTTTTAAATATCAGATTATTTGGGGGAATGATATCTTTAGAAACAATATTTTAAAATGAACTTTGAAATGTATATAAATAGAATTTGAATACTTTTCCTTAACTAGTTACCCTTGCCAGTTTAAAGTCACATAACATAAGATTTCCGTCAGTTTTCTCGGTTGATTATAGTAAATTAAACAGATATAAGGTTTATATTGGTATTTGATTTCTCTAAGAATCAAAAGAGAAACAAGAACACTCCCTAAAATTACATCGGGGGTTTAAAAGATTGGTTTGAAATTATAGTCCTTGCTCATATGTTTTTTTAATACATAGGGAATGCACAATACATTTTCAACACTATTTCATTGTAGAGGTTACCTCATTTTTAAAAGTTTAAACATCTTCCCTAATGTATTCTGTTATTACTACAAAAGTGTGCTCTTATTTATTTTTGAATCAATGTAGGCTCCTCTTGGATTCATAAGTGATACAAATGAATTATAGTAAATTGTCTAGAGTTTACACAATAGACTTTAGATTTAGAAAAAGAATATAAGAATCTTAAAAAATTGAAAAATTAGAAATGTAAGGAAAAAGAAAACCATAAATAACTCAAAGAAAAAATGTTTCAGGATATCAATTTTTTTAAGCAATAATAAGTGTTAAATTCTCACCTCGATTTTCCTGATAAGAGTTTTATAGAGACCATCTGGTTGCCTGGTATTAGTTTTTAAATTAGATGCAGCAATTAAACTATCTTTTTGGTCATTTAGGAGACTATAGGTACAATGAGATCAATGTTAATATTTATGTCATTGTAGAGAATGATCCAACTGTTCAAAATAATTCTAAGAGGATTTATTTGGCATTGACATCAAGGTACAGCCTAAGAGACTTAATCTTCTGAACATTACACACATACTAAATAGGATTAATTAGACATATCCTTTGAGACCTGGAGAATAAGCCAAAAACTGATTAATAAACAAATTTTAAGGGCCATATTTTGATTTTCATTCATTTGAGTTTATACCACTTATCCTTATCATCAATCTGAATATATAATCCTTAGTGGGAAGAAAATATTCATACTGGAGCAGTCGGCAAAGGCTTCATGGAGGAATTGTCAAGTGAGCCAGGATTGGTTGCCTTGGAGGGGAGATTGCTTGTTGTGAGCAGAGGTTGGAAATTAACACATTCTCCATATTTTTTTTTCTTTGGTTAGTGATAGTATTTTATTTCAGGAGCTCTGACCTTACTGTATTTTTTTAAATTTATTTTTAATTGGCTCATAAAAATTGCATATGTTTTTTTTTTTTATTATACTTTAAGTTCTAGGGTACATGTGCATAACGTGCAGGTTTGTTACATATGTATACTTATGCCATGTTGGTGTGCTGCACCCATCAACTCGTCAGCACCCATCAATTCATCATTTATATCATGTATAACTCCCCGATGCAATCCCTCCCTCCTCCCCCCTCCCCCCTCCCCATGATAGGCCCCAGTGCGTGATGTTCCCCTTCCCGAGTCCAAGTGATCTCATTGTTCAGTTCCCACCTATGAGTGAGAACATGCGGTGTTTGGTTTTCTGTTCTTGTGATAGTTTGCTAAGAATGATGGTTTCCAGCTGCATCCATGTCCTTACAAAGGACGCAAACTCATCCTTTTTTATGGCTGCATAGTATTCCATGGTCTATATGTGCCACATTTTCTTAATCCAGTCTGTCACAGATGGACATTTGGGTTGAATCCAAGTCTTTGCTACTGTGAATAGTGCCGCAATAAACATACGTGTGCATGTGTCTTTGTAGTAGAATAATTTATAATTATTTGGGTATATACCCAGTAGTGGGATGGCTGGGTCATATGGTACATCTAGTTCTAGATCCTTGAGGAATTGCCATACTGTTTTCCATAATGGTTGAACTAGTTTACAATCCCACCAACAGTGTAAAAGTGTTCCTATTTCTCCACATCCTCCCTTTGAAAACTGGCACAAGACAGGGATGCCCTCTCTCACCACTCCTATTCAACATAGTGTTGGAAGTTCTGGCTAGGGCAATCAGGCAAGAAAAAGAAATCAAGGGTATCCAGTTAGGAAAAGAAGAAGTCAAATTGTCCCTGTTTGCAGATGACATGATTGTATATTTAGAAAACCCCATCGTCTCAGCCCAAAATCTCCTTAAGCTGATAAGCAACTTCAGCAAAGTCTCAGGATACAAAATTAATGTGCAAAAATCACAAGCATTCTTATACACCAGTAACAGACAAGCAGAGAGCCAAATCAGGAATGAACTTCCATTCACAATTGCTTCAAAGAGAATCAAATACCTAGGAATCCAGCTTACAAGGGATGTAAAGGACCTCTTCAAGGAGAACTACAAACCACTGCTCAGTGAAATCAAAGAGGACACAAACAAATGGAAGAACATACCATGCTCATGGATAGGAAGAATCAATATCGTGAAAATGGCCATACTCCCCAAGGTTATTTATAGATTCAATGTCATCCCCATCAAGCTACCAATGAATTTCTTCACAGAATCGGAAAAAACTGCTTTAAAGTTCATATGGAACCAAAAAAGAGACCGCATTGCCAAGACAATCCTAAGTCAAAAGGACAAAGCTGGAGGCGTCACGCTACCTGACTTCAAACTATACTACAAGGCTACAGTAACCAAAACAGCATGGTACTGGTACCAAAACAGAGATATAGACCAATGGAACAGAACAGAGTCCTCAGAAATAATACCGCACATCTACAGCCATCTGATCTTTTACAAACCTGAGAGAAACAAGAAATGGGGAAAGGATTCCCTATTTAATAAATGGTGCTGGGAAGATTGGCTAGCCATAAGTAGAAAGCTGAAACTGGATCCTTTCCTTACCCCTTATACGAAGATTAATTCAAGATGGATTAGAGACTTAAATGTTAGACCTAATACCATAAAAACCCTAGAAGAAAATCTAGGTAGTACCATTCAGGACATAGGCATGGGCAAGGACTTCATGTCTAAAACACCAAAAGCAACGGCAGCAAAAGCAAAAATTGACAAATGGGATCTAATTAAACTAAAGAGCTTTTGCACAGCAAAAGAAACTACCATCAGAGTGAACAGGCAACCTACAGAATGGGAGAAAATTTTTGCAACCTACTCATCTGACAAAGGTCTAATATCCAGAATCTACAAAGAACTCAAACAAACATACGAGAAAAAAACAAACAACCCCATCAAAAAGTGGGGAAAGGATATGAACAGACATTTCTCAAAAGAAGATATTCATACAGCCAACAGACACATGAAAAAATGCTCATCATCACTCGCCATCAGAGAAATGCAAATCAAAACCACAATGAGATACCATCTCACACCAGTTAGAATGGCAATCATTAACAAGTCAGGAAAAATTGCATATGTTTATGGCATACAACATGATGGGTTAATATATGTATATATTGTGGAATGGCTAAATCAGGCTCATTAACATGTATTGCCTATACACTTATTATTTTTGTATGGGTGATAACTTTTAAAATTTATACTCAAATATTTTCAAGAAATCAATACATTGTTTTAACTTTAATCACCATATTGTACAACAAATCTCCTGAACTAATTCCTTCAGTCTAACTAAAAGTTTGAATCATTTGATCAATATCTACCCACTTCACTATCCAACCATTCAGAATCACTTGTTGTATTCTGCTCTATGACTATTTTAGATCCCACATATAATCAGATCATATGGTACTGGTCTTTCTGTGTCTGAATTTTTCCCTTAACCTAATGTCCTCTAGGTTGGTCCATGTTGTTGCTAATGACAGAATTTTCTTCTGTTTTAAGAACAATAGTATTCCACTGCGTATATTTATGCTGTTTTCCTTATTAATTAATTTGTTGATGAACACAGGTTGATTCCATATCTTGGCTGTTATAGATAATGCTACATGGTCATAGGAGTGTAGATTTTTTTGACATATTGATTTCATTTCCTTTGAATATATACCCAGTAATGAGATTGCTGGTTAATATGGAAGTTCTATTTTTAATCAACTCAGTTTCATTAATATATAATATTATTTTTCTAGTTTTTTGTTTTATTTATTGATGATCTGGTATCTGTTATTTTGTTCTAGTTCCTTGAGAGGTAAACTTATGATTTTTATTTGAGATCTTTCTTCTTTGTTAATATTGGCATTTATTGCTATAAACTTCTCTCTTAGAACTGCTTTTGCTGCATCCAATATGTTTAGGTATGTAGTTTCCATTTTCATTTGTCTCCAGATATGTTTTTATTTCTCTTTTGTTTTTCTCTTTGTCCTATTGGATGCTTAGGAGTGTGTAATTTAATTTCTACTTGTTTGTGTGGATTTTCCAATTTTCTTCCTGTTATCGTTTTCTGGATGCATACCATTGCTGTTGGAAAAGACACTTGATATTATTTCAATCTTCTTGAATTTTTAAAGACTTGTTTGGTGGCCTAACATATAATCTATCTTGGAAAATGTTTCATGTGCACTTGAAGAAAAATAATACTGCTCAAGTATACTGCTGCTGTTGGTTGAAATATTCTGTATATGTCTGCGAGGTTCCTGTAGTCTATAGTGTTGTTAATGTCTACTGTTTCTTTATTGATTTTTTGTGTTAATTATCTGTCCATTGTTGAAAGTGGGGTATTGAAGTCCTTCACTATTATTATATTGCTATCTATTTCTTCATTCAGTTCTGTTAGATTTGCATTATGTATATTTAAGTGTGTCAAGATTGGTGTATACATATTTATAATTGTTACATCATTTTGTTGAAGTGGCTTCTTTATCATTATATAATGACCTTCTTTGTGTTTTATGTCAGTTTTTGACTTAAAGTCTAATTTGTCTGATAGAAGTATAGCCACTCTTGCTCTCTTTAAGGTCAATAATTAAGTACTTATTGATAGGTAAGGACTTGCTACTACAATTTTTTAGTTGTCTTCTAATTATATCATCTTCCTACGTAATTTAATGATTTTTTTGTAGTGGTATGCTTTAATTTCTTCTCTTTATCTTTTGTGTATCTGCTGCAGGGCTGCAGTTGTTGTTGTTGTGGGTGTGTGTGTCTGTACTTACCATGAGGTGTACATAAAATATCTTATATCTATGAGCTTAAGCTGATCACAACTTAGCTTTGACTGCATACGAAAACTATACATTGTATTTACTCTCCCCTCACATTTTATTTTGTTAATGTTACAATTTAATTATTTTATATTTTGTGTACCCAAACCTAAATTATAGTAGCTATAGTTATATTTATCCTTTTATCTTTTAACTTCATACTAGAGTTAAATGTGATTTGCGTATCACCTTTATAGAATGAGAGTATTCCGGATTTGATTATATTCTTACCTTCACAATGAGCTTTACATGTTCATATATTTTCATGTTGTTAGGTAGCATTCATTTGTTTCAACCTGAAAAACTCCCTTTAGCACTTAGGCTTTTTTTTGTCTGAAAAGTTATTGTCTCCTTTATTTCTGAAGGACATCTTGCTGAGTATAGTATTCTTTGTTGGTGGTTTCATCCTTTCAGCCCTTTCAATGTATCACTCACTCTCTTCTGGCCTGAAATAATACTGCTGATAAATCTACAGTTAGTCTAACTGGGCTTCTTTTGCACATAACAAATTGCTTTTCTCTTGCTGCCATCAAAATTTTAGGTTTGTCTTTGACATTTTGAGCATTTTAATATAATGTGTCTTAGTGCAGATTTCCATATACTTAATATATTTAGAGTTCTTTGGGATTCATGGATTTGGATGTTTATTCCCTTCTTCAGATTTGAGCATTTTTTCATCATTATTTTTCTAAATAATCTTTCTGTCTCATTCTATTTTGCTGACACTTCTGGATCTTCCATAATGTATATATTCATTTACTTAATGATGTCCCATAATTTTCATAGACTTTATTCCCTCTTTTTCATTCTTTTTGCCCTCTGTTTCTCTGATTGGCTGATCTCCAGTGAGTTTTCTTCAAGCTCACTAATTCATGTTTTACTTTATTAAGTCTGCTGTTGAACTCTTTATGGAATTTTTCATGAAGTCATCTAAAGCTCCAGAATTCCTGTTTGGTTCTTTTTAATGGTTTCCATTTCTTTAAGTTTCTAATTTTATTTATTGATTTCATTATTACATTTGTTTGTTTATCTGTTCTCTTGCATCTTACTAAGCTTCTTTGAGATTATTATTTTCATTCTTTTTAAGCAGTTCATAAGTATCCATTTCTTTTGGGTCCAGTTAGTGGTCATTTATTTTGTTCCTTGGTTGGTGTCTCATTTTCCTGATTGTTCATGTTCCTTGTGGCTATGTATTAGTGTCTGTACATTTGAAAAAGTTGGCACCTATTTCAGTGTTCACAGACCGGCTTTAGCAGGAGATGCCCTTCAGAAGTCAACCAGTCTAGAGATTCTTGTTAGGCCATTTGGTGGAGTTCATGGGTGGGTGGACTTACTGTTGGAGTTCTTGGCAGGTTGGCCTGGAGCTAGTGTTCACTGGGATCAGTCAGGATCTTGGATCCATAGGGGAATTGCCTACATAGTTGGGCTACAGGGTTTTGCCCGGATGTTGTGTTATTCTGTGTCCTGGGGCTCTGGATGCCAGCTTGGTCCATGGAGCTGCAGGTGTTATCCTGGAACTGGGTTGGGCATGGAACCTGGGTTTGTAGGAGGCTGGGCTGGAGTCATGGGTTTTGCAAACAGGTATGTCACAGGGGTCTGCTTGAAGCCTGAAGCCTGGGGCTGCAGGAGCTGGCCTTTTGATGTGGTGGGACTGAGTCTAGGGCTGCAGGGTTGGCCTGATACCTGGGACCCTGCATACTTACCTGGAGCCTGAGGTTGCAAGGTCCAGCCTGACATGGATGTCAGCTCGAAGTGTGGGACTACAAATGGGGGCATGTCACAGGGATGAGCCTGAATTCGTGGACTGTGGGTGCTTGTCTCATCTGGATCTGCAAGGGCTGGCCTGGTTCTGGGGTAGGTCTGAGGCCTTGGAATGAGAGGCAATAAGTAAATGAGTCCAGCCTGGAAGCTAAGTTCCTGTGTGCTGTGTAGGAGTCTCAGGTCATAGGGGATGGCCAGGCACTTGGGTCCATGATAAATTTGGGTGATTATTTCAGTCTCCTTTCCCCAAGCAGAGTCTACCTCTCTCACAGCTGTGCTATGCAGGCATACATATATGTTGGGAGGGCGTGACATGAGTCATATGAAATTGTCCTTTTCATTCTCTTTAGTCTGTCTTATTTCTGTTTTATGGCCATGTTCTGTAACCTTCAACCTAGTTTCCTTAGTTTTTGTGAAAGTATTTTCATGCACGGATAGTTGTTCTAATAGATGTTTTTGCTAGGAGACAAACAACGGAAAGTCTTATTTCACCATTTTGGTCTATCTCCAAGCTTTGTCTTTGAATTCTTAATTTTAAAAAAAAATTTGCTTTTATAATTTAAAATTTCAAACTTTTTAATATTGTTTCACTTTTGTATAGTTTCTATTCTTGTATTTTGAATGCTATAAATTTTAATTTGTGATATGATTACTTTTGGAAATTTTATTTTGTTGTCAGATTTGTGTCTTTTCCTCAAAGTATATTTCTTTCCCTCCTTTTTTTAAAAAAAAGTTTGTTTGTTTTCCCATGAGATCTATGAAGCCCTTCTATGTCCAGGACTCCTGTGGGATTGATTCAGGCTGTCAAGTGTCTATTGTATTGAATTTTGCTTGCTACCAAATCCTTTTTTTTTTCATCCTTTCCATAAGAATTGACTCGAAGGGCATTCCCTATTAAATGTCTACACACTAAACTCTATCTAACATCTTATTTGCTCTTGAAATCCAATCACTGACAATTAGTTTTGAGAGAGATGGATTTGGCATGAGAAGGAGAATATATTTTTCATTTCTGGTATACCCCTTACCTGATTGAGGCCCCTCTAGAGAGAGATGTGAGGCAGAACTTAAAGTCTGCATGAAGGATCCGCTGAAACTGTCAGCAAGGGCTGAGGGCCAATCTGCTTATGGAATATCTCAAAGATATTTTAATGAGATTCTAGGTTTAAGAAAAGTTTGATGATCATGCCTCATATTGGAATTATTTATGAAAACATATATTTTGACGTACCGTTAAGGTGCCAGTATTATATCCTTTTTTTTTTTTTTTTTTTTTTTTTTTTGGTTAACAAAAAGGTTTCATATGGGTTAGTCTAAAACATTTTAGCTTCTTGAGTACAAGTTTTACTCTTTCAAGTTGACACTAGGTCTTATTTAATTTTTGTTTTAACTCAGCACCTCTACCTTAATGCTTCACATGCTGCAAACCTCAGAAGTGGGTTGGCTGAATAAAGGGATAGATCTTGCACATATGGAAAAAATAAAAATGAAAGAAAAAGTCTTCTGAATTGATTAATGGAAAAACAGTAAACAGGGAAATAGTCAGATAGCATAATAAGAAAGGGGTGATGTTTTACATCAGTCTTAGGTGAAAACTGGAATTGCCATTTATATGTTATCTCCAGGGAAGGTGAGAAGATGCCATGTGGAAAAATATTTGTACCATATAATACTCTGAACATATCCAACTTAGCACTATAAGAAGTATAGACAGCAAAAGAGCAGCAGAAACCAGAAGCTTAGCCTAAGATAAATTTTAAAGAAATAGAAATGACTGATCTTTGCTACTGCCTAGGAAACTACAAAGTCCTTGGTTAGGCAGAGCCAACATGGAAAGACTCAGGTATAAGTTGCAGGCTGTATGTTTAATGTTTAATAGAATGAATAATTAGTAAATGTTTATTTAAGAAATATTAAAAAACAAATTGTCATTATAGACTCTTAAAGTTTTTACAATTATTTAAAAAATTATCTTTAAAATTCAGTTTTCTGAAGTTTTGAAAGTGGGTTATTCATTAACTACCAAGGCCCAAGGAGGATGAATACATTTTGATAGTATCAGGACAATATAAATGTTTGTACGAAAATATAACCTCTTCTACTTGTGACTCAAGAGCTACAGAAAATGGAACAAAGTTATGAATACATGTATTATGTATATGCACGTGAGATATCTTTTGAATACAGGTAGTTAATTTATTGTATATTTTTGTTGTTTTTTTTTTATCACTGCATACATTTTTTCTTGCTATAATTTAATACATATCTTTTGAAGAAAGGAGTAAGTCCAGCCCACCAGCAAGGCTATCCCCTTTGAAAAAGAAGTAGAAAATTATATTTTCAAATAGTTAAAATTTTATTATTTATTTTTATTTTTATTTAAATAACACATTTATGAGATTTCAAATTGATAGAAATAATTCATCATAATATCAGTTTTAAATCTTTGAAAGACATACAAGACTGACACACCAGAAGGTAAAATAATGCCTGTTATTTGCTCTGATATAGAAATAATTTCCTACTATTGCATATAACTTTTTTCTTCTCCTGTACATAATCTTAATAGAGTCCCATCTTAATATATTATAATTACAATCTGAGAGTTACATTAAACTGAAAAATTAATATTTCAACAGTTAGTATGACTCTAGAGTTGAATGGGCTATAGCTATTACATTCTACTTCTCAAATGTTTAATCAGCATCACTTATGACCCAGCATTTAAAATTATGTGTTAGCTGGGCACGGTGGCTCACGCCTGTAATACCAACACTTTGGGAGGCCAAGGCAGGCAGATCACTTGCGGTCAGGAGTGTGAGAACAGCTTGACCAAAATGGTGAAACCCTGTCTCTCCTAAAAATACAAAAGCTAGTTTGGTGTGGTGGCAGGCACTCGTAATCCCAGCTACTTGGGAGGCTGAGGCAGGATAATTTGAACCCAGGAGGCAGAGGTTGCAGTGAGCCAAGATCACACCATTGCACTCCAGCCTGGGCAACAGAGTGAGACTCTGTCTCAAAATAATAAATAAAAAATAAAATAAAATTATGTGTTGAAATAGACTTGCTGATAAAGCAGACTTGTACAAATAAGTAGTGCCAACTTTAGAGCACTTTTCCTGAGCTGGAAATGTGTAGGAATTGGAGACTAATATGATCTGAAGGGGCATGATCTGTAGAAGGGAGATAAATGGTGTCCCCAGAGATGAATGTATAAAATAAATATTCTCTAGTCCACTAAACTTTGGATACTCAGATAGTTGACAATTCATCCTGGATGACAGGAAATGGCATATTGGGATTTAGGTAATACGTCAATAATTAAAATGTAAAAAGAAAGTGTTAGCAACATTAACAATTTCTACAAATTAGTTTTTGTTTTTTGAAAAAATGGCAGACAGGAGGCGGGACTAACTTGCAGCTCCCCCTCGGATGAACACAACAGCATGTGGAGACTCACATAGTGAGTCCAAGAACTCCAAGAACTAGCACAGGCATACGAGGAAAACTGAAAGAGCCCACAGACCTTTTGAAAGGAGTGGCTTGCTGATGCACGCTTTGTGAAACAGCTGAAAAACTGTGAGTGCCCAAAGTGTGAGTGGGGAAAGTTCACCTCCTAACACACATCCTCACATCCTCACTGGGGCACCTGAAAACCCAGGTCATGGAAGAAGGATTTAATCTTACCTAGAGCTGAAAAGAATTTAGAGAGCTGAGCAAAATATAAAAGTAGAAGAAGTACAGAAAAAGCCCTGTAGGCACTCCTGGTTCCCAGGGAAGCCATTTCTGACGTTTTCTCACAGAAGTCAATGGGTATGGCTGCCAGTAGAATTGGGGAAGGACCACAGGTAGAAGAAAGCTATCAGCTGGACTCTGTAATAATTTTAACCAAGTGCAAATTTTCCTGGGCAGAATCCGGGGTGGAGGGAATGGGAAGTGCAGATAGCAGCACAGAAGCTGTGATAGGCAAGGAGGAGTGGGACCTGAAAGCCCTGTTTGCTTTCTCAGCTAGAAAGCATGTAGCCTGGGGCAAGATCGCAGCACTGCTCATTGGCTGCCTGGATATAAACTAGGTGCTATTGGTGGGGCATGGTGGGATTGAGACTGGCTTTGCTGGCTGCATAGGAGACCAGCGAGGCTTGTCATTGCCAGCTTTCCCCCACTTCCCAGGGAACCCGTATGATGCAACAGAGGCAGCCATTATGCCCCTGGGAATATAGCTCCATTGGCCTGAGAACCCCACCCCCATCACCCACAGCAGCTGCAGCAAGCCCCACCCAAGGAGAGTCTGAGCTCAGACACCCCTAACCCTGCCCCGACCTGATGGTCTTTCTCTATCCACTCTGATAGCCAAAGAAAAAAGATACAATCATTTGAGACCTCTATGGCCCTGCCCGTCGCTTGAGAAATCCAAATACTTTTCCAAGTGACATCACAGCAAGCTTGTATCTCCCCTATACTACTGTAGCTGATGCTGTCTTGAAAGTGCTGTCTCCTGGCTGGAGGCCAACAAACTCAAGCCATTATAGCAACTCATAAAAGAAAAACCCTGCTCCAAGAAAGGAGAAAACAACAGCTAATTCCACCACTGAAACATCCTGGCTAACCACAGGTACTGTGTCTGTCCAGGTGACAACTTCACTGCTAGCACAACCAACATTCAAGAAAATCAGCACACTAAAAACTACAACCATGGACCCTCAAA
This sequence comes from Rhinopithecus roxellana, assembly GCF_007565055.1. Lineage (NCBI taxonomy): Eukaryota > Metazoa > Chordata > Mammalia > Primates > Cercopithecidae > Rhinopithecus > Rhinopithecus roxellana. Next base: position 19,055,680 of record NC_044549.1, on the reverse strand, counting down.
GAGTCTACTTCAGTACCCTGCTACCACCATGGGAGCAGGTGCTGGTATCCACAGCTGACAGACTTAAAGATGGATCACATGACAAGACTCCTTGCAGACTCTTCAGTACGGGCCCAGAGCTCAGTAGCGCTGCTGGGTGGCTAGACCCAGAAGAACAATGACATCCACTGCAGTCTGAATCTCAGGAAGCCCCATCCTTAAGGGAAGGGGGAAAGCACCACATCAAGGGATCACCCTGTGGGACAAAAGAATCTGAATAGCAGCTCTTGAACCCCATATCTTTTATTTGATATAGTCTACTCAAATGAGAAGAAACCAGAAAAAATAATTCTGGTAATACGACAAAGCAAGACTCTTTAACACCCCCGGAAGATCATACTAGCTCACCAGCAATGGATCCAAATCCAGAAGAAATCTCTGAATTGCCAGAAAAAGAATTCAGAAGGTCAATTATTAAGCTATTTAAGGAGGTGCCAGAATAAGGGGAAAACTAACTTAAAGAAATTAAAAAATAATATAGAATATGGATGAAAAATCTCCAGAGATATAGGTAGCATAAATAAAAAACATCACAACTTATAGAAATGAAAGACACTCTTAGAGAAATGCAAAATACATTGGAAACTTTCAAAAATAGAATTAAACAAGTCAAAGAGAGAACTTCAGAGCTTGAAGTCAAGGCTTTTGAATTGTCTTTGAACAAGGCTTTGAATCTGAAAAAATAAAAAAATAATAAATGAAAATGACCAAAGCCCCCAAGAAGTTTGTGATTATGTTAAGCGATGGAACCTAAGAATAATTGCTGTTCCTGAGGAAGAAGAGAAATATAGAAGTTTGGAAAACTTATTTGAGGGAATAATCAAGAAAAGTTTCCCTGACCTTGCTAGAGAGCTAGACTTTCAAAAACAAGAAGCTAAAAGAACACCCTGGAAGTTCATCACAAAAACATTTAACCACCTAGGTACTGAAGAGAGCTATGAGGCAAAAGCATCAGGTAACCTATACAGGAAAACCTATCAGATAAACAGCAGATTTGTCAGCAGAAATCCTACATGCTAGAAGGGATTGGAGTCCTACCTTTAGCCTCCTTAAACAAAACAATTATCAGCCAAGAATTTTATATCCAGCAAAACTAATCTTCATAGTGAGGGAAAGATACTGTCTTGAAAATTAACAAGGATATTCAAGACTTGAACTCGGCTCTGGACCAAGCAGACCTAATAGACAGCTACAGAATTCTCCACCCTAAATCAAGAGAATATACATTCTTCTCAGCACCACATAGCACTTATTCTAAAATTGACCACATAATTGGAAGTAAAACACTCCTTAGCAAATGCAAAAGAATGGAAATCACTCACTCAAAACCACACAACTAAATGGAAACTGAACAACCTGCCCCTGAATGACTACTGAGTCAATACGAAATTAAGGCAGAAATAAATAGTTCTTTGAAACCAGTGAGAACAAAGACACAACATACCAAAATCTCTGAGACACAGCTAAAGCAGTGTTTAGAGGGAAATTTATAGCATTAAATGCCCACAGGAGAAAGCAGGAAAGATCTAAAATTGATACCCTAACATTACAATTAAAATAACTAGAGAAGCAAGAGCAAACAAATTCAAAAGCTGGCAGTAGACAAGCAATAACTGAGATCAGAGGAGAACTGAAGGAGATAGAGACACGAAAAACTGTTAAAAAAAGGAATGAATCCAAGAGCTGGTTTTTTGAAAAGATTAACAAAATAGACCACCAGCCAGACTAATAAAGAAGAAATAGAGAAGAATCAAATAGACACAATAAAAAATGATAAAGGGGAATATCACTACTGATCCCACAGAAACACAAACTACCATCAGAGTATACTAAAAACACCTCTATGCAAATAAACTAGAAAATCTAGAAGAAATGGATAAATTCCTAGACACATACGCCCTCCCAAGACTAAACCAGCAAGAAGTTGTATCCCTGAATAGACCAATAACAAGTTCTGAAATTGAGGCAGTAATTAATAGCCTACCAATCAAAAGAAGCCCAGGACTAGATGGATTCACAGCCTAATTCTACCAGAGGTACAAAGATGACCTAGTACCATTCCTTCTGAAACTATTCCAAACAATAGAAAAAGAGGGACTCCTCCCTAATTCATTTTATGAGGCCAGCATCCTCCTGATACCAAAACCTGACGGAGACACAACAGAAAAAATAAAATAAAATTTCAGGCCAATATCTCTAATGAACATGGATGCAAAAATCCTCAATAAAATACTGCCAAACCAAATCCAGCAGCACATCAAAAAGCTTATTCACCAAGATCAAGTGGGCTTCATCCCTGGGATGCAAGACAGGTTCAACATATGCATATCAATAAACGTAATTCATCACATAAACAGAACCAATGGCAAAAACCACATGATTATCTCAATAGATGTAGAAAAGGCCTTTGATCAAATTCAACACCTATTCATGCTAAAAACTCTCAATAAATTAGGTATTATTGGAACGTATCTCAAAATAATAAGAGCTATTTATGACAAACCTGCAGCCAATATCATACTGAATGGGCAAAAACTGGAAGCATTCCCTTTGAAAACCAGCACAAGACAAGGATGCCCTCTGTCACCACTCCTTTTCAACATAGTATTGGAAGTTCTGGCCAGGGCAATCAGGCAAGAGAAAGAAATAAAGGGTATTCAAATAGGAAGAGAGGAAGTCAAATTGCCTCTGTTTTCAGATGACATGATTGTATATTTAGAAAACCCCATCATCTCAGCCCAAAATCTCCTTAAGCTGATATGCAACTTCAGCAAAGTCTCAGGATACAACATCAATGTGCAAAAATCACAAGCATTCCTATACACCAATAATAGACAAAAAGAGAGCCAAATCATGAGTGAACTCTCATTCACGATCACTACAAAAAGAATAAAATACCTAGGAATACAACTTAGAAGGGATGTAAAGGACCTCTTCAAGGAGAACTACAAACCACTGCTCACGGAAGTAAGAGAGGACACAAACAAATGAAAAAACATGCCATGCTAATGCATAGGAAGAATTAATATCATGAAAATGACTATACTGCCCAAAGTAATTTCTAGATTTAGTGCTATCCCCGTCAAGCTACCAATGACTCTTCACAGAATTAGAAAAAAGCTAATTTAAATTTCATATGGAACCAAAAAAGAGCCCATATAGCCAAGACAATCCTAAGCAAAAAGAATAAAGCTGGAGACATCACACTACCTGACTTCAAACTATATTATAAAGCTACAGTAACCAAAACAGCATGGTACTGTTACCAAAACAGTTATATAGACCAATGGAAAAGAATAGAGGTATCAGAAATAACGCCACACATCTACAACCACCTGATCTTTGACAAACTTGACAAAAATAAGCAAGGAGGAAAGGATTCCCTATTTAATAGATGGTGTTGGGAAAACTGGCTAGCCATATGCAGAAAACTGAAACTGGACCCCTTCCTTACAACTTATACAAAAATTAACTCAAGATGGATTAAAGTCATAAACAGAAGACCTAAAACCATGAAAACCCTAGAAGAAAACCTAGGCAATACCATTCAGGACATAGGCATGGACAAAGACTTAATGACTAAAACACCAAAAGCAATGGCAACAAACGCCAAATTGACAAGTGAGATCTCATTAAACTAAAGAGCTTCTGCACAGCAACAGAAACTATCATCAGAATGAACAGGCAACCTACAGAATGGGAGAACATTTTTGCAATCTATCCATCTGACAAAGGGCTAATATCCAGAACCTACAAAGAATTTAAACAAATTCACAAGAAGAAAACAAACAACCCCATCAAAAAGTGGGTGAAGGATATGAACAGACACTTCTCAAAAGAAGACATTTATGTGGCCAACAAACATGGAAAAATGTTCATCATCACTGGTCACTAGAGAAATCCAAATCAAAACCGCAACGAGATACCATCTCACACCAGTTAGAATGGTGGTCATTAAAAAGTCAGGAAACAACAGGTGCTGGAGAGGATGTGGAGAAATGGGAACACTTTTACACTGTTGGTGGGAGTGTAAATTAGTTCAACCATTGTGGAAGACAGTGTTAGATAGATTCCTCAAGGATCTAGAACCAGAAATGCCATTTGACCCAGCAATCCTAATACTGGGAATATACCCAAAGGATTATAAATTATTCTACTGTAAAGACACATGCACACATATGCTTATTGCAGTACTATTCACAATAGCAAAAACTTGGAAGGAACCCCAGTGCCCATCAATGATAGACTGGATAAAGAAAATGTGGCACATAGACACCATGGACTACTATGCAGCCATAAAAAAGGTGAGTTCATGTCCTTTGCAAGGACATGGATGAAGCTAGAAACCATCATTCTCAGCAAACTAACATAGGAACAGAAAACCAAACACTACATGTTCTCACTCATAAGTGGGAGTTCAAAAATGAGAACACATGGACACATGGAGGGAAACAGCACACAGCGGGGCCTGTTGGGGGTTTGGGAGATTTAGGAGAGGGATAGCATTAGGAGAAATAACTAATGTAGATGACAGTTTGATGAGTGCAGCAAATCACCATGGCACGTGTGTATCTATGTAACACACCTGCACATTTTGCACATGTATTCCCGAACTTAAAGTATAATAATAATAATAAAAAATAAGGAAAGGGAAAAAAGATACTGTGTTTTTTAGACAAACGCATGCTGAGGGAATTTGCCACTTCCAAACCAGCACTACAAGAACTGCTAAAAGGATTTCTAAATCTTGACACAAAACCTTGAAATACGTCAAATTAGAACCTCCTTATAGCATAAATCTCTCAGGGGCTATAAAACAATAACACAATGGAAAAAACCCCTAGGAATTCAGGCAACAACTAGCACATTGAATAGAATAATACCTCACATCTCAATAATAGCATGAAACATAAATGGCTTAAATGCTGCATTTAAAAGATACAGAATGGCAGAATAGATAAGAATTCACCAACCAAGTATCTGCCATCTTCAAGAGGCTCACTTAACACATAAGAACTCAAATAAACTTAAGGTAAAGGGGTGGAAAAAGCTATTCCATGCAAATGGACACCAAAAGCAAGCAGGAGTCGCCATTCTTACATCAGACAAAACAAACTTTAAAGCAACAGCCATCAAAAAAGACAAGGACATTATATAATGATAAAAAGACTAGTCCAACAGGAAAATATCACAATCCTAAATGTTTATGCACCCAACACTGGAGCTCCAGAATTTATAAAACAATTACTACTATACCTAAGGAATGAAATAGATGACAACACAATAATAATGGGGGACATCAGTACTCTACTGGCAGCACTAGACAGGTCATCAAGGCAGAGAGTCAACAAAGAAACAATGGACTTAAAATATACCCTAGAACAAATGGACTTTGCAGATACTTACATAGCATTCCACCCAACAATTGCAGAATATACATTCTATTCTTTGGCTCATGAAACATTCTCCAAGATAGACCATAGGATAGGCCACAACACAAGTCTCAATAAATTGAAGAAAATTGAGATTATATCAAGTACTCTCTCAGACCACAGTGGAATAAAATAGGAAATCAACTCCAAAAGGTACCCTCAAAACCATGCATATACATGGAAAGTAAATAACCTACTACTGAATGATGGTTGAGTCAACAGTAAAATGAAGATGGAAATTAAAAAATTCTTTGAACTGAACAATAATAGTGACGCAACCTATCAAAACTTCTGAGATTCAGCAAAAGCAGTGCTAAGAGGAATGATCATAGCATTAAATACCTACATCAAAAAGTCTGAAAGAGCACACATAGACAATTTAAGGTCGCACTTCAAGGAACTAGAGAAAAAAGAACAAACGAAGCCCAAACCCACAAGAAGAAAGGAAATGACCAAGATCAGAGCAGAACTCAATGAAATTGAAACAATAACAAAAAATACAAAAGATAAATGAAACAAAAAGCTGGTTCTTTGAAAAGACAAATGAAATTGATTGACTATTAGTGAGATTAACCAAGAAAAGAAGAGAAATCTAAATAAGCTCAATTAGAAATGAAATGGGAGATACTACAACTGATACCACAGAAATGCAAAACATCATTCAAGGCTACTATGAACATGTTCACACGCACAAAGTAGAAAACCTAGAGGTGATAGATAAATTCCTGGACATATATAACCCTCTTAGATTAAACCAGGAGGACATAGAAACCCCGAAGAGACCAATGAGAATCAGTGTTATTAAAATGGTAATTAAAAAATTGCCAACAACAAAAAAAGTCCAGGACCAGATGGATTCACAGCTGAATTTAGTCAGATATTCAAAGAAGAATTGCTTCCAATCTTATTGAAATGGTTCCAAAAGATAAAGAAAGAAGGAATCCTCCTTAAATTATTCTATGGAGCCAGTATCATCCTAACACCCAAACCAGGAAAGGACATGATAAAAAAAAAAAAAAAAAAAAAAAGAAAACTACAGACCAATATCCGTGGTGAACATAGATGCAAAAATCCTCAACAAAATACTAGCTAACCAAATCCAACAGCATATCAAAAAGATAATTCACCACAATCAAGTGAGTTTTGTACCAGTGATGCAGAAATGGTTTGACACATGCAAGCAATTAATGTGATACATCACATAAACAAAATTAAAAACATAACTCATATGATCATCTCAATAGATGCAGAAAAAGCATTTGACAAAATCCAGCATCCCTTTATTATTAAAACCCTCAGCAAAATCGGCATAGAAGAGACATACCTTAAGGTAATAAAAGCCATCTATGACAAACCCACAGCCAACATTATACTGAATGAGGAAAAGTTGAAAGCATTCCCCTGAGAGCTGGAAAAAGACAAGGTTGCCCACTTTCACCACTTCTATTCAACATGGTACTAGAAGTTCTAGCCAGAGCAATCAGATAAGAGAAATAAATAACAGACATCCAAATCAGTAAAGAGGAAGTCAAACTGTTGCTGTTCACTGATCATGTGATCATATACCTAGAAAACCCTAAAGACTCCTGCAAAAAGTACCTAGATCTGATAAATGAATTCAGTAATGTTTCAGGTTACAAAATTAATGTACACAAATCAGTAGCACTGCTATACACTGACAGCGACCAAGATGAAACTCAAATCAAGAACTCAACCTGTTTTATAATAGCAAAAAGAAAAACAAAAAAAAATAAACAAACAAAAAGCCACTTAGGAACATACTTAACCAAGGAGGTGAAAGACCTCTACAAAACTGCAAAACGCTGCTGAAAGAAGTCATAGATGACAGAAATAAATGGAAACACATCCCATGCTCATGGATGGGTAGAATCAATATTGTGGAAATGACCATACTGCCAAAAGCAATCTACAAATTCAATGCAATTCCCATCAAAATACCACCATCATTCTTCACAAAATTAGAAAAAACAATGCTAAATTTCATATAGATCCAAGAAAGAGCTGGGATAACCAAAGCAAGACTAAGCAAAAGGTACAAACAAACTTGGTGGCATCACATTACCTGACTTCAAACTATACTATAAGGCTATAGTCACCAAAACAGAATGGTACTGGTATGAAAATAAGCACATAGACCAATGGAACAAAATGAAGAACCCGGAAATAATGCCAATACTTACAGTCAACTGATCTTTGACAAAGCAAAGAAAAACATAAAGTGGAGAAAGGACACCCTATTCAACAAATGGTGCTGGGTTAATTGGCAAGTCCCATATAAAAGATTGAAACTGGATCTTCATCTCTTGCCTTATACAAAAATGCATCAATATGCATCAAAGACTTAAATCTAAGATCTGAAACTATAAAAATTCGATTCTAGAAGATAACATCAGAAAAATCCTTCTAGATGTTGGCTTAGGCAAAGACTTCATGACCAAGAACCCAAAGCAAATGCAACAAAAATAAAGATAAATAGATGGCACTTAATTAAACTAAAAATCTTCTGTACAGCAAAAGAAATAATCAGCAGCCTAAACAGATGACCCACAGAGTGGGAGAAAATTTTTACAACTTTGCATCCAACAAAAGACTAATATCCAAAATCTACAAAGAACTCAAACAAATCAACAAGAAAAAAAAAATACCATTAATGTGGGCTAAGGAATAGATAATTCTCAAAAGAAGATACAAAAGCAGCCATCAAACATATGAAAAAATGCTCGACATCACTAATTATCAGGGAAATGCAAATTAAAACCACATTGGGATACCACCTTACGCCTGCAAGACTGCCCATAACTTAAAAATAAAAAAATATTAGCATGGATGTGGTGAAAAGGGAACACTTGGCATGGATGTGCTGTAAAGGGAACACTTATGCACTGCTGGTGGGAATGTAAACTAGTACAACCACTATGGAAAACAGTATGGAGATTCTTTAATGAACTAAAAGTAGATCTACCATTTGATCTAGCAATCCCACTATTGTGTATCCACCCAGAGGAAAAGAATCATTACATAAAAAAGACACTTGCACACACATTTACAGTGGTATAATTCACAATTGCAAAAATACAGAAACAGCCCAAATGCCCATCAATCAACGAATAAAGAAAATGTATACCATTGAAAACTACTGAGCCATAAAAAGGAAACAAATAATGACTTTCACAGCAACCTAAATGGAGTTGAAGACCATTATTTTAAGTGCAGTAACTCAGGAATGGAAAACCAAGCATCATATGTTCTCACTTATAAGTGGGAGCTAAGCTATGAGGATGCAAAGGCATTTGAATGATACCATGGACTTAAGGGACTCGGGTGGAAGGGTGGGAGGGGAGTGAAGGATAAAAGACTACAAACTGGGTACATTGTTCACTACTCCTGTGATGGGTGCATCAAAATCTCAGAAATCACCACTAAAGAACTTATCAATGTAACCAAATTCCACCTGTTCCCCCAATACCTACTGATATAAAAATAAAATAGAAATACCTACAAATTAACTTAAATGTTAATTTTTGTATACATGATGAGGCAAAATTATGATACTAACTGATGAGTCAACAGGAAGATTCACGTTATCATGTCATTCAATATGCCAGTTCTTGAAGTGACAATGCTGTCTAGGCAAGTAAGAATTATCAGAACACAAATACTCCTAAGTGAGCCAACCACTTCTAGAATTACTTTCCTCTTAACCATTACTCCGTGCTTCACTCTAATGTCTATCTTCAGCCATTGTTCCAATATCTCACCCACTAATTTTCTGATATAGTAAACATGCTTGAACTTTAGTGTGAAATGATCATGAGAAAGAAGTGATCAATTTTATGAAGTTGATGAAAATTGTGTTGGATTGCCACTTGAATGAAATGTAAAGGACATATTGAGAAATATGTCCTTGCAGACATGACAAATAGGTCTTTGCAGACATAAAACAATTAAAATGGAAAAAAAGAACAAATGAGAAAAATATAAACAAATTCAAAAGAGAAAAATTTGTACAGTAAAGAAGTGATGCCCCTGTGGTGTCACTGACTCTTTTAAAAAAATCAATCTATTATAATTATAATTATAATTACTATTATTCCTTGAAGTAAAATGTTAAATAAAGGTTGTTTTGAATTTTCATACTTTAATTTTCTGAAAAGTAATGCCAAGGAAAATCCTTGATATTTGATTCAGTCTTTTTAAATTTTTTAAAAAATTAAATACACATTTGTGATCATAACTAAACTTTGGTTAAGGATGAGATAAAACATTTATAATTTTTAATTTTATTTTTCAAAATATTGTTTTAAACATGTCTGTTTTCCTCTGCATACTATAACATGAGTTGAGATTTTAAAAATATTGATTTTATCAGATATTTTTCTCCCATAACCAGTAATTTTCAGATAAAGCCTGCCTGTAATTCTGTCTTACCCAATGACTATACCTGCCATTTCAGACAGCAGCCAGGGCAATTCACATTTATTGATATAACAGAAGGAGGCCAGAGTCACACAACAGTGTTATCCTCACTTTTTTTAAATTTCTGAGCATACCTTTGATATTCCAGACAGAGAGAATAGATTAAGACAGAATCTCATTTTTGAGTCCAATTTTATTCCGTAAAAGTACATTCGGGAAACATTTGTAATGATGTGGAAACTAAGTATCATCCTAGAATTAAGGATTCAGTCAGTTGGGAAAAAAGTAACGTCAGAAGGGAAGAGTCGGTGTTGCTTGGAAAGGGTTCCGTGATTTCAATTCCCGGGGGGTGTCCTGACATGGCAGTGGGGTGACAATTGCTCAGGGAGGTTTGGTGACCTATGTGCAAAAGGGACCTTCAAAAGGGACCCATGTAAGCTTTCAAAATCCTACATTGTAGTGGTATTGTGTAGCATCAGAAGTGCAAAAATGATGCATTTCAACATTTCCTGGACTCACTGGGAAGAGGTCAAAAGAATTTACTCAGAAATTAGCACAGCAAGAGTAAAAGAGAGAGAGCCAGCCAACCCAAAGCCTTGTGGGTTGGATAAATAGACATTTTAGCTGAAAACCAATGTAGCCTGAGGAGTAGACATGGATGTAGATACCTGAAGTGATAGTGGCATGAAGAAATAACCAGAGGGTCAAATAGGTTCAAACATCTCACAGAATCATAGTTTGGACAGAGCTCATATATAATCTGGCCCCTGTGCTCAGTGCCATGACACCAGGCAAGGACCTATACACTTATATGCAATGAAGGAAGAATGTAGGTAGTGTTGGGTAAATCCTAAATTGATGGAATTTAATTTGAAACAAACAAGATCTTCACATGTCCGAGTATAACTGGAATGAACTAGGTTAGATTTTCTTGGAGGTTACAAAGAAAAACTAGGTGGTTATATTTTTGCGTTGATGAGTTAGGGAATTGGAAATGCATCTGCTCTCCTATTACTTTTTCTGTACAGACTCAGCATATTGATTTTTCCTGTGCTGCCAGCCTCTGGTGGCTGGTTAGCCTGGAACACTTGACAATTGCTTTCTGGCAAGTTAGGCAGGTCCTCAGAGCAAGAGGTGGAAGGGAGATTTTTTTCTATTATGTGACATAGGTCCTTCTTAATCCAGAAGTTAGTAATAAAAATTGTGGCAATATTCCATTATTTAAGAAGATGGAAAAACTGGCATTTTTTTGTAACTGATATGACCCAACACCCAGAACAATGCCTACCTATAGCAGGATTTCAATAAGTATATGTTGAGTGAATAATTGGAAAGTAATTTTTAAAATGATATCACATTAAAGTCATTACTCTACCCACAAACCCAACTTCAGGTTTTGCAATAGTGAAAACAAAAAAAAATTAGATAAGCTCTACCTACAGTTTAACGATGCTATATTTTACATTTCTCTATATAATATGCCTAGGGTAGTGTCTCTATGGTTGAAGCCTTTCCTCACCTCTCAGGTGGGAGCACAGAGACACTGCGCCTAACTCACTGACAAAGCAGCTCTTCAAATCCTGCATGAGGTTTGAACTGTTTTTCTGGAAGTTTATGTTATGATATCTTTATGCAGGTAGATATGGGAGTAGATAGAACTCTCTTAATGTAGCTTGTCTTGAAAATTGACATTCTGTGTTTAATATTTAACTCAATAATAATTTAAATTTGGAAATCTGATATTCACTATTATTTGACACCTTTGTTTTCCCAATACTTCCTTTCTAACTGCAGTAATGTCCCCATAATGCTATTAAAATTGATTTCTCAAAATTCGCTTGCCACGATTTTGTTGCTCATGGATGTAAATGATTTTATTGGTTGACCATCACATGATCTTAAGCCCTTTCAGTTTAACCATAATGCTCATTCTCTAAGCTACTAAAATAGCTTATCTGGTTATCAATGCTTAATGGAATGGTCCTTTCAACTTGTAACTTCCAGTTTTGCTGTGTTCTTTTGGATGCTTATCATCCTTGATACCAAGACAGAACAAGAGCTTGACAACATACTACGTTGTTACTTGAATGAGTTCAAAATAGAATTTCATTTTTGTTATTTTGAATTTTTACCACAGTTTACTCTTTTGTTTGTATATTCTACCCTTACCTATTGCCACTTAATTTGAAAGTATTATTATATATTAAAATTTTACTTATAATTTGTGCATTTCCTCTGTGTAATTTCATATGGATGTTTTTGCTGCATTGAAATCATTAAGCTATAGTGGATGTCACTTGTTTCCATCTTTCTTGAGATTATTTCTTCATCAGAATTTTTCTTAAGACACTTATTACTTCCCTATTTCTCAGGCTATAAATGAAAGGATTTAGCAAGGGAACTACTATTGTAAATAAAATGGCAGCTGGTATATCTTTATCCCCTTCTTCAAGCAAATTTGGTCTAACGTACATGAAGAAAAGAGATCCATAGAACAATGAAACTGATGAAAAGTGGGATGCACAGGTAGAAAAGGCTTTGGCCCTTCCCTCTTTGGATTTCATTCTGAAAATAGTAAGAAGAATATAGAGATAAGATATTAAGACACTACCTATGGTAAAGACTTGAACTGAACCTGAGAAGATGAATAGAACCAGTTCATTGATGAAAGGGTCAACACAGGAGAGTCTATACAAGGGAAGAATATCACAGTAAAAGTGGTTGATGTGATTCGATCCACAGAAAACTAACCTAAATACAAGCCCTACATGAATCATGGAATGCAGGTTTCCAGCTATGAAGGCCCCTGTGGTCATCTGAATGCAGAGTTTCTTGGACATCATGATGTGGTACTGCAGTGGGCTGCATATAGCCACATAGCGGTCATAGGCCATTGCTGCCAGAAGAAAGCAGTCTGCAGTTTCCACAGTGCAAAGAAAATAAAACTGTACTGCACATTCATAGAGGGAAATCCTTTTGTCCTCAGAAAAGAAGTTCTGTAACATTTTGGGGGCAATGGCACAGGCACAGCAAGAATCCACAAGAGCCAGGTTTCCCAGAAAGATGTACATTGGTGTGTGAAGTCGATGGTGTGTAAATATCAGTGCCACCATACCAATATTCCCCACCATGGTGATCAGATAGATGGCAAAGAACACCACAAACAGCAGAGTCTTCAGCTCTGGGTGATCTGTAAATCCCGTGAGGATAAACTCATTTTTCATGGTATGATTTTCTTCAGCCATTCCTGACTTGTCTGAAAAACAATTGTGGATACATAAGGCACTAATTTATGATATGCCACAATTATTGAGGCCTCCTTGGCTTAAAGGAAGGAGAGCATCTTCCACAATGCTTCCTCATGTTGCCTGGACTTTGGTGCATGCCCCGTTCATGGGGAGAATGTATTTCCTAAAGAATTACCTCTTTGGCTAGTGATGCAATATATTTTCAGTACCTTTTAAAATAATTTTAAAACCATTTGAATAGTACCTAATAGTAGTTTTTCAGTCCTCTCTGTCCTTCCACCCTCCACGGTCAAGTAGGCCCCAGTGTCTATAGTTCCATTCTTTCCGTTCATGTGTACTCAGTGTTTAGCTCTCGCTTATAAGTGAGAACATGCAATACTTGGTTTTCTGTTCCTCCATTAGTTTGCTTAGGATAATGGCCTCCAGCTCTGTCCATGTTACTACAAAGGACATGATCTCATTCTTTCTTATGGCTGCACAGTATCCGTGGTGTGTATGTACCACATTTTCTTTATCCAGTCAATTGTTGATGGGCATTTAGGTTGATTCCCTGTCTCTGCTATTGTGAATATTTCCAGCACATTTTGAAGAAGAAAGACATCAGATTATCTTCACAAAGATGGCTTTTGAGGTCTTCACAGAAAGATCCAGAGAACAACACTTCTCTGTATGGGTTAAGTAAAGCTGATCCATAATTTAAATGTCAGCAATTAGTATCAACGTTCATCAAAATTTCGATGAATATATATGTACTGATTAACAGTGTTGTTTAAAAAACCATTTTTATATGCCAATGTTAATAGCAGCATTATTCATAATAGCCAAAAGGTGGAAACAACCCAAATGTCCAAGGATGATGAAAAAATAAATGGTGATGTATACATACAATGGAACATTATTCAACCCTAAAAAGGGATGAAATTCTGACATGTTACAACGTGGATCAACCTTGAGGACCTAATGCTAACTGAAATAAGCTAGTTGAAAGAGGACCAATATTCTATTACTCCATTTACAGGTACCTAGAGTAGTCAAATTTATAAAGACAGAATATAGAGTGGTGGTTGTCAGTGGGAGGCGGGAATGGGGAGCTATTTCTTATTGGTTACAGAGTTTCAGTTTGGGAAGATAAATAAAGTTCTAGATGAATAGTGGTGATGACTGTATTAATACAACAATGTGAATATACTTAATTCTATTAAACTACACTCTTAAATATGACTAAGATGATAAATTTTGTGTTATATATTTTCTACCACAATAAAAAATTTAAATGCCTGTTTTGAGTTGTATATTCTTAGTAATTTACTATCTCAAATACTACTGGAGTGTACACTTAAACATAACATGCTTTGGAAACAGGGTATTTTTAAGGTATTTGTACCCCTCTGGGGTGGGGAGGAAAAGGGATGTGGGTGCAAGTGGGGAGGAGACAGAGAGATTAGGGGAAATGAGAAAAAATGCCTATACTAGAAACCATCCAAGTTATTTATAATACAATTTATGCATACAATGTAAAATTATTCATGTGTGCATGAAATTCAAATGCCATCAAAAATTCAAGAAAAGGGTTAAAAGTTGACAAATTTATTTATATAAGTATATATCAAAAATCGTGAATAAAAATCAAGCATCAGACAAAAACTAGGAGACTGGAATAAATAGGATATTGTTTCTCTAGTTGTATTTTAGGAAGCAATCAGTACACATAATCACTAGAAAACAGGTCAATGGCAGGAACAGAAAAATCAGAAGGAAATACAATTTTTTACAAATTAAAAAATTTTAACTTCGTTACTAATCAGAGAAACATAATTTGAAATAGCTACGAGGCTATATTTATTTTGTCTATTAAAATGGCAAGATGTTTTAAAAAAGAAATGATAATATATAGTGTCAGCCAAAATTGGTGCAATTATTAGAAAATAATTTGTAATAAATTAAAGAAACTCTTAAACATTCACATCCTTTGGCCAATAATAATGAATTGACCAAAAAGAAATAATTAGAATCTCCTACAAAGATTGACATAAAATGATGTCCATTGTAATTTCATTCACAATCATAAAAAATTCAAAACACCTGAAAGTGGTGGTGTAACCATTTAGTCAGTTATGATGAAATAAATGTGAATCATTCACATGATGACATTTATTGTACAATCATTAAAAATACTGTTTACCTTGGAGATTATTGTAATGATAAAACAGAAATATGTTATGTAAAAAACAAAATAGAAAGTTTCATAAACAAAATAATTGCAATTTCCAAATAAATGCTTACATATGAAGGTTAAACAGTAGCATGAAAATACATCAAAATAGTACTAGTTTTTTCTATGCAGTAAAATTAGAGGTCAGTTATTTTTCTCCTTTATATTTTCCTCCATTTCAAATTGTCTGCAATGGCTATTGCTTCAATAATCAGGAAATAAATTTTTTATTAAGCAAACAAAATGGTATGCTTTTAGGTCTGCAGTGTTTTATAACTTAAGTCCACAATAATCATAGGAATTTAACTAATGTTTTCTGCACTTTACAATTCTGCTGTGAATAATGTTATAATGGATTCATTGAGCAGCTGCCTACTCCACTTTTATGATAATGGCATCACCAGTTGTAAATAATAGTAATTTGCTGGCAATCCTGCATCTAAAACTATTCAGGCATATGTTCATATCACGTGGTAATGCAATCTTAAGGTCACCTCCTCTATGGAAGCAGTATCTCTTTGGTGTCAACTTTTACTCTTTCAAATGTCATATGTTTTCATTGTATTCCTAGATTCTAGGGTGTTCACATTTATTAAAATTTTGGGATACTTTAAAAACTTTCATTATCTACTCATTATATGTACTTATAGACAAAGAGTTCTTACCTACTGGGGAGCATTTTGTTTCAATCTACCTTATTTATCTTTGTTACTTTGGGAATCATTTATTAATTGAGCTGATAGTTATTGGATGCTTGCTTTATGCTACCTACTTGTTTTAAAAGGTTAACTGACCCTCCTAGATATTTCTAGGTAGACAGTTTTCTGGATATTCATTAACCACAACTATACTCCGAAGTTTGGGAAGAGAGGAAAACGATTTTGGAAAGATATAAAAAGATCTCTTCTTTTTGGTTTCCGAAAATATTAGTAACTTTCAAATCTCAGATTACTTGAAGATGATGTATATATACATATTATATATATCTTAAATTTATTTTTTGAAACAAGGTCTTACTCTGTTGCCCAGGCTGGAGTGCAGAGGTACAATGTTGGCTCACTGCAACCTCCACCTCCCAGGTTCAAGAGATTCTCCTGCCTCTGCCTCCCAAGTATGAAATTACAGGCATGCGCCACCCACCTGGCTATTTATTTTTTTGTATTTTTAGTAGAGGCAGGTTTCACCATGTTGGCAAGGCTGGTCTCAAACTCCTGATCTCAAGTGATCCTCCCGCCTTAGCCTCCCAAAGTGCTGAGATTACAGGCATGAGCCACCGCACCAGGCTGATGTAACTTTAAGATCAATATTTTTAAAATAACATTTGAAACTTATGTAATTTGAATAACTTTTTCATTAACTGCCTTGCCCTTGCCAGCTTGAAGTTATATAATATAAAATTTCCTTCAGTTCATCCAGTTGTCTATTGGTCAGATAGAAATAAGTTTTACAATGATATTTTATTTCTCTAAGAATCAAAAAGAAACTAGAACATTCCCCAAAATTATATTGGGGTTTGAAAGACTGGTTTGAAATTATAGTCCTTATGTATATAATTTGTTTAATACATAGGAATGCCCAGCACAAAAATTTTAAACACTATTTCATTGTAGAGGTTAATAATTCATTTCATCAAGTTTATAAGTAATAGAACAAACTACATTATTCAAATGAGTTTCATAGTCTTCATTAAGGTATTCTGTTATTACTAAAAATGTGTGCTTTTATCTCTTGGTATAAATTTAGGCTCCTAATAATTTCAGAAGTGATACAAATGAATGACAGTCATTTGCTTAAAGCTTACACAATAGACTTCAGATTTAAAAAATAATTTAAAGATCTTAAAACATTGAAAAATTAGAGTTTTAAGAAAAATAAACCTTAAATAACTTAAAGAAATAAATGTTTCATGTGATTAATATTTCTAGCAAAAATAAGTTTTAAATTCTTTCTCACCTGAATTTTCCCTGGTAAGAGTTTTAGAGGGGCCAGTTGGTTGCCTGATAACAGTTTTTAAAGTAGATCCCACAATTAAGCTCTATCTTCTTGATCATTTGGGAGAATAGTTTTACAAAGAGGTTGATGCCAATATTTATATCACCGGTAGAGAATGGTTCAGATATTTGAAATAATTCTAAAGGGATTTAGTTGGCATTGACTTCAGAGCACAGCCTGAGAGACCTAATCCTTTGAACATCAGAGACTTACTAAATTGGAAGAGCACATTCTGAGAGACGTAATCCTCTGAACATCACAGACCTCACTCCTTTGAGACCTGAAGAGTAAGGCAAATTCCAATTTCTAAACAAATTTTAAGAGCCATGTTTTGGGCACACATTTACCTATGTAACAAACCTGCACATCCTACACATGTTTCTGGAACTTAAAATAAAATAAAATTTAAAGAAAACAGAAATTTTTTAATTTTTATTCATTTGAGTGTATACTACTTACCCTTACCACCAATCTGAACATAAGATCCTTAGTGGGAAGAAAAAATTTCCACTGCAGTAGTCAGCCAAAGCTTCATGGAGGAAGCCGTGAGCTAGGATTGGGCGCCTCAGAGAGATTGCTTGTTGTGATCAGAAGATGAAAGCAGCACCTTTCCCACCTCTTTTTAATGGCAGTATTTAATTTGTAGAATCTTCCATTGACATTTTATTCATAATGTCGCTAACTTTATACCTTAGTTACTAAACTTTAGAAAATTTCTTCCAAATCCAGAAGCAGCTGCATGAAAGCCTTCTTTCTTCATAATGCCACCTCACTTTCAGGACTCTCCCATCATTTTGATTTTTTTTTTTTTTGGTTGTTTTTTGTTTTTTTTTGACTGAGTTTTGCTCTTGTTGCCCAGGCTGGAGTGCAGTGGCGTGATCTCGGCTCACTGCAACGTCTGCCTCCCGGGTTCAAGCGATTCTCCTGCCTCAGCCTCCCAGGTAGCTGGGATTACAGGCATGCACCACCATGCCTGGCTAATTTTGTATTTTCAATAGAGATGGGGTTTCTCCATGTTGGTCAGGCTGGTCATGAACTCCCGACTTTAGGTGATCCGTCCGCCTCGGCCTCCCAAAGTGCTGGGATTACAGGCATGAGCCACCACGCCTGGCCCTTTTATGGTGTTATGACTCCTACTGATTAATTGATTGCCCACCAATTTCAAGTCTCCATTTGTTTAGGAGAGCTTATCAGGATTCACTGGGGGAAAACCTCCACCAGATGAAGAATGATGAATATTGTTCTTACCCAGGAAATAATGTAGGATCAGTGAAAAGATTCATAGGAGTCAGTGAAAAAAATCATGTAACTCATTTCTTGTTACTCTAATTTTCCTACAAATTTATGAAAACTTTTATGCTTTCTTTACAATTATGAAAAGTCCTTATATTCAGAACTACAAATCAGCTTCCACTTGTTGTGTCATTTATTCATGCATGCATGCAGTAAATACTATATGGTGCCTACTTGTTACCATCATAATTAGAGATTCTGTTCTCATGGAACTTACATTCTAATCGAGGGAAGCAGGCAAGCAGATATAAATAAATACATGAAGAAGAGAAAAGCAGAAATTACTACATGCTATGCTGGAGGTAAGATAGGGTAGATGTGATAAACAATGACTGGGAGTTACTTTAGATACAATGATTAGAAAAAATGTTTAGGAAAAGGTGAGCAGTCAAGCTGAGACATGAGTAGGAAGAAGTCAGCCATGACAGATAAACATGGTAGGTTATGGAGGAGAGGTAGTGAAAGTTCCTCAAGGCAGAAATCACCTATGCATATTTGAGGAACCTGTAAAAGACAGACCACAGTTGTTGATGATGGGGTTGGAGAATTGATCTTTTTGGGTTTATAACACAGATTATGAAATCTGTATTTCATCTTTAGAGCAATGAGAAGCCTTGGGAGGGTATATTAATTTCCTATTGCTGCCCTAACAAATTATCACAAACTCAGTAGTTTAAAACAACAAAAATTTATTAGTTCACAGTTCTGCGGTTTAGAAGTCTGAAATATGTCTCACTGAGCTAAAACCAAGATGTTAGCAGGGCTGAGTTCTGTTTTGGAAGCTCTGGTGAGAAATTTACAGTCTTTACTTTTCCTAGATTCTAGAGTCTGCTCTTCTTCCTTGGCTCATGGGCCCCCTTCTATCTTCAAACCCTGAAATGATTGGTTAATTTTTTTTCACATTTTCCAGCCAAAGTGAATAGCTTAAGTAAAAAAAAACAGCAAAAACATTTTCTCACACTGTATAATTTTGATTTAGACTCTTCTGCTTCTGTTTTCAACATGTAAAGAATTATTTTGGGCCCATCTGGATAATTTTTTAATTTTAAAGTTAGCTGATTAGCCACTTAATTCCGTTTTGCAACACATTTGCAGTTTCCTAGGATTAGAATGAGGTTATCTTTGGATGGCCATTATTCTGCCTGCCAAATGAGAGATTTTTAAAGCAGAGAAATGACACACTATTATTACATTTTAAAAAGGAACATTGTATCATTTTTTAATAAAGTGGATCAAGATCCATTTATTGAGTTGAAGGAGATTGGAAGAGGAATAATCTCTTTGGGGAAGTGAGGAAGTAAAAATATGAGTTCTACTTTATCCTTACTGTGTTTGAGATACCTATCAGTTATCTGAGTGGGGATGTCAAATAGGCAATTGAATATAAAAGACAAGGCTGCAGATTAGAGGTTATCAGCAGCTAGAACTGAATGAGATGATCTAGGTGCAGTAAGAAGGTAGAAAAGAGAAGGGTGACTCTGGGTCTCTACGATTTAGACTAGACCACATTGTCTAGCAATGGCCTGGTGGGAGGAAAATTCAGTGGTATAGAAGTTACAGGAAGTACCCTAAAACGGATGAAGCCAGAATGCCAAGTTATAGAGCCTGACATTTCTTTAGTTGATCTTGAATAAATTTGTCAAGGTTCTGACTCCATTAAATCTGAGTTTCAGGAAAACAACTTTGTGTTTGACTCATTGCTTTATTCTTTATGCTACATTTTGCATGTTAATATGACATAGATGAGAAATCAATAAACAAATATTATATTGAGTGCCTTTTAGGTAACACAAAAGATTAAACCTATGAAATAAAAGTAGCTTTAAACTGAGATTGTTATAAAACAACAACAAGGACTCAAATTGAATGTAATGAATATTGGTTTTCTTTTCTTTTTTTTTTTTGAGACGGAGTCTGGCTCTGTCGCCCAGGCTGGAGTGCAGTGGCTGGATCTCAGCTCACTGCAAGCTCCGCCTCCCGGGTTTACGCCATTCTCCTGCCTCAGCCTCCTGAGTAGATGGGACTACAGGCGCCCGCCACTGCGCCAGGCTAATTTTTTGTATTTTTAGTGGAGGCGGGGTTTCACCGTGGTCTCGATCTCCTGACCTTGTGATCCGCCCACCTCGGCCTCCCAAAGTGCGGGAATTACAGGCATGAGCCACCGCTCCCGGCCTGGTTTTCTTTTCTGATCATGTTTGCCGAAAAGCTCTTTAAGCTGATAACTTCAATAAAGTCTCAGGATACAAAAGCAGTGTGCTAAAATCACTAACACTTCTTTTTTTTTTTTTTTTGAGACGGAGTCTCGCTCTGTCGCCCAGGCTGGAGTGCAGTGGCCAGATCTCAGCTCACTGCAAGCTCCGCCTCCCGGGTTTATGGCATTCTCCTGCCTCAGCCTCCCGAGTAGCTGGGACTACAGGCGCCCGCCACCTCGCCCGGCTAGTTTTTTGTATTTTTTAGTAGAGACGGGGTTTCACCGTGTTAGCTAGGATGGTCTCGATCTCCTGACCTCGTGAACCGCCCGCGCTGGCCTCCCAAAGTGCTGGGAGTACAGGCTTGAGCCACCGCGCCCGGCCTAAAATCACTAACACTTCTATACACCAGTGGTCAAGCCAAGAACCAAATCCCATTCACAATTGCCACGAAAAGAATAACATATCTAAGAATACAGCTAACCAGGGAGGTGAAAGAGCTCCACAAAGAGAACTACAAAACACTGCTCAAAGCAATCAAAGATGACACAAACAAATAAAAAAAAATCAATTTTTACGGATAGGAAGAACCAATACTGTTAAAATGGCTATACTGTCCAAAGCAATTTATAGATTCAGTGCTATTCCCATTAAACTGCCATTGACATTCTTCACAGAACTAGAAAAAAACCATTTTAAAATTCACATGGAGCCAAAAAAGAGCCTAAATAGATAAGACAATCCTAAGCAAAAATAACAAAGCTGGAGGCATCATGCTATCTGACTTCAAATTATATTACAGGACTACAGTGACCAAAACAGCATGGTACTGGTACAAAAACAGACATGGAGACCAATGGAACAGAATAAAGAACCCAGAAATGAGGCCACACCTACAACTCTCTGATCTTGAACAAAACTGACCAAAACAAGCAATGGGAAAAGGACTCCTTATTCAATAAATGGTGCTGGGAAAACTGGCTAGCCATATGCAGAAGATTGAAGCTGGACACCTTCCTTAAACCATATACAAAAATCAACTCAAAGTGGATTAAAGACTTAAATGTAAAACCCAAAACTATAAAAATTTTGAAAGACAATCTGGGCAATACCATTCTGGACATAGGAACAGACAACGATTTCATGACAAAGATGCTAAAAGCAAAAGCAAAAATTGACAAATGGGATCTAATTAAACTAAAGGGCTTCTGCATAGCAAAAGAAACCATCAATAGAGTGAACAGGAAACCTACAGAATGTGAGAAAATATTTGCAAACTATGCATCTGACAAAGGTCTAATATCCAAATTCTATAAGGAACTTAAACAAATTTACTAGAGAAAAACAAACCCATTAAAAAGTGGGCAAAGGACATGAATAGACACTTTTCAAGAGAAGATGTACATGAGGTCAACAAGCATATGAAAATAAGCTAAACATCACTGATCATCAGAGAAATGCAAATCAAAACCACAATGAGATACCATCTCACACCAGTCAGAATGGTTATTAAAAAGTAAAAAAACAAGGATGCTGGAGAGGTTGTGGAGAAAAAGGAATGCTTTTACATTGTTGGTGGGAGTGTAAATTAGCTCAACCATTGTGGAAGACAGTGTGAAAATTCCTCAAAGACCAAGAGACAGAAACACCATTTGACCCAGGAATCCCATTGCTGGGTATATACCTGAGCTAATATAAATTTTTCTATCATTTACCTGCATATGTATGTTCATTGTAGCACTATTAACAATACTAAAAACATGGAATTAACCTAAATTCCCATGAATATTAGACTGGATAAAGGAAATATGGTACATATATGCCATGGAATACTATGCAGCAACAAAAAATGAGATCATATCCTTTGCAGAGACATGGATGGACCTGGAGGCCATTATCCTTAGCAAACTAAATGTAGGAACAGAAAACCAAATACCATATGTTCTCTCTTGCAAGTGGGAGCTAAACGATGAGAACACATGGACATGTAGAGGGGAATAACACACATTGGGGTCTATTGGAGGGTGAAGGGTGGAGGGTAGGAGGTGGGAGGTGGGAGAGGATCAGGAAAAATAATGAATGGGTACTAGGTTTATACCTGGGTGATGAAATAATCTGTACAACAAACCCCCATAACACAAGTTTACCTATATAACAAACCTGTACATGTACCCCTGAACTTAAAAATTAAATAAAAATAAATATTTGTTGGTTCTTTTTTTTTTTTTTTTTTTTAATTGAGGCGGAGTCTTGCTCTGTCGCCCAGGCTGGAGCTGGTTCGTATTCCAATGCCAAGCATAGTGACCATAAGCAATAGTAATTCAAGGCAGTGTGAAGCCCAATCTCTGCTTACTGTGACTTCTCAACGTACTGGGGAAGTGTTCATTTAAGCAAGTAATTAGAATGCAAAGTGATAAAATCTATAGTATCACACATTCCTAACTATGGGAGGATGGATGGGGCATGACTTAACTTGCCTAGGGGAGTTAAGAAAATCTTTCTGTAAAAATAATTTCCTTTTCCATAATAAAATAACACTTTTAATTTTGCAGTAGAGAGCAAATCTCCATGTGAAAGGAGTCATGGGTCTTACAACCTCCAAACCGTTTCCCAGATACTTGTTTTCCCCTTGGGGAAGTGGTCACACCTGCTGCCCAAACCATGGTGACCGCAAGAAGGCACTGCTCTTCCATTCACATTCACTCTCGCCCAGATGATCTCCGGTAGCAGAGGAGAGTAGAAAGGATCATTTACTAGATCTAGGAGATAACCACTGGAAACAAAATTCAGTAATATACAACCAGAAGAACAGTTCTTTTTTTTTTTTTTTTGAGACAGAGTCTCGCTCTGTCGCCCAGGCTGGATGGAGTGCAGTGGCGCGATCTCGTCTCACTACAAGCTCCACCTCCCAGGTTCACGCCATTCTCCTGCCTTAATCTCCCGAGTAGCTGGAACTACAGGTGCCTGCCACCACGCCTGGCTAATTTTTGTATTTTTTTTTTTTTAGTAGACATGGGGTTTCACCATATTGGCCAGGATGGTCTTGATCTCCTGACCTCTTGATCTGATTATAGGCATGAGCCATCCAGCCCAGCCTAGAAGAACGGTTCCTAACCCTTTCACCCTACTTAGAAAGCTGGCAAGCTGGCAGGTGACATGACTTCATGACATACTCCCATGTGCCCCCTAGGTTTTGAACAATTGCCCGTTAGTTAGCTAGCTAGCTGCCTCTGATTCCTCTTCATTTTCTCCCAGAGAGAGCATATTGTTTTGCAGAGGAGTGAGGAAGGTATTACTGAAGTAATCTGGAATCCACTATACTTTCTTTTTTCTTTTTTTTTCCCCCTGGAGATGGAGTCTTGCTCTGTCGCCCAGACTGGAGTGTAGTGGTGCTATCTCGGCTCACTGCAACCTCTGCTTCCCGGGTTCAAGCGATTCTCCTGCCTCAGCCTCCTGAGTAGCTGACTATTCGCATGCGCCACCATGCCTGGCTAATTTTTGTATTTTTTGGTAGAGACAGGGTTTCACCATATTGGCCAGGATGGTCTTGATCTCCTGACACCGTGATCCACCTGCCTCAGCCTCCCAAAGGGCTGGGATTACAAGTGTGAGCCACCACGACCGGCCCACTGTACTTACTTTTTAAAAAGTTAGTCATATTTCAACTATGGAACTTTGTTATTAGTAACACTTCAGTTGTGATGCATCTCATAACCAATTGTGACAGATCAGGGTGTTAAAATATTAATAGCATGAAAGCTGCTGATCGTGATAATCTGGTTTATATGACTGAATTGCTCATCTTGTGCTTATGGTTCGCTACAGTGAGACCCCCTTACCCATATCCACATCTACCTCTGAAAGACAGATGCTGCCTTTTCTGAGTCATCTGGCATAGCTCAGCTCCAGAGATCCATTTCCAAGAGTCTGAGGGACAGAAGAGCAGGCAGGAAACTCACTCCTTTTTGTTGTTTAGGGCTTAGCTCTTCCCTTATGTAATTGACACTAGGAATGGCCAACTCTTCAGGGGAGAGTCCAACCTTAGTAACAAGGTTATAGCCATATGTTTAATAGTATAATCATATCAAAATATCCTACAATTAAGCTTAGCATCTGTGTAAGACTGGGAGATGACATTTAATCTTGACCTTGAAAGATATGTAGACATTTTCTCAGCAAAGAAGGGTTGGAAATGGAATGACAAGCAAAATACCAGAGACATAAAAGCCCAGAAAGTTTTAGAGGAACGAAAAGTAGTCTTCAGTCTTGCTGGATGTAGGATGTATTAGAGGACTTGGTATTCGTCATTATGTGATGGGTAAATTACTCAATGGTGATACAATTTTGATATTTTCTGCCTGAAACAAATATTAAATGAATCAGCTATTCATATCAAGTAATTGCTCAGGAGGAGTTCTAAAGTCATTAGGTACATAATAGAAAGGATGTCTGATTTTATTGTAGGCAGAGTAAAAGTCAGATTTCCTAAGGTAGATGTAGGAACCAAGATAGAATATGGTAGACCAAGCTGTGCCCAATAGAGATATTCATAACTAGAGACATGGAACCTACTTTCTTTCACTTTTTTCTTTCCTTCTTTCCCTTCTTTCTTTCTTGTTTCATATATGCATACATTTATTTTGCATCCTTTCCTCCAAATATATTATATGTCCACTTTATGCCAGCCACAATTCTAGGCACCATGATTAAGCAATAAACAAAAGTAGATATGTCATCTGCACCTCCCCTTAAAGAATTTGGGGCAAGGCATAAGAGAAAGACATTAACCAATCACCCAAACGCTGTGAACGTACAACTTCTCTATTATGAAGGTCCCTGGAGATCTAAAACTTGTAATAAAGAGCTGTAGGCTAGTCTGAAAAGACTGTAATGTAGCAGTTAACCCCATGAACTCTGGAATCAGGATGCCTAATTTTGAATCTTAGCTCTCTCACTTTCTACCTGCTCTTGGGAAAATTACTTAACCTCTCTGAGCTTTAATTTTCTCTAAGAATAATACATATTATAATGAATTATGTTCCAAAAATAGAGACTAAAAAAGATAGTTTTAAAGATTTACTACACTATTATGTGTAAAGCACTAGAAAAGAGCCTATTACATACTAAGTGCTTGATAAATGCTAAATGTTGTCACCACCACCACTATTACTTATGGTGAGTCACAGTGGGGTGGAGGGGGACCCTTAACAGAAAGATGTCCTTGAAGAAGTGATAACTGAGCTGAAATCTGGAGACTGAAGAGAAGTTACCAGGGAAGGGTAGAGTGAGTGAGTTGTGAGGAGAACCTATATAATAAAGGTCTTATTTCTGCAGAGAACATGGCAAGTTCAAGGTATTGAAAGAGGCTCAGTTAGGCAAAGACAGTTGGGGAAACCTGTGCAAGAGAGGTGAACAGGGAAGAGATAATATATGGTATTGTAAACAATATTAATAATTTGGGTCTTTATTCTAAAAGCAATGAGAACCCACGGAAGGTTTTGATAAAGAAGGCTGCCATAATTAGATTCTCCTTTTGTAAAAAAATCTGGACCAGGTGCGGTGGCTCAGCCTGTAATCCTAGCACTTTGGGAGGTCGAGGTGGGCAGATTGTCTGAGCTCAGGAGTTTGAAACCACCCTGGGCAACATGGTGAAACCCCGTCTCTACTAAAACACACAAAAAATTAAGCAGGCATGGTGGTGTGCGCCTGTAATACCAGCTACTCGAGAGGCTGAGGTGGGAGAATCTTTTAGGCCTGGAAGGCAGGGTTGCAGTGAGCCAAGATCATGCCACTGCACTCCAGCTTGGGTGACAGAGTGAGACTCCATCTCAAAAATCAAAACAAAACAAAAAACAAAACCAATGGAAACCAATTCTGGCTGAATAATGCAGAATATATTGGAAGTTGGCAAAATTGGTTGTGGGTAGATGATATAGGCTGGCTCTATGGTCCCACCCAAATCTCATCTTGAATTGTAATCCAAATTGTAATCCCACGTGTTGGGGAAGGGAAAGGACTTTGTGGGAGGTGATTAGATCATGGGAACAGTTTCCCCGTGTTGTTCTCATGATAGTGAGTGGGTTCTCATGAGATCTGATGCTTTTATGAGGGGCTTTTCCTCATTTGCTCAGCACTTCTCTCTCCTGCTGCTATGTGAGGGAGGACATGTTTGCTTCCCCTTCTGCCTTGATTGTAAGTTTTGTGAGGACTCTCCAGTCATGCAGAGCTGTCAGTCAATTAAAACTCTTCCCTTTATAAATTACCCAGGGCAGTTCTCTATAGCAGTGTGAGAATGGACTAATATAGCAGACTAACTATTGAAAATTTCTAGGAAAGAGATTACAGTAGCATGTACTAGTTGGTGGAGATAAGAATGGAATGGGCAAACTGGAGAAGTATTTAAGTAGAATGAGCAGAACTGTGTGCTGGATTGGATGTAGAGTTCAAAGAAGGGTCTAGAATTCTGGCTTATGCAAGAGGGTAGTGATGACACTCACTTAGACTGGACCATGGAACAGGACTAGGTTTGAAGAGAGAGGACAGCAGGAAATAAGTTTGATTTCATACATGCTGAGTATGAGGTATGCTTTTTTTTTTTTTTTTTTTTTCAGAGACAGTATTTTGTTTTGTCACCCAGGCTGGATTGCAAAGATATGATAAAAGCTCACTTTTACCTTCAACTCCTGGGCTTAAGCAATCCTTCCACCTCAGCCTCCCAAGTAGTTAGGTGCACACCACCATGCCCAGCTAATCATAAAAAATATTTTTTTAGAAACTGGATCTCACTATGTTGCTCAGGCTGATCTGGAACTCCTGGCCCCAAGTGATCCTCCCACCTCAGCCTCCCAAAGCCCTGGGATTACAGGTGTGAGCCACAATGCCTGTTCCTGAGACTTCTAAAAGAAGATGTTTAGAAGGTTTGAGGCTTAGCAATGATGTCTGAATGTACTTCATGTGAAGATATATATTTATGTATCAATTATTTAGAGGTAGTGTGTGAAGCTTAGGGAGAATGTATAGATAAGAAAATCTAGAGCAATGCTGTCAAATAAAACTATAATGTAAGCTACATATGTAATTTAATATATTATACTAACCTAATTAAAATAATAAACATGTGAAATTAATTTTAACAATATATTTCTTTAACTTAATATATCCAAAATGTTATCATTTCAACATGTAATAATGTAAAATTTAATAGGATATTTTACTTTATTTTTATCTCACCTCACCTTAGAAAGCTGGTGGGTTTACAAACACCGCATGTTCTCACTCACAGGTGGGAATTGAACAATGAGAACACTTGGACCCAGGAGGGGAACATCACACACCAGGGCCTGTCGTGGGGTGGGGAGAAGGGGGAGGGATAGCATTAGGAGATATACCTAATGTAAATGACGAGTTAATGGGTGCAGCACACCAACATGGTACATGTATACTTAAATGCAACAAACCTGGACGTTGTGCACATGTACCTAGAACTTAAAGTATATTAACAACAATAAAAGAAATCTGGTGGGTTTACTACACTTAGAGCACATTGTAGTTCAGACTATATACATTTTAAGCACTCAATAGTCACAAGGCTAGTGCTACCAGTTGGACAGCACTTACTTGTCTTGGAAAGGAGTGGAAAGGGAGGATAAAAGAAAGAGAAGAAAGAAAGCAATTGGGAGAAGAGGAGAGAGGGTGTAATATGGTGAAAATCAAGGAGATACTATATTCTATAAGAAGTGAGTGGTCAAAATATTCAACTGATGTCAGCTTTCGCCTCTGTAATAGTCAGGTTCAGATATCATAGGGTTTTATAGTCTGGGCTCAAGACTCCCAAGTGTATACTAAGACCAACAGGAAGACATTCAACATCTCCAGTCTCCATACTATCATCTACGGCACTGCCATTATCCTCACTCCCTGTATCCAACTTATTATCAAGTTGTCATCAAGTTCCATGGATTCTTCCCTAATAAACGTCTTTCATTCTAGTCACTTGTGTTGTTGTTGAGGTCTGTATCCTGTGATTTTCATCTCATGTAATTCAGGGCTATAAAATACTATAACAAACATTGTTTGGTACCATAACATTGAACTAGTACCAAAAATATTAAAATTCTGTCTCATAAATACATACGAGAGCTTGGTCGTATCAGTGAGAAGTTCCATTAAGACAGAAACACTATGAGGGATAACAAAGAAAAGATTTCATTAATCATGGATACTTTTATAGACATTATAAAATGTTATTATACTACAGTAGTAATTTTGTTGGAATTATTGACGTCTTATTTAATAATCTTGTGTCTTCTTGTTTTAGATAATGGTGCTAAAATATCTAATATTTAAAGTGTATTATAAAAAACACAAAAATGTTTGAGAATCATTTCTTTATTGTCTCGTTTCTGTGCTATTACAATACTGCCACATGTGATGACTCTGTCCGTCTGTCTTGCTTACATCCATTTTATACATAGGTATATCGCATTTTATTGCATTTCACTTTAGTGTACTTCACAGATATTGTGTTTTTTACAAATTGAAGATTTGTGACAACCCTGTGTCAAACAAGTCTATCCGTACCATTTTTCCAACAGCATGTGCTCACTTTCTGTCTCTATGTCATGGTTTTGTGTCACGATATTTCAAAACTTTTCACTATTATTCACTCTGTTACGATAGTCTGTGATCAGTGATCTTTGATGTTACTATTGTAATTGTTTTGGGATGCTACAAACTGCACTCTTATAAGACAGCAGACAATTAATAAATGTTGTGTGTGCTCTGACTGCTCCACTGATCAGCTGTTCTCTCATTTCTCTCTCTCTCTTCTTGGTCCTCTCTATTCCCTGAACCAAAAAAAAAAATATTGAAATTAGGCCAACTAATAACTCCACGGTGGACTCTAAGAGATCAAGTAAAAGAGTCACACATCTCTCACTTTAAATTGTAAACTAGAAATGATTAAGGTTATTGAGGAAGTCATGTCAAAAGCCGAAATAGGCAGAAGCCTGCACCTCTTGTGTCAGTTAGCCAAGCTGCAAATGCAAAAGAAATTAAAAGTTTTTCTCTAGTGAACACACAAATGATAAGCAAAACAGCCTTACTGCTTATATGGAGAATTAAAAGAGGAAAACTGAGGTGACAGCGCACCTATTTACAGCATGGTTTACTCAATGTTGTAAGCCCATTGTTGAGACCTATTGCTCAAAAAAAAATCCCGATTTATTTCAAAATATTATTGCTCATTGACAATATGCCTGTTCACCCTAGATCTTTGATAGAGATGTATAAGGAGATTAATGTTGTTTTCATATCTGGTAACACAACATCCCCTTCTGCAGCCTGTGAATCAAGTAGTAATTTTGACTTTGTAGTCTTATTATATAAGAAATACATTTCATAAGGTAATAGCTGCCATAATTAGTGATTCTTTGGATGGATTGGAGAAAACTAAGTTAAAACTTTCTGGAAATAATTTACAATTCTAAATGCCATTAGGAACATTCATGATTGGTGGGAGGAAGTCAAAATATCAAAAATAACAGAAGTTTGGAAGAAGCTCATTCCATGGATGACTTTGAAAAGCTCCATAGTTCAGTGGATTAAGAAACTGCACATGTGGCAGAGATAACAAGACCTAAAATTAGAAGTGGAGCCTGAAGATGTGACGGCATTGCTGCAATACTGTGAAAACACTTGAATAGAAGAGTTGTTTCTTATGAATGAGTAAAGAAATTGTTTTTTTGAGATAAAATCCACTCCTGCTGAGGATGCTGTGAACATTGTTGAAATGACAGCAAAGGATTTAGAATATTGCATAAACTAAGTTGTTAAAGCAGCAGCAGGTTTGAGAGGTTTGATTCTAATTTTGAAGGAAGTTCTATGGGTGGAATGCTCTCGAACAGTACCACATGCCACAGAGAAACCTTTTGTGAAACGAGGGTTCAGTCAATGTGGCAGACTTCATTTTTGTGTTTTTTAAAGAAATTGCCATTAATTGCTCATTAATGCATTCATGGGCTTTCCTCCTTCCTCTGTCTCACTTCTTCATCCTAATTATGCATCTTGAGATTACTTCCCACATAAACTACTTGCACCCCTATCCTTTTCTCAACGTCTGCTTTTGGAGAAACTCAAAGTAAGATTGGACCAGACAACATATTCACCTGCACTGTTTTTTACATTTTCTTATTCAACCCTTACTTACCCAACTGGCATGTTATCTCTTTGAAAGTGAAACTTTGGGGTTTTATTGTTGGGGTTTTATTAAATGATATTTGTGCAAATCTTAAGTCCTCTCTAAGAGTAGCCATCATGATTGTTACTGAGTGCTTTTGTAGTTAAACATCCTCACAACATTTTATAAGAGGATAAGAGCAAGGAATAGTTATTGACTAAATTATTACAGTGTGATGGTGCTAGAAGGAATTCAGGCCAAAACCAATTCAAGGTCCTTCACTAAAGGGGTTATACTGTTTTAAAGCTGAAGAGTGTAGCGATACTTTATGATATTTATTCACCTTGATATAGATTACCTTGGGGACAGGGCACTAGGGTGATTTGTCTGACAGTAGATTGTTGTAGGGGTTTTTTAAAAAATAAAATAAATTATTTTAAACAATCAGCTTTCTGGAGAGATTTTCTAGGGTTCTCTGTTTCATATAATAAAAAATGTGATCCTCAAAGAGTAAACTTCAGCCCTGCTGGCTAATGATGTCTCTGGCCTAAAGGGATGACTCAATTCAAATGCTCTTCTCATTCTGTCTCACTAATGTATCTTCACCAGAAATCCCTGTCTAGTTCCTAATGATATCCGTTGTACATTGCTTACAAATGAAACACAACCTCTTCACAGTTATGGAACTTGTCCAATTCCCAATCTCTGAGGGGCCAAACTTTTAATAAAGTCTCCAGTGAGGACATTCAGGTTTACTAAAACTTTCACTGAATATTTTTAATTTAGGCAAATCTCCCCAGCTAACCTGTTAAAGTTAAAATTAACCAAGTCATACACAGATTTAATAATTCTCAGTGAGCTTAATTTTTTTTCCAAGAGCAGTACCCAAGAAAATCTTCAATTTTTTTTCTAGCTTGGAGTAAAAATAAAAAACAACAACAGAAAGAAGCACCTATAAACTGGGCTGTTTAATGTATTTTGGTACTCTGTATCAGAATCTTTTATTTATATTTGTATAGATATAAAATAGCAATATTTATATATTATATTAATATATAGATATAAATATAAAGTTATTTATATTTATAAACTTGATGGTGATGATAACGTCCAAGCCTGAGGTGAAAGACTGAAAGGGATTTCCATGTAATACTGTTTTTGGAAGAAGCCATAGTTTTTCTTTTCTGTTTTTTTGTTTTCTTATTTATTTGTTTTTACTTTGCTTCCAATTAGCATGAATGGATTCTCTCTGACTCAACTTTTTAATTACCAAGGCGTTTTCAGCCATCATATCCTGAGTTTACAGCTGAGGCTTTATGTATTTTTAAAAATTAAGATATAATATACTCGGGAGATAGTATAAAAATCTTCTGTTTATCAACGAATTGTTATTTATTCACCTATGTAATATAATCACCTTAGTTGTTGATATCCTCTAATGTACAATACTTTTCTTCATTTTATATATCCTTTTCTTCTATCTCACCTTATTTTCCATTTTCCCTCTTCCCATCTCTATGTCTATCCTACTACCTCCCATTTCTCCACCCTCTCTACATCTCTCTCTACTTACAGCTGCTCTCCACTTCTATTCTCTCTTTTGTTCTCCTACCTAGTCTCACTTCCCCTTGTGTAGGTGTATCTGGAAGTTCCTGAGCTAGTTATAACCTGTTGCTCAATTTTATTACTCACCACTGTAGAGTCTTGCTGAAGCTCTAATTGAGCCCAGGATCAGAGCACTTCTATAGAGGATAAAGTGGGATGGCTATGATTGGCCATTTCGTACCCACAGTGTTTGGGAGAAACAGTCCAGCCCCTCTTTTAAAAAATGAGCAAGACACTCATTCCATCACATTGACTCAAGCTGGCTTTCAAACCAGAGGATTGGATGCTGAATCGAGTTGCCTGATCTGTCTGGACATGTCACTCTGACACTGGCATTAAAAACAGTAGGTGAAGGTAGCTTTATGGACAGAAGGAAAAAAGCCAGTATTTACCGGTTCCTTATATATTTACATTTTTTCAAAATGAAAAGTTTTTATCATAAAATTGTAACTTTTATGCACCATGCATAGGAAAAACGAAATAAAACACAGTCACAAATGTATAAAAAAGAACTTAAAAATATATGAAATATACACACTTGGTAGCTAACTAAAAATAAGTATTATTGACATTTTAATTTATATCTTTCCAGAATTATTTCTCCTATCATTTTAGAAACTGGGAATCATATTGGAAAGAGTGTTTTAACTTAACATATTGTAGAAATCTGTCCCTATCAGCAAGCAAAAATTTTATAATTAAACATAATCAATATGTACCTCTATTTTAAATTCATTCCCTTTTAATGGGTATGTGGCTTAATTCAAATTTTCTATTATAAATAAGCGACTAATTAATATCCATTAAATATATCCTTGCTCTCCAGTCTAATAGAAATGAAATGTTTGGATCAAAGTGTATGAACATTGTAAAGCTTTTTGATCTGCTTTGCTAAAGTGCTCTCCAGAAAGATTGAGTTAATCTGGGAAAAGTCTCTGACCCATTACACCACCAACAAACTGACTAACATCATCCTTTTTAGTTTTTGCCACACTGATATTTCTTCTCTTTCCTTGTATCAGGAAAATAAAATAGATAAAACCCCAAAACTTGTTTGCCATTTGTATTTCTTCGATAAATGTCTACTGATCTTTCCTTTTATTCAAATGTTTGCCTTTTTCATCATGATGTGTTAAGAGCCTCTTATACATCAAAGATGTTAATATTTCCCTTTCTCCCATAAATGCCCTGAATATTTTTCTTATAATATTATTTGGCTGTTAACTTTTTTTTTTTTTTTTATCATATAGAAGTTTTAAAGTCTTACATTGTCACTGTATCAGGGTATACTCAGGAAAACGGAGGCCTTGCCAACATTTAAATAGAGAAAATGCAATTCAGGAAACAATTACAAAGGGTGGGAAAAGCAAAATGTCAAACAAGATAACCTGTGATAAGCTCCTACTGGGAGGACTGGTGTTAACAGAACTCAGAATTCTGTCCATAGGAGAGGTTATTCTGCAGAAGCTGGAATCACTCTGGGGATACAGCTAAGTGCTAGAGACACTGCCCATAGCAGACCAAGAGGGAAGAAATATTGTGGCTTATATCCTCCACTCTCCAATTTCTTTCTGTATTAATTGACAGTGATTAAGGAAGAGCAGTGAAGGCGTGATTACTGGACGACTTAATTACTTACGTCCTGACTGCATTACGAAGTCCTCCTTCCTTCCTTACTGCCTTCCTCCTTCCTTACTTCCTTCCTTCCTTCCTTCCTTCCTTTCGTTCTTTCTTTCTTTCTTTCTTTCTTCTTTATTTCTTTCTTTTTCTTTCTTTCTTCTTTCTTCTTTTCTTTCTTTCTTCTTTCTTTCTTTCTTTCTTTCTTTCTTTCTTTCTTCTTTCTTTCTTTCGAGACGGAGTCTCGCTCTGTCGCCCAGGCTGGAGTGCAGTGGCGCATCCAGCTCACTGCAAGCTCCGCCTCCGGGGTTCACGCCATTCTCCTGTCTCAGCCTCCCGAGTAGCTGGGACTAAAGGCGCTGCCACCTCGCCCGGCTAGTTTTTCTTTTGTATTTTTTAGTGGAGACGGGGTTTCACTGGGTTAGCCAGGATGGTCTCGATTTCCTGACCTCGTGATCCGCCCGTCTCGGCCTCCCAAAGTGCTGGGATTACAGGCTTGAGCCACCGCGCCCGGCCTCCAATTTCTTATTAGTGTTTCCCACTGGGAAAATCTGGCCAGAAGTCATTTGAAAGAAATTCTGGGAAATATAGCATACAAAGGCAATTTGATTGCGATACAAAACTGACCAGAGGAAGCCGAGAAATAGAAGGGGAAGCTAAGAAATAGATTGAGGGTAAACAGCGAGTGTTTAAGAGAATCATATACATTAATTATTTCTATTTATGACTTCTGGCTTTGGTGTTAATAAAGCCCTCTTTATCCCCAAGATCATTTCTTTTATTTGTATTTAATTTTGAGTCTTACATTTTTAGTTTACATAAAATATATTTTGGCGTAAGATGTGAGTCTGTTCCCTAACAGAGGAAGGTCCAGCTGCTTGTTCTCGAGGTCTAATAGCAAGATGCAGACAACTAGGAAAGGAGTTTATTTCTGCAACCAGTTACAGGGAGAATGTCAGAGTAACTCACCAGACCATCTCAAAGTTACAAGTTATTTTCTGGTACTTACATACATTTTAAGCTCCATACTACGTGCGGGATTGCACCTACAAGCAGAAATGTTTCATTCAATCTGTGTCTAATCTTTAACTAGGGAGTCTGGGGTCTGGAAATCTTTCTCTAGAGTCTTAGTTTCTTAATCTTAAGACAGAACCAGGTGTATGTGTAAGAATGCTGTTACTATTCAATCAGACTTTAGGGTCTGAGAAAACCCAGGTGGGGTCTTAATGGGTTTGTTTTCACATTCCAGCCCTCATACTCAGGCATCAGTTTCTCCAGTTCTTTATTTAACTTACCCATTCATCAAAATTATAGTAAAGGGTAATGGAAACTAACCACCTGGTTGCTAATGGAAACCTGACCTGCCACAAGTAAGGATCCGACTGTACTGTTTAATGACAGCCTAGTTGTCCCAACACCATCATTTGAATTAGATCTTTACCATATTGATGATTTTCAAAGAAGTTTGGGTTTATTTCTGTACTTTTTACTTAGTTCCATATATCTCTTTGTATGTGTCACAGAAACTAAATTTCAGGTAAATGTGAGCAAAAGTTTGGGGGATCCCTTCTGCTACCCATTCATAGGGGAGAAGCTATAGCTTAGGCATGGCATGACAACAATGCAGAGACAACAATCACTTTTGTCCCCAGCACGCTGGTAAGGCAGAGGTTCCACACTGGGAAGCCAAGCTTAGAAAATAAGAGGCTGTGGTCCACACCCAATGCCTACTCCTAAAGCATGGATGTCACTAACAGAGAAGGAAGCCACTGTTCCCACAGCCAAGCTTGGGAGTGTAGTCTCAGAAATTGTTCCCAGGAGAAAATATGGATATTCTCATACAAAAGAATGAAATTGGACCCCTATTTCAAAACATACACAAAAATTAGCTCAAATGGCTCAGATACCTAAATGTAATAGAGAAAACTATAAACTCTAATAAAAATAAGTATAAACATGTGACATTGTGTTATGCCACAGTTTCTTAAATATGACACCAAAAGCACAGGCAAAATATCAAAAAAGGGTGAGATTTCATCAAAATTAGGAATATTTTTGCTTCAGAGGATACCAGCAAGAAAGCAAAAGACATTACTAGATTTGGAGAAGGTGTATGAAAATCACATATATGAGAAGAGAGTTTTATCTAGAATATATAAAGAACTCTTATCACTCAATAATCAAACCTCAGATTACCCTGTTTAAAAATTGGCAAAGGATCTGAATAATTATTTCTCCAAAGAAGTTATACAAATTTCAAATAGTACATGGAAGATGCTCAGCATTATCAGCCATCAAGGAAATGCAAATCAAAACCCAATGTGACACCACTTCACATGAAATATAATAACTATAATAAAAAGACAGCAAATAACAAGTCTTGGTGAGGATGTGGCAAAATTGGAACCCTCATGCGCTACTCTTGGGAATGTAAAATGGTTCAGCTGCTTTGAAACACAGTCAAGCTGTTCCTCAAAAAGCTAAACACAGAGTTACCATAAAACTCAGCAATAACACTCTTACCTTAATACCTAAGAGAAATGAAAAGATATGTCCATATGCAAAGTTGTATGCAAATATTCAGAGCAGCATTATTCATAATTGACAAACTAATGCTAAAGCTTATAATGAAAGGTAGAAGACAAGTATAGCCAATACAACACTAAAGAAGAACAAAGTTGAAGGAAATCACACTACAGATTTCAAGATTCACTATGTAGCTGCAGTAATCAAGATAACATAGTATTTCTGAAAGAATAAGCACAGAGGTCAAGGGAACAGAACAGACAGCTAAGAATTAACTCACACAAATGTAGTCAGTGGATCCCTGACAGAGGAGCAAAGGCAATTTATTGAATAAAGATGGCCTTTCAACAAATGGTGCTGGAACAATTGGACATCCATATGCAAAAACTATAAAGCTAGATATACATCATACATAATTCACAAATATTAAGTCAAAATGGATCACAGATCTAAATGTAAAACTAAAACTATAAGCTTCCAGAAGAAAGATGGGAGAAAATTTAGTTAATCTTTGGTGTGATCATGAGTTTTAGATACAATGCCAAAAGCATAATCTATAAAAGAAAAAATTGATGTTTGTTATAGTAAAATAAAAACTTCTGCTATGAGAAAGACACTTTCAAGAGTATGAAAAAGCAAGCTGCAGACCTAGAGATGACATTTGCAATATACATTTTTGATGAAGAACTTGTATTCAAAATATACAAAGAATGACTAAAACTCAACAATAAGCAAATAAATAATCCAACTTTTGAAAGGACCAAAATATAGGAATAGGTATCTAACAAAATAATATATACAGATGAGAAACAAGCATATGAAAAGACGCTAGGCAAAATTCAACAATACTTAAAATACAGAATGCTAATGAGGATGTGAAGCAAGAGGCACACAGCTGCATATCTTCAGTCTGCCAGCTGAGAGGGCCCAGAAACAGTGATACTGAAGAAGCAATGAACACACCGATTACCCAGATCTTGGTTTCTAATACTATTCTTCAATAAAAGGAACTAGAGTTCCTTGGCTGATTCTAGCAATGGAGCAAGCAATACACAGTATGAGCCTGGAGCATCTTGCAATGACAAAATAAAAAGGTCCTAAAAAACCTCAACCCTACAAATAGAACTTGGGAGGAGGATTTGAATCCATATTTCAATAAGAATGCAGTAAAAACAATGGAGCAAGACAGGGAAGGGGCACACGTACACAAATGAACAAAATACGTACAGCTAGAACTAGAGTCTGACAAACTTTTCTTTTTCCCCTGAAGACAATCATCCCATTGAAAACAAAATTCCTGGAAAAAACAAACCAGATGACCAGGACCAAGCACAGAGACAAATCAGACACAGTGATTTTGAAGAAAACGTGTTGTCCTTTTGTTACTAATATAACTGGACTTATTTTTTTATCCTATGTTAAGTGACTGAACTTCAGCTTTTACCTGCCAAAAGTAGAGAGAGCCTCTTTTAAGAAAAGTCCACAGCAAACAACAACAACAAAATACAACGCAATATATACACAATGACGTGTATATGTACAGGGACACAGGAACCAATGGAAACAACTTCCAGTAGCCAAAGATTGTGTGATTTGATCAACAAAATTAAGGAAGTAATATTTGGATATGCTCAAGTTATAGAATAAATATCGTGCATCAATACTAATGTCAATTAATGATTGAATAAGTAAATAAATAGGTTGGATAAACAAATATTCTGTACAAGAATTTCAACTGATTTATGTAAATATTTTGCCTTCAAAGAGTTGATGTATACATTCTCCATTCCTTAAGTGTGTTTTGTTTGTAGTGACTTCATTCCAAAAAGTACAAGTTGGAAAGGGGAGAATCAGTTAAGTTTACAGTAGAGAAAACTGACAAATACTGCTTTGGCCAGGTGGTCATAGTCAACATCAAGAGTTATGAGGCATGATAATAGTATTTACCATTGATACAATGTGATGAGAATGGCAATTTATTCATAGTCTTTATTCCCTAAACCCATAACTCTAGTCTAACTATGAGAAAAATATCAGAGAAATTCCAATTAAGTGACATTCTACAAAATGCCTGACTAGTACTCCTCAGAACTTGCAAGGTCATCAAAAACAAGGAGTGGCAGAGAAACAGTCACAGCCAAGAGAGGCTAAAAAGACACATGAATAAATACAATGTGGCTCTTAGATAGGATCCTGGAACAGAAGAACAACATTAGATGTAAACTATGGAAATCTGAGCAATAAAGCATGGACTTTAGTTCACAACAATGGATCAATGTTGATTCATGAACTATAAAACATATATCATACTAATTAAGATGCTAATAAAAAGGGGTAACAGCTGTGTGATGTATGGGAATTCTTTGTATTATCTTTGTAATTTTCTATAAATCTGAGGCTGTTTATTTATTGAAAAAGTCTTTGAGATAAAGCTCTACTTTTTAGAATGAATCCAGATAGCAACTGGAAACATTTCTCAATTTTAAAT
Organism: Rhinopithecus roxellana; assembly: GCF_007565055.1. NCBI lineage: Eukaryota > Metazoa > Chordata > Mammalia > Primates > Cercopithecidae > Rhinopithecus > Rhinopithecus roxellana. The sequence continues at coordinate 19,016,425 of NC_044549.1, read as the reverse complement.
CCTCAAAAGTAATATTTTGATTCAAGCAAGAATTTTCAATGGGTGCTAACACCATTTATAAAAAATTATTGAGAACAGTAAATGCACACAGTATCAATGTATCAAACCCTACTGCTGCTACCATTCCCCTAATTTACACTGACTTCTCAGTTCCCAGAACGCACTAAGAAAAATATACTTTGCAGGATATTTTATAACATGTCTGACCAAAATACTTGAAAACTTAAATACCATTGAAGGAAAAAAATAGGTAAGATAATTCCCTAGATTGAAGGGAACTAAAATGTAATAATAACTAAAAGCAAATAGTGACCAGTAATTGAATCTTTAATTAAAAAATAAACTGCTATAGGGAACAATTTTGGGATTATTGGGGAAAATTCAAATGTAAAATACATATTAGTGATGTTAAGTTTCTTTAGGATAATACTGATATTATGACTATGTAGAAAATGTCTTCGTTCTTTTGAGATATACATTATTTATTGATAAAGTGTCCTGATACCATTAACCATATATGTATTATGTGTGTACATAAATATATGTATACATGTATTATATGTATGTACATACATATTTGTAGATAGGCAAATGTGGTGAGTTGTTAGAAGTGTCCAACTGTTAACAACTATTTAACAATTGTTTAAATGTTTAGTTGGTTGAAAAAACAAAAATGGGTATTAATTGTATAATTCTGTAGACTTTTCAGTAGGTTTTAATTTTTTCTAAATAAATTCAAGGGAAAATGTTACTGATCCATATCTCTCTTGAATTTCTGTACTATCTCCCTGCCTACTTCACAGCCTAGCTTCTGGAAAAGATTTCTTCTCATGCTACACTTTTTTATGTTATGTATAGTGTGACTTAGTGGTTAGGAATCGAAATTCTGGAGGCAAGCAGCCTGGGTTTGATTCCCGAGCTCCACCTTTGTGTTTCTGTGGACAAATTGTAAAATCTTTCTGTACCTTAATTTTTAAAAGTGTTTTTTTAGAAATTAAAATATAGTTGAGTAAAAAACTTAACAGATATCTAAATAGTAAAATAGATGCCTCTGATAAGTCACTAAATATTTCAAAGTATGAGACTTTTATTCAGGAAAAGCATAAAAAATAATGCCTAGTGAATTGGTAGGTAATATATATGGAAAGTCCAGTGACGAAGATTCTTTGCTTGGCCGAACTTTAGGCCACTTCCAAACCTTCTTTTAGGCCCATCTGTGCACTTCTTTGTAAAATCTAGTTACAGAAAATAACGCTGCTAAGGCAGTTCACCAAGAATCCCCCACTCTCAATACTTGATCAACTTTGATACCTGATCAAATTGTTTCACTCCTTACCCCGGTGTCTGATCACCTTGGCCTGCCCTCAGCAGGAATCCTGGTAGGTCGGTTGATTCAGCCAGAATTCTCCATATACTTGATATGTCTTCTTAGTGATTTTCCATCCATGAAACCCCCCTGATCCTTGGCTACAAATCCCCGCTTGTCCTTGCCATATTGGAGCCCAGTTCTATACTAGGGCCTCTCTCCCCCTATTGTAATAGTCCTGAATAAAATTTGTCTTCAGCACTTTACTTGTCTGGCTGTTTTTCCTTGACAGGTTTTAGTGCTGAGACACAGATCTGGATTGGAACTACCATTGGATTCTCAGACGTAGCAGCAGGACCTCTCAGCACACACCAGGACCTTTGTCTCCAGACTGTCTGCTTGCTCACTCAGGTACTTGATCATGAGCCCAACTCCAAAATCCATTGCTCCAGATAAATGTCCACTGAAGCATGGTGAGGACAAATTTTGATTATTAAGATTTTGAGTATACTCTCTGAAGCTGGGTTAGAGTCTCAGGCTTCTTTTGAAAGGTATCTCCTAGACTGGAAAGTCTTCTAACAGAAGAAATTACATTTAAACCTAGGTTACATTTAAACCTTGATTCAAATTATATGTCATCGCTAAGGACTTGCTGACCCCAGAAGGAAAGGGAAAGATTTATTAAAATTTAGAATATTTCTCAGGGGATACTCTCTAAGATTTCTTCACTTATCACAACTTATCCACCTTCTGGTTGGACCTGGAGATGCCTCCCTTTGGTTTGAAAAAGCCAAATGGACCACCATCTCTGAAGACCTTCAAGGATATTGGACTATCATTGATTTTCATCAGAGAATGAGGCAAGTAAGAGACAAATTACTAGGAGCCATCTCTCAAGTCTATCCCACCAAAATTGATTGCTTACATATGCAAAATTGTAAGCAACTAAAGGATGAAACTTGCTATTGTCATCAACTATAGACAACACGGGAAGAACAACTTAAAGCTGGAACTGACTTACTTGACAGTTACTGCTCTGCCCACCAGCTTTGTAAACGGTCTCAGATTGCAGACCCATGACACATTAAAGAAAAATTATATTAACTGGCAAAACTAAAACATATCTGAGTTCCACACATCAGTCCAGTATTATGTAAACAGTATTTCAGAAAGATCGGAAACTACATGCCACAAGCTTATGACATTGCAAATGAAACAGTTAAAGCAACCTGAGAATTTAAACTCACAGGAAGCTCCAAAATCACTGGCTCCTATTGATTTAGACACTTGCTGATATTATAAGGAAAATAATACCTGTGCCTGGGATCGTCCATACCTCAGGAAAAAACAACAACTGAATACCCTCCACATCAAAGATTGTTTCCTCTCTTCCAGGGAAGTAAATGTCCAATGCCTTCAGCTACCACTAAACTCACAAGGAGAAATACCTTCTTTAGGCTTTAGCAAAACAAAGGTCAAAAAGTGGCTAGAGACAAAATTCAATTATGCTCACTCTTTTTATTTTATGTTTTATAATACACACACACACACACACACACACACATATAGTTTGTTTGTTTGTTTGTTTCTTGAGACAAAGTCTCACTGTGTCATCCAGGCTGCAGTACAGTGGCATAATCTCGGCTCATTGCAACCTCTGCCTCCCTGGTTCAAGCGATTCTCCTGCCTCAGCCTCCCTGGTAGCTGGGACTACAGGTATGCACCATCGCGCCCGCCTAATTTTTTTGTATTTTTAGTAGTGACAGGGTTTTGCCATGTTGGTCAGGCTGGTCTCAAACTCCTGACATCAAATGATCTGCCCATCCCAGGGTCCCAAAGTGCTGGGATCACAGGCATGAGTCACCATACCTGGCAACTGTGTATTAAATATCCGGGTCATGATATTTCATCTTCAAGTAAAATCATCAGGCTGAGCCTCTACTGCTAATCACATTTATCTCCCTGAAACAAAATGACAATAGAAAATGTTGGGGGGTGGGGTGGGTCTTGTGGCATATTGTAAAGTAAATACCTAATTTCTCTATGATTGTCCCACTCTTTATGACTAGGGATTTATCCCCAAACCCAGTAGCCTGGGACTCTCTAATCAGATTCTTTGGAAAAGTTTAAGGACTCGCTAGTTTCACCTCTCACTCTTAGGCTTCCCAATTACTCCCTGCCCTTTTACTTGTATTTGCATGAATGGGAAGAACATGTCCTTTGAGCGTTACCTCAAAAGCATAATGGACACCAGAGATATCTAGGGTATTATAGTCTAGCCTTAGACCCGTTACCTTAGGTATGTCCTTGTTGGCTGCAAGCCATGGCCACAACCACCAAATTTGTCCAAGATCCTATTATTAATAAAGCACAACACTTTTCTGCATCTCTATTGACCTCTTACGAAACTTTAAAATCCTCCCCCTCCCACATCACTGTACATCACTTTTTAAACCTTAACCTTGCCACCTGCTTCCTTTACCAACTGATGAGAAACCTCACAATTATGTCACTAACACTATATCATTACCTTATCCTAGGCTAAGTTCATCAGAAAGCTCCCCTTGTTCAAATTTGTGTTGATGGCTCCTACCTCAGAAGGCACGATGGGAACTGCCAGGCCCTATATGCTGTCACTGATCAATATAAATCTCTTGAATATCATGCTTTGTCAAACTTCTATTTAAACCTTTTCTGAGAATTCAGATTTATTGATTTCTGTTATATTGACTTTTAAAATGGTATTAAGCAGTCAGTTTGGCAGTCAGCAAGAAAGGGAACTGGTGATTTCAAGTTAAAATTAAACTAATGGTGTAAGTACATCACCACTGTCTGCAGTCATCACATTGTCTTAGATTGAATATGGATTTTTTTTTTTAAACAAAGTTCTAGAGCTCTGATATCCAGGGACACTGCAGATGTTTCCTGGCAATATCCTTCACTTTGGTCAGTCTCCTGAGGCAGCAGTGAAAGTGCTTTCAAAAACACTGCCATTTTCCCAGCACAGTGTTTTTGACCGCATCAACATATTGAGTTGGAATCCAGCAGTAAGAGGCTCCTGTGGGGCCCTACTGAAATACCACCATGTTGTAGTATTCATGACCCTAGGTTCACTGAGCACGTTTTTAATGAAAGCCCATGGGCAGTTTCTCGATCTGCCCTTGAACACTGAATACCTACAGCGCTGGCAAGAAACAGGTGAATTAGGCATGTTTGCTTCTCTCCAGGAATCTTTAGTGCTGATCTGGCCTTTTTCTAGCTTAAGTGAGTCTCACTTTTCCCCCAGACTAATTGTACATGCCAGACAGGGATAGAGTTGGAAGCGTTCCTGGGTACACCTAACAGATCATATCTTCAGGTTTTCTTTTATTCAACACTTATCTGTGTTGCTTCTGCCTGCAGAGAGGCTCCTTCTTGTTCTTTCTGGCATTTGTATCCTGCTGTGTAGTATCTTTGGGTGTGTTTACTGCTTAAACATTGCACTGTGGAGCCAACCACAATGATCTTGGCCCTACTAGTCACTTTTATTTCTCTCAATGGGTCTTATACCCAGTGTCCTATTCTCAATATCTTGTACTTGGGGACCAGTCCCTTACACAAGACTTTCTGCATGGCAGGTGGAAGACCTGTAACCGTGTGAATTTTCTCTTTTAGCTTGGAGCTTGTGCTGTCCAAGGGGAACTTCATGTTGTGTTTGGTTTTGTTCCAGAGGACCTTCAGGTCCACCAACTCCCTGTCTGTGCTGCTTCCCACATCCTCACTTTTGCTGACCAAGGCCTGGGCCAGGGGACTGGGCTGAGGCCAGTAGCAGGCTGCCTCAAGTGGCACAGGAGTCCTTGGCCACCATCCCCACTGAAGCTTCAGCCTCTATGTAGTTGAGGGGCCAGGTGGGTGCCTCAGGCACCACCATCTCAGTTACCATGTCCATGGCAGGTTTTTCCATGCCATCTCACGCTCCAACTGCCACTATAATGATTGTGTCACCAAATTTTAAATCAGCCCAAGTGGCTGCTAATTGCTCTTACTTGGGCTTGCGTAAGAGCAGAGGGAATGAAGGTTAGCATTTATTGTGATAACCATTCTTCCTTTGGATAGTACATGACATTGGCATGTGATGGAAACAGAAGATTCATGACAGCAGCTGACATGTCAGTCAAAAATGGAACCAGAATAGCAGAACTCTTAGAGATAATGCTATTACCCCCAGAAGATTGCTATATTTTAAAAGATGGACGAAAAATTCCAATGGGGCCTGGAGAAATTGATTGGTTGATAAATATGCTAAATTATCAGCTTCTTCCCCAATCACCCAAGACCTTCAGGTGGTTTCTAAGTCTTAATATTATGCCTTTGGGTCTCACTTCAAGGCCCTAGACTCCCAGTGGAATTATTCACCCTCCTTTGAAATAGTTCTTTGAACACCTCCTAAGAAAATAATAAAAGAAATTGCCATGGGGACAATAACAGCTTCAGACACAGAAAACAATTGTATGGGTGAAAGCCAGACATTTCATTCACTTGGATGGGCCATGGAAACACCAAGGTGGCCATATGGTAGCTTCTAAGTTTATCTCTCAAGTCTTTGTATATGGTTTACTTAATGTGACCCACCACAGAAAGGACAAAATCAGAGATATATTAGGTAAGTAGTGGTTTGCACTCTTTAGCTTGTATTTGGACCAAGTCATTGCCACACTTGACTCATCTGCCAGAAACACAACCCTGGAAAAACTGTAATGTGGGGCAAGGAAGGGAAGTGGTTCCCCTAGAATCTTCTTTCACTTGCAAATAGATCTTATCCAATTACCAAAAGCACAAGGTTAATGATATAGTATAGATATTTGTCGTCTCCAAATCAGATGTTGAAATTTGATCCTCAGTTTGGAGGTGGTGCCTAGTGGAGGTGTTTTGGTCACAGGGGCAGATCCTTCATGAACATCGTGGTGCCATCTTCACAGTAATGAGTGAGTTTTCACTCTATTAGTTCCTGGGAGAACTGATCGTTAAAAAGAGCCTGGCATCTCCCTCCTCTTTTTTTGCTCCTTTTCTCACCATGTGATATACTGGCTCACCTTTACCTTCCTACATGAGTGGAAACTTCCTCAAGCCCTCACTAGAAGCAAATGCTGGTGCCATGCCTCTTGTGCAGCCTGCAGAACTGTGAGCTAAATAAACATTTTTTTCATTTATATTTGTGTAAATGTGAGGGATACAAGTGCAATTTTGCTACATGGCTATATTGCATAGTGGTGAAGTCTGGGCTTTTAGTGTATCCACCACCTAAATAATGTGCATTGTACCCATAAGTAATTTCTCATCATCCACCTCTATCCCTGTTACCTTCCCAGTCTCTGATATCTATCAGTTCACACTCAATGTTCAGGTATACACATTATTTAACTTCTGCTTATAAGACCATGCTGTATTTGTCTTTCTGCTTCTGAGCGGTTTCACGCTTAAGATAATTACCTCCAATTCCATACATGTTGCTGCAAAATGCATGATTTCATTCTTTTTTGTGTGTGTGTCTGAATGGTAGACTATTGTGTATATATACCACATTTTCTTTATCCAATAATCTGTTGATGGACCGAATATTTAGGTTGATTCCCTATCTTTACTATTGTGAATAGTGCTGTGATAAAGATATGAGGGCAGGTATCTTTTTGAGATAATGATTTCTTTATCTTTGAGTAGATGCCTGATAGTGGGATTGCTGGATTGAATGGTAGTTCTATTTTCAGTCCTTTGAAAAATCTTCATACAGTTTTTCATAAAGATTGTACTAGTTAGCTGAGAACTGTGCCTCATGTCTGTAATCCCAGCACTTTGGGAGGCTGAGATAGGAGAATTTTTTGTACCAAAGAATTTGAGACCTGCCTGGGCAACATAGTGATACCCTGTCTTTACAAAAATAAAAAAGAATAGCTGGATGTGGTGGTGCATGCTTGTGGTCCCAGCTACTTGGGAGACTGAGGTGGAAGGATGGATTGAGCCCAGGAGGTCAGGGCTGCAGTTAGCTGTGATAGCGCCACTGCACTCTAGCCTGTGTGACAGAATGAGATCCTGTCTCCAATCAAGCAAACAAACTAGATTGTACTAATTTACATCCTCACCAACAGTTTAATAAGCATTCTCTTCTCTGCATCCTCACCAACTGTAATTTTTTGTCTTTTTAACAGTAGAATAGAGATCTGATTGATATAAGATGATACATCATTGTGGTTTTAATTTTCACTTCTGTGATGCTTAGTGATGTTGAACATTTTTTCATATGTCTGTAGGCCATTTGTATGTCTTATTTTGAAGCATGTCTATTAACATCCTTGGCCTATTTTTAATGAGATTATTTTTATTTCATTTTATTTTAGTTGCATTTAGTTGTTGAATTGAATTCCTTGTAAATACCGGATATTAGTCCCCTGTCAAATGCATGGTTTGCAAATATTTTCTGTCATTCTGTAGGTTGTTTATTCAATCTGTTGATTATTTCTTTTGCCGTGCAGAAGCTTTTTAGTTTAAGTCTCATTTGTCTTTTTTTGTTTCTGTTGTTTGTGCTTTTGAGCTTTTGGTCATGAATTATTTGCCTAGACCAAGGTCCTGAAGAATTTTCCCTAGATTTTCTTCTAGTATTCTCATAGGTTCAGGTCTTATATTTAGGTCTTTAATTAATCTTGAGTTGGTTTTTGTACAGGGTGAGAGAAAGGAGCCCAGTTTCATTCTTTTGCATATGGTAGTTCAATTTTCCCAGCATCATTTATTGAAAAGAATGTCCTTTCCCCAGTGTATGTTCTTGTTAACTTTGTCAAAAGTCAGTTGGCTGTATACGTGTGGCTTTTCTTCTGAGTTCTCTATTCTATTCCATTGATCTATATATCTATTTTTATGCCGGTACCATGATGCTTTGGTTGCCATACCCTTGTAGTATAATTTGAAGTCAGATAATGTTGGTAGAAGAGCTGAGGCAGGACTAGCTTGTCTGTCATAATGTAAAAGAGTCTTGGAAGATGTCCAGGGTCCAGGGTCTAAAACCCCTCATGGACTTTGGAACACCAAGCTCTGTGCCAAAGGGTGGAAGACTGCCCTGCCACACCACAGATCTAAGCCCAGGTCGTAAAACCCCTTGTGGGTTGGATGGAACCCAGGACTCAGGGCATAAAACCCCTAGTAGCTTCTGGAATGTGCACAGATGCAGAATATAGGTAATTGGACTATATTTAAGTTATTAAAGGAATTTAAACAAGCCATTAGTCCATCTCGGTACTTGCAGTTTAAAACTTGGTGGGCTAATGAAGCTCAAACTCAGGAAAGAGAAAACAGACTTTGCTTCATACCCCGAATGTTGTTTGTTTACCTGCACAAATTCAACTTTTAATAAAAATCAGACTATCCTAATAATTAAAGCCAGGGAAGGAGTCTGGATCCCTATGTCTTTAAATAGACCATGGGAGGCATCTCCATCCATTCATATAGTAGCTGAAATCCTTAAAAAAAACTTATATCCCATTCAAAAAGATTTATAGTTGCTCTCATAGTTGCTATAATTGGCCTCATTGCTGTTACTACTACTAATGCAATACCTATTGTGGCTCAACATTCATCTGTACAAACTATTAAATTTGTCAATAAATGGCGAAAGAATTCCACAAAATTATGGAACTCTCAAACTCAAAAAAATAAAAAAATAGCCAAATTAACAATCTCCACCAAACAGTAATTTGAATGGGAGATCATATTATAAGTTTGAAAAGTAAAATTCAGATGCAATGTCATTGAAATACCTCTGTTTTTTACATTACTCCTCATCTGTATAATGAAACAGAGCATGAGTGGAAAAAAGTTAAGAAACATTTAAAAGGTCGTACTGGAAATTTATCTTTGGATATTGCAAAACTAAAGGAACAAATATTTCAAGACTCTCAGGCACATCTGACACTAACGCCGGGGACCGAAGTGCTTGGAGGAGCTGCAGATGGATTAGCAGCTATTAACCCGCTATAATGGATCAAGGCACTGGAGGCTCTGTGATTTCAATGATGATTGTGCTTTTAATCTGTGTTGTTTGTCTTTATGTAGTCTGCAGATGTGGAAGCCGCCTCTGGAGAGAAAGCCACCGCCAGGAACAAGCAATGATAGCTGTGGTGGTTTTGCAAAAAAGACAAGGGAGACATGTTGGTAGAAGAGCTGAGGCAGGACTAACTTGTCTGTCATAATGTAAAAAGAGTCTTTTAAGATGTCCGGGGTCCAGGGTCTAAAACCCCTCGTGGCCTTTGGAACACCACGCTCTGTGCCAAAGGGTGGAAGGCTGCCTTGCCGCACCACAGATCTAAGCACAGGTCATAAAACTCCTTGTGGCTTGGATGGAACCCAGGACTCAGGGCATAAAACCCCTTGTAGCCTCTGGAATGTGCACAGACTTGTTGGTTCCTTGCTTCTTACTCGTAAACATGTTCTCTGTTATCTCAAGCAGCAGAGCGTATTCTGTATGCGTCAAAGAAAATGCTAAACCGTCACAGCTACACTTAATGCACCACTGCCTTTCCTACCCCCATGTCCTCATGCTCTCACCTGTTTACCGTCACGTCCTCGCCACCTGCTTCTTTATTTGATCACCAATAAATAGTATGGGCTCCCAGAACTTCGGGCCTTCGCAGCCTCCAATATAGTGCTGGCCGCCTGGACCCACTTTATGCGCTCTTTTTTTTTGAGACGGAGTCTCGCTCTGTCGCCCAGGATGGAGTGCAGTGGCCGGATCTCAGCTCATTTTAAGCTCTGCCTCCCGGGTTTACGCCATTCTCCTGCCTCAGCCTCCCGAGTAGCTGGGACTACAAGCGCCCGCCACCTCGCCCAGCTAGTTTTTTATATTTTTTAGTAGAGACGGGGTTTCACTGGGTTAGCCAGGATGGTCTCGATCTCCTGACCTCGTGATCCACCCGTCTCGGCCTCCCAAAGTGCTGGGATTACAGGCTTGAGCCACCGCGCCCGGCTCTTAACTTGCCTTTTCTTATTCCTTTGACCCTGCCAGACTTTGTAGCCCCCACAGCCTGGTGGTGGACCTGATTACTGCAACAGGTAATGTGACTATTCAGGGTTTCCATCTCTTTCTGGCTCAATCTTGGGAAGTTGCATGTTTCCAGGAGTTCACCCATTTCCTCTAGGTTTTCTACTTTGTGAATGTATAGTTGTTCATTATAGACTATGATGATATTTTGCATTTCACTAGTATCAGCTGTAATATCTCCTTTTTCTTGTCTGATTTTATTTGTTTCTTTCCTTTACTTGCTTAGTCTTACTAGTAGTTTGTCAATTTTGTTTGCCTTTCAAAGAACCAACTTTTCATTTCATTGAATGTTCTGTAAATGTCTCTTAGTTCCATTTGGTCTAAAGTCTGATTTTAGTTTATTTATTTTTTGTTAACTTATTTTTTGAAGATCTCTCTAGTACTGTGAGTAGGGTGTTGAAGTCTCCCACTATTAATGTATTGCTGTCTATCTCTCTCTTTAGGTCTAGTAATATTTGCTTTATGAATCAGTGCTCCAGTGCTGGGTGCATATATATTCAGGACTATTATTTCTTCTTACTGAATTGATGCCTGTATGATTATACAGTGACCATCTGGGCCTTTTTGTTTCTTTCTTACTGCTTTGGATTTAAAGTTTGGTTTATGTGATATAAGCATAGCTATTCCTGCTCACTTGGTTTCCAGTTGTGTAGAATATTTTTTTTCCATCCCCTTACTTTCAGTCTATGTTTCTTTATGAATAAGTTGAGTTTCCTGTAAGAAGTGTATAGTTGGATCATGGTTTTTTTTACTCATTACACCAATCTATATCTTTTAATTGGAATATTTAATCCACTTGCATTCAAGGTTAATATTGATATGTGAGATCTAGTTTCTGTCATATTGTAAATAGTTATCTAGTTATTTTATAAACTTTTTCTTTCTTCCTTTTTTCTTTTTGTCTTTATGGCTTAGTGGAATTCTGAAGTGTGAACATTGATTCCTTTATCTTTCTCCTTTGTGTGGTTGTTTTATAAGACCTGTGAGTTTTACGCTTTTGTGTTTTTAAGATGGTGAATATCAACCTTTTGTTCCCATGCTTAGAACCACTTTTAGCATTTCTGGTGGGATCAGCCTAGTGGTGACAAATTCCTTTAGTGTTTGCTTGTCTGGGAAAGACTATATTTTTCCTTCTTTATGAAACTTATTCCAGCTGGATATAAAATTCTTGGCTTACAGTTTTTTTTTTTTTTTCTTTGGCACTTTGAAAATAGCATCCTATTTTATTCTGGCTTCTAAGTTTTTTCTAAGAATTTGGTTTTTAGTCCAATGAGATTCCCTGTATAGGTGACTAGATGCCTTTCTCTTGCTAATGTATTTTAAAGATATTCATCTCATTGGTAAATTTCTTGTTCATATTATTAACTGATTTTTTTTGAAAATGTGTTTGTATTGTTTTTCAGATTTATCTTGCATCTCATAAAGCTTCTTTAAAACTAGTATTTTGAATTCTTTTTCTGATGTTTCAAGGATTTTTTGTTTTTAGGTTCCATTGCTAGGGAATTACTGTGTTCCCTTGGAAGTGTTGTAATATCTTGCTTTTTTGTGCTTTCTGTATTATTATACTGATTTCTGTGCATCTGGAGAAATAGTTGCTTTTTCTTATTTTGAGTTTACTTTTGTTGGGGTGGGACTTTTCGTTTTTTAGGGTGCGACTATAATGTATGTTGACTAGTACCATTTGGCTTTGCTTCTGATTTTACAGGCTCATGGGTGAAAGGAACTTGCCTTATCTCAGATGAGACATTGGACTACAGACTTTTGAGTTAATGCTGGAATGAGTTAAGATGGGAGACTGTTGGGAAAGCATGATTGTGTTTTGAAATGTGAGAAGGACATGAGATTTTGGAGGGGCCAAGGGCAGAATGATTTGATTTGGCTCTGTGTTGCCACACAAATTTCATGTTTAATTGTAATCCCCAGTGTTGGATGTGATTGGATCATGGGAGTGGTTTCTAATTGTCTATCACATCCCCTTGAGGCTGCCTTGCACTAGAGTTCTCATGACATCGGGTTGTTTAAAAGTGTGTACCACCACCTGCTTCTCTCCCTCCACTCCACTATGTAAAGACATGTCTGATTCCCCTTTTGCCTTCTGATGTGATTGAAAGTTTCTTGAGGCCTCCCCAGTCATGCTACTTGTACAGCCTGCAGAACTGTCAGCAATTAAATCTCTTCTTCATAAATTACCAAGTCTCAGGTAGTTCTTTATAGCAATGCAAGAATGGACTAATACAGGAAGCTGCACTTGAGCTCCCCATTGGCAGGTACAAGTACTAGCCCTGATAGGGATTGGGAGGCAATCCTCAGGCTTCCTGAAGAAATGTCTAGGCAAAGAGCAGAGTGACTGATACTGCACTGATATGTCACATCACATGGGGGATGGAGATCCTGGCACCACATCCTAACAAGTAGGAATTGGACCTACTTGCCTTTCTTGTCCCAGACCCTTCAAGGTTTAATCCCCTGCTGCAACTATGGCAGCAAGTTGGGACATTTATTCATGGGAGTTTGCTTTCACTCTGCAAAGCTACTCTGGGCCACAGAACTCACTGCCTGGGTTAAAACCATGCTTCCCCAGCAAATTCCTCCTGGTTCTCTCACAAGCAGCTGATGCCCATACTACACTCAAGTCTCTCTCATGCCAGTGGCTACCACCATTGTTAGCATGAAGAATCCTGCACAACTTGCTATGAGCTAGGATCAAGAATGGCATCCAACAATCAGCCCTCAGGCCTGGGACAATGAATGAGACACTTTCTGGAGTTGTTCCTTCTCACAGTCTGTTGGCTGCTTTCTAAGTTAGATTCAGGGCTTGGGAGGATCAAGGTACTCTCTTGTGAACTGAATTGCATGATTCCCTGGTTGGAAGTTGGATCACAGAGAGACATTCATCCTCCCTCTCTCATATTGTGGATTCACCATTTTCAGCCAGACCTGGCTGCACAAGCTATCTGCCCACCTTCTCTATACCAGTCTCAGAAGCTTTATTTTGCTCTTCTGTGTTTCTCCCTGGATAAAAGCTCAAAGTGTGGATCTCTACCAAGGATTTTGCTTCTTCTAAATGAGTAAGGCATGTTGGAAAAACTTATGGTCTACCATCTCCAGAAAAAAACCTCCAAAACCTATTTTCTTTATAAATCACTCAGCCACAAGTGTTCCTGCATATCAAAGCAAATGGACTGAGACAGAAGGCAATATGTACTCACTCTAGCCTGCACGTGTTTTAAATAGCTAGAGGTTTTTTTCTTGCTAAAATGCCCCACAGAAACATCAGTTGCCAAAGTTTTTCTGTAATAAATCTTCCCAACTTTGGGTATCCTCTCTACCAATTCTACCAACTCTAAGCTCACATTTTATTGGTAGAATTATACAGGAAATAGAAAACACAACACTCAGTACTCAAAGACTCCACTGCCCCTACCATGCTCAGTCATCAGGAGACACAGAAAGAGCCAATGGGATTCTCAACACCAAACAGACTAAACTAGCTAAGGAATTGGACTTACGATAAACATGAGTCATAAGATCGTCACTTTTGGAATTATGGGAAATCCCATAAGGATTATTTATCTTGGCTAGTGGAGGACTTTAACCTAACTCTATCTGACATTTTTAGATGCTATCAATGGTTAATAAAATATACTCAATTGTATAATCAACAAATCACGACTGTCTTCATTTTAGAGCTTCCCGATCAACAATTACTCAATTTACAAGGAAGCAATCTGGTATTCTGGAAATGCCACTGTAGGAAAACTTATCTTGAGTTTCTGCCCAAGACCATGGAACAAGACCCACCTGGATTGCCGCCATCTCTTTATTTCTTTAAAAAAATTGATACGTAATAATCATACATATTTTATGGGGTACATGTGACATTTTGATACATGAATACAAAGTATAATGATAAAATAAAGATAATTAGTATATAAATCACCTCAAACATTTATGACTTGTGTTAGGAAAATTTCAATCTTTTCTTCCAGCTATTTTGAAATACACAATAAATTATTGTTAACTACAGTCACCTATTGTGCTATTGAACACTAGTACTTACTCTTTCTATTTAACTACTTCTTTTTAAGAGTAACTAACCTCTTTTCATTCTCCCAAAGACTTCCTCTCTCCAGTACCATCATTCTACTCTCCACCTTCATGAGAAAAACATTTTTAGCTCCCACATGTAAATGAAAATGTGATATTTGTCTTTCTCTGCCTGGCGTATGTCACTTACCACAATGACCTCCAGTTACATTCATTTTGCTGCCAATGATATAATTTCATTCTTAAAATTTTTTAGTTTTTCATTTATCAATACATATATTATGCATATTTATGGGATACATGTGAGTTTTTTTTACATATACAGAATACATAATGATCAAGTTAGTGTATTTGAAATATTGATAATCTTAACTATTTATTATTTTGATGGGTTGATAACATTTCAAGTTCTCTATTCTAGCTATGTTGAAATATAAAAGGCATCATTGGTAACTATAATCATTCTAGTTGCTGTCAAACAGTAAAATGTATTTTTTCATTAACTATGTGTTTATACCCATTAATCAATCTCTTTTCATTGCCCCCTGCCACCAAACACTTCTCCAGCCTCTGGTGTCTATCATCCTATTCTCTATCTTCATAAGATCAATTTTTTTTAGTTCCCACATATTCAGTGTATTGAAAGTGTTATTATCTACTCACTATTTTTGTTCTTCTTAGTGGAGAAGGCATCTTGAAGCTCTGACAATCAATTTTATCCTTTTTTAAATGGCTGAATAGTATTCCATTGTGTATATATACCACATATTTTTAGTTAATAAAGAGATTTTTATATTCGTGTCAGCCACTGCAAATAAGAATGGAATGTAATTTGCAAATTTACTATGCCATTTGCATTGGCAAACAGTAAAAGATGCACTTATTTTTATTTTTATTTTTTTATTTCCACAGGTTATTTGGGAACAGGTGGTGTTTGGTTACATGAGTAAATTCTTTAGCGTGATTTGTGAGATTTTGGTGCACTCACAACCCAAGCAGTATACACTGCACCCTTCTTTTACTCTTTTATCACTCACCTCCTTTCCACTTTTTCCCGCTGAGTCCCCAAAGTCCACTGTGTCATTCTTATGCTTTTGCATCCTCATAGCTTAGCTCCCACTTAAATGAGTGAGAACATACAATGTTTGGTTTTCCATTCCTGAGTTACTTCACTTAGAATAATAGTTTCCAATGTCATCCAGGTCACTGTGAATGCCAAGAATTC
Organism: Rhinopithecus roxellana; assembly: GCF_007565055.1. Lineage (NCBI taxonomy): Eukaryota > Metazoa > Chordata > Mammalia > Primates > Cercopithecidae > Rhinopithecus > Rhinopithecus roxellana. The sequence continues at coordinate 19,000,786 of NC_044549.1, read as the reverse complement.
CGTCCTTTTTATGATTGAATAGTATTCAACCATTGTGTGAGTGTGTGTATGTGTATATATATATATGTATTATACACACATATATATACACATGTATACACACATATCACAGTTTATCCATTCCCTGATTGATGGGCATTTGGGTTGGTTCCATGATTTTGTACTTGTGAATTGTGCTGCTATAAACATGCATGTGCAAGTATCTTTTTTGTATAATGACTTCTTTTCTTCTGGAAGATACCCAGTAGTGGGATGCTGGTTCAAATGGTAGTTCTGCTTTTAGTTCTTTAAGGAATCACCACACCATTTTCCATAGTGGTTGTACTAGTTTACATTCCCACCAGCAGTGTAGAAGGGTTTCCTGTTGACTGTATCCACACCAACATCTACTATTTTTTGAGTTTTTGATTATGACCATTCTTGCAGGAGTAATGCGATATCACATTGTGGTTTTGATTTGTATTTCCCTGATTATTAGTGATGTTGAGCATTTTTCATATTTTTTTGGTCATTTGTATATCTTCTTTTGAGAATTGTTTATTCATGTCCTTAGCCCACTTTCTGATGGGATTTTTTTTTTTTTTTGGAGATGGAGTCTGGCTCTGTCGCCCAGGCTGGAGTGCAGTGGCCGGATCTCAGCTCACTGCAAGCTCCGCCTCCCAGGTTTACGCCATTCTCCTGCCTTCGCCTCCCAAGTAGCTGGGACTACAGGCACCCGCCTCGTCTTTTGTATTCTTTAGTAGAGACAGGGTTTCACTGTATTAGCCAGGTTGGGTCTCGATCTCCTGACCTTGTGATCCACCCGTCTCGGCCTCCCAAAGTGCTGGGATTACACGCTTGAGCCACCACGCCCGGCCAGGATTTTTTTTTTTTTTCTTGCTGATTTGTTTGAGTTCGTTGTAGATTCTGGATATTAGTCCTTTGCCAAGTGTATAGATTGTCAAGATTTTCTCTCACTCTATGAGTTGTCTGTTTACTCTCCTGATTGTTCCTTTTGTTGTGGAAAGACTCTTTAGTGTAGTTAGGTACCATCTATTTATCTTTGTTTTTTATTGCATTTGCTGTTGGGTCCTTGGTCATGAAATCCTAGCCTAAGCCAATGTCTAGAAGTGACATTTTTCCAATGTTATCTAGCATTTTTATAGTTTCTGTCTTAGATTTAAGTCCTTAATCCATCTTCAGTTGATTTTTGCATAAGGAGAGAGACGAGGATTGATATTCATTCTCCTACATGTGGCTAGTCAATTATCCCAGCACAATTTGTTGAATAGGGTGTTCTTTCTCCACTTTATGTTTTTCTTTGCATTGTTGAAGATCAGTTGGCTGTAAGTATTTGGGTTTATTTCTGGATTCTCTACTCTGTTTCATTGGTTTGTGTACCTATTTTTATACCAGTACCATGATGTTTTGGTGACTATGGCCTTATAGTATAGTTTGAAATCAGGTAATGTGATGCCTCCAGATTTGTTCTTTTTACTTAGTCTTGCTTTGGCTATGTGGGTCCTTTTTTGGTTTCACATGAATTTTAGAATTGCTTTTTTCTAATTCTGTGAAGCATGATGGTGGTATTTTGATGGTAATTGCATTTAATTTATAGATTGCTTTTGGCAGTATGGTCATTTTCACAATATTGATTCTACCCATCCATAAGCATGCAATGTGTTTTCAGTTGTTTGTGTTGTCTATGATTTCTTTCAACAGTGGTTTTGTAGTTTTCCTTGTAGAGATCTTTCACCTCATTGGTTAGGTAAATTCTGAAGTTTTTTTTTTCTCCAGGTATTGTAAGGAGAGTTGAGTTCATAATTTGATTCTCAGCTTGATTGCTATTGGTGTGTAGAACAGCTACTGATTTGTGTATATTAATTTTGTATCCAGAAACTTTGCTGAATTCTTTTATCAGTTCTAGAAGCTGAATTTTTTTTTTTTATCAGTTATAGGAGGAGTCTTTAGGGTTTTCTAGATAAACAGTCATATAATCAGCAAACAACAACAGTTGGACTTCCTCTTTACCGATTTGGATGCCCTTCATTTCTTTCTCTAGTTTGATTGCCCTGGCTAGGACTTTTAGTACTATGTTGGAGAGGAGTGGTGAGAGTGGGCATCCTTGTCTTGTTCCAGTTCTCAGCAGGAATGCTTTCAAGTTGTCCCCATTCAGTATGACGTTGACTGTGGCTTTGTCATATATTGCTTTTATTACATTGAAGTATATCCCTTGTATGCTGAGTTTGCTGAGAGTTTTGATTAAAAATAAAGAGATGTATTTTTTAATGCTTTTTTTGCATCTATCAAGATGATTATGTAATTTTTGTTTTTAATTCTGTTAATGTGGTGTACCACATTTATTGCCTTGCATATATTAAACCATCCCTGCATCCCTGGTATAAAATCCACTAGTTTGTGGTGGATTATTGTTTTGATATGTTGTTGGATTCTCTTAGCCAGTATTTTATTAAGGATTTTAGCATCTGTGTTCATCAGGGATATTGGGCTGTGGTTTTCTTTCTTATGTCCTTTCCTGGTTTTTGTATTAGGGTGACACTGGCTTCATAAAATGATCTACGGAGGGTTCCCCCTTTCTCTATCTTGTGTAGTAGTGCCAATAGATTGGTACCAATTTTTCATTGAATGTCTGTTAGAATTCTGTTATGAATCTGGCTCTGGACCTTTTTTTGATGGTAATTTTTAAATTACCATTTCAAACTTGCTGCTTGTTATTGATGTTTTCAGGGTATCAGATTTTTTTTTTTTTTTTTTTTTTTTTTTTTTTTTTTTTTTTTGAGACAGAGTCTCCCTCTGTTGTCCCTGCTGGAGTGCAGTGGCGCGATTTCAGCTCACTGCAAGCTCTGCCTCCTGGGTTCACGCCATTCTCCTGCCTCAGCCTCCTGAGTAGCTGGGACTACAGGCGCCCACCACCACGCCCGGTTAATGTTTTGTATTTTTAGCAGAGATGGGGTTTCACCATGTTAGCCAGGATGGTCTCCATCTCCTGACCTCGTGATCCGCCTGGCCTCCCAGAGTGCTGGGATTACAGGTGTGAGCCACCGCGCCCGGATCTTTTTTATTTAATCTAGGAAGGTTATGTCTTTCCAGGAATTTATCCATCTCTTTTAGGTTTTCTAGTTTGTATGCGAAAAAACGTACATAGTAGCTTTGAATGATCTTTTCCATTTCTGTGATGTCAGTTGTAATATCTCCTGTTTCATTTCTTATTGAGCTTATTTGGATTTTCTCTCTCCTTTTCTTGGTTATTTTTGCTAATAGTCTATCAATTTCATTTATCTTTTCAAAGAACTAGCTTTTTGTTTCATTTATCTTTTGTAATTTTTGTTGTTTCAATTTCATTTAGTTCTTATCTTGGTTATTTCCTTTCTTCTGCTAGGTTTGGGTTTGGTTTGTTCTTGTTTCTCTGCTTCCTTGAGGTGTGGCCTTAGATTGTCTGTGCTCCTTCAGACACTTCAGTGTACGTGTTTAGGGCTATGAACTTTCCTCTTAGCACTGCCTTTGCTGTATCCCAGAGGTGTTGATAGGTTGTGTCACTATTGTCATTCAGTTCAAATAATTTTTTAATTTCCATCTTGATTTCACTTTTGACCCAATGATCATTCAGGAGCAGGTTATTTAATTTCCATGTATTTGCATGGTTTTGAAGGTTCCTTTTGGAGTTGAGTTACAGTTTTATTCCACTGTGGTCTGAGAGAGTGCTCGATGTAATTTCAACTTTTTAAAATTTATTGAGGCTCGTTTTGTGACCTATCATATGGTCCATCTTGAAGACAGTTCCCTTGACTGTTGAATAGAATGTATATTCTGTGGTTGCTGGATGGAATGCTCTGTTTATATCTGTTAAGTCCATTTGTTCCAGGGTATAGTTTAAATCTATTGTTTCTTTGTTGGCTTTCTGTCTTGATGACCTGTCTAGTGCTGTCTCTGGAGTATTGAAGTGCCTTACTATTTTTGTGTTGCTGTCTATCTCATTTCTTAGGTCTATTGGTAAGTGTTTTATAAATTTTGGAGCTCCAGTATTAGGTGCGTATATGTTTAGGATTATGAAATTTTCCTGTTGGACAAGGATTGTGATATTTTCCTGTGGGACAAGGCCTTTTATCATTATATAATGTCCCTTTTTCTATTTCTTTTTAACTGCTCTTACTTTAAAGTTTGTTTTATCTGATATAAGAATACCTACTCCTGCTCACTTTTAGTGTCCATTTATATGAAATGTCTTTTTCCACCCCTTTACCTTAAGTTTATGTGAGTCCTTCTGTGTTAGGTGAGTCTTTTGAAGGCAGCAGATAGTTGGGCTGGTGAATTCTTACCCATTCTACAATTCTGCATCTTTTAAGTGGAGCATTTAGGCCATTTGCATTCAATGTTAGCATTGAGATGTAAGGTACCATTCCATTCATTGTGCTATTTGTTTTCTATATACCTTGCTTTTTTGTTTTTGTTTTTTTAAATTGTATTTTTGTGTTATAGGTTCTGTGAGATTTATACTTAAAGAGGTTTGGTTTTGATGTGTTTCCAGGATTTGTTTCAAGATTTAGAGCTCCTTTTAGCAGTTCTTTTAGTGGTGGCTTGGTAATGGTGAATCCTCTCAGCATTTGTTTGTCTGAAAATGACTGTATCTTTCCTTTATATATGAAAGTTTTGCTGGATACAAAATTCTTAGCTGATAATTGTTTTGTTCGAGGAGGCTAAAAATAGGGCCCCAATGTCCTCTAGCTTGTAGAGTTTCTTCTGAGAAACCTGCTGTTAATCTGATAGGTTTTGCTTTATAGGTTACCTGGTGCTTTCATCTCACAGCTGTTAAGTTTCTTTCCTTCATCCTAACTTTAGATAACCTGATGACAATTTACCTAGGTGATGATTTTTTTGCAATGAATTTCCCAGGTGTTCCTTGTGCTTCTTGTATTTGGATGTCTAGGTCTCTAGCAAAGCTGGAGAAGTTTTCCTTGATTATTCCCCCAAATATGTTTTCCAAACTCTTAGATTTCTCTTCTTCCTCAGGAATACTAATTATTCTTAGGTTTGGTCATTTGATATAATTCCAGACTTCCTGGAGGCTTTGTTCATATTTTCTTATTCTTTTTTCTTTTTCTTTGTTGGATTGGGTTAATTCAAAGACCCTTTCTTTGATCTCCGAATTTCTTTCTTCTACTTGTTTGATTATACTGCTGAGACTTTCCATAGCATTTTGCATTTCCCTAAGTGTGTCCATTGTTTCCTAAAGTTTTGATTGTTTTTTATTTATGCTATCTATTTTGTTGAGTATTTCTCTCTTCACTTCTGATATCTTTTTTTCCCCTTACATTGGCCTTCATCTTTCTCTGATGTCTCCCTGATTAGCTTAATAACTAACCTCCTGAATTCTTTTTCAGGTAAATCAGGGATTTCTTCTTGGTTTGGATCCATTCACGGTGAGCTAGTACAATTTTTTTGGGGGCGGCGGCGGGGTGGGGGGGATATGTTATTGGATTTAGTTTGGTGATTTTTTAAATGCATTTTGTACTTATGTTCAGCAGGGATATTGGTCTGCAGGGGCCTTTGTGTTTGTTTTGTTTTGCCTTGTTTTGGTGGTGCTGTGTTCTTACCTGAGTTGTTATTAGGGTACTGCTTGATTCATAGACAAATGTATAAAGCAGTCCCTATCCTTCACATTTTGGGGAATACTTTGAGAATTATATACGTGTCCGTTCTTCTATATCTATTTGGTAGAATTCAGAAGTAAAGCCATCTGTTCTTGACCTTTTTGGTGGGGGAGATTTTTTTATTGATTTGATCTCCTTACTCATTATTGATTTCTTCAGGTTTTCTACTTCTTCGTGATTCAATCCTTGTAGTTTGTATGTATCCTGTTATTTATCCATTTCCTCAAGAGTTTCCAGTGTGTTAAGATATGTTTGTTTGTAATTATCTCTAACAACCCTTTGTAGTTCTGTGATATCAGTTGTAACATCACCTTTTTCACTTCTGATTTTATTTATTTGAGTCTTCTCTATTTATTCTTGGTTAGTATAGCTAATAGTATATTAATTTTGTTTATCTTTTCCAAAAATATACTTTTCATTTTGTGTTCTATTTTGTTTAGTGTACTTTGCCCTTTATTATTTCTTTTCTTCTACTATTTTGGTTTTGCTCTTCTAGCTCTTGAAGTGTGTTGTTGGTTTGTTTATTTGAAACATTTCAATTGTTTCAGTGTTGTAATTTATCGGTATAAACTTCTTTCAAAATTCTGCATTGATTGTATCCCCCTAGTTTCAATATATTGTGGTTTTGATTCAGCTTTTATTATAGGTTCGGGAGCACATGTGCAGGTTTGTTACAAAGCTATATTGCTTGCATGATGCTGAGGTTTGGAGTAAGAATGAATCCATCTCCCAGTACCCAAGATGAAGTTTTTCAGCCTTTGTTCTCTCCCTCTCTCCTCCCCTCTTTTATTCCCCAGTATTTATTGTTCTCATCTTTATGTCTATGTGTACTCAATGTTTAGCTCCGACTTATAAGTGAGAATATGGGGTATTTTATTTTCTGTTTCTGCATTTTCATTTGTATTTGTTGCTAACATTTTTTTGATTTCCTTTGTAATTTCCTCTTTGACTCAGTGGTCATTTAGGAACATGTTGTTTAATTTCTATGTATTTGTTCAGTTTCCAGAGTTCCTCTTGTTAATATTGAATTTTATTCTACTATATTCTCAAAGTTACTTGATATGATTTTTATTTAACAATTTTTGTTGAAGTTTGTTTTGTGGCCTAGTATATTGCCTAGCCTGAAAAGTGTTCCATGTGATCAAGAGAAAAATGTGTATTCTGTAGCTATTGGGAGAAATATTCTGTAAATGTTTGTTAGGTTCATTTGGTCTAAAGTGTACTTTAAATCCAATGATTTTTTGGTAATTTTCTGTCTGGGTGATCTGTCTAATACTGAAAGTCGGATGTTGAAATCTCCAACTATTATTTTATTGGGGTCTCTCTCAGTAGTTCTAATTATATTTGTTTTGTATATCTGGGTTCTGCAATTTTGGGTGCATATATATTTGAATTATTATATATCTCTGATGAATTCATTTTTTATCATAATATAGTAAACTCTTTGTCTCTTTTTATGTTTTTTTCTGACTGAATTACAATTTTGTCTGTTAGAGCTTCTCTTGCATGCTTTTTGTTTCCATTTGCATGAAATATTTTTCTCATCCCTTCACTTTCAGTATTTGTATATCTTTGCAGGTGAAGTGAGTTTCTTAAAGGCAGGATATAATTTTTTCCCCCATCTATATTAGTTCATTCTTGCACTGCTGTAAAAAAATACCTGAGACTGGGTAATTTAAAAGACAAGAGGTTTAATTCACTCATGATTCTGAAGGCTTACAGGAAGCATAATGCTGGCACCTGCTTCTGGGGGGCCTCAGGAAGCTTGTAATCATGGCAGAAGGTGAAGGGGGAGCAGGCATCTCTCATGGTGGGAGCAGAAGCAAGAGAGCAGGCATGGGGAGGGGAGATGCTACCCACTTTTAAATGATCAAATTTCATGCGAACTCACTCACAGTCATGAAGACAGTACAAAGAGGGATGCTGATTAAGCATTCATGAGAAATTTTCCCCCAAGATTCAACCACTCCCTACCAGAACCCACATTCAACATTAGGGGTTACATTTCAACATAAGATTTACTTGGGGACACATTTCCAAACTGTCACCACGCATTTGGCCAGCCTATATCTTTTAATTTGGGAATATAAATTGTTCACATTCAAGATTTCTAATGATAGATGAGATCTTACTTCTGTCATTTTGTTCATTACTTTCTGATCATTTTGTATATTCTTTGTTCTGTTTACTTTTTTATTGTTTACCCCTATAAAATCATGTTTATTTGTAGTGAAAACATTGCACAGAGGTACTTAGAAGGTGCTGGCAGGTATCTCCAGTTGTGGTTAGAGTGGATCAATTCCCAGGCCCTCAGACAACATGTGTAGGTGGCAGTAGCAGTGGCAAGCTGGGCAGGTCTGTCAAGACCCCAGATGAAACATGATGGCATTAATGGCAGTGGGTGGGGTGGACCTGTCCTCAGGCACCTAGATGATATGCAGACAGGCCCATCTCCAGGCCTCCTAAAGGTG